>NC_049171.1:49833073-50143073 GCF_009769625.2 Cygnus olor | reverse complement strand
TGTGCTCCGGGGTACTATGGGGATGCCAGATTCGCTAAAAACTGTACAGGTATGGTCTGTAGTTCAGTGTAACAGAGCAGAGCAAAGAGTGGCACAGCATGAGGCATGGATTGCCTTCCGGGAATGCCTGAATCAGTCATAAAACACCTGGGAATGGGCCTGGGAGGCAGGGAGTGCTCCTGGCCACCTGGTGGGAGGATTTGGATGCTCCAGTGGATCAGCCCTGGCACTATCCCCCTATCATTGCCCATGAGCAAGTCTCAGAGTACAGATCCCAACATCCCAGCTGAATGCCTGGGCACAACAGTGCCTACATCTTGTATCAAAAAAGGGTCCTTAAGCTCTATTTGGGTATAGACATCACCTTTGTGTTTGTTCATACCACTCACACACCACAGCCGAAGCATGCAACCACCATGAACATCTGAAGTCCACCTGGGTTCGAGGTATAGGGCTATAGGCCTTGGGACATTTGTGATGTCTGGATCAAACCTACACCCTTCTTGCAACTCACTGTACAGCTGGACTTCTTACTAGCTGACTGTGAAGTGCTAAGGCATGTTTGGGGACATGGAGGATGGAGGCCATAAGGATATTCTGGACTCAAGTGTCTTATGTGCTGCAGTCTTCATTTATGGGCATATTATGACACTAGCAGTCCCTTCTAGTTTTGTTCCTGTCTCTGGGATTAATTTACATCACTAAGTCACACACTTAAATTCCATTTACACTGAATGGAAGAGATGGTGCCCACACACAGCAACCCAAAAAGCCAATCCCAGGTATCCAATCCAGCCAAAAAGACAATGGCTGTAGGGAACAGTGTGTCTCAAAGCTCAGCTCATGCTTGGATCTGGGCACCCAACCCAGGCCTGCAGTTCAATCTCTGTGATTTTGAGGTTGCAAAAGCAAACCCTGTTTATGTGCTTCACTGCCTAACTCAGCTCACCAGAGATGATTTAACAGCAGTTCTCCCATATAGAATGACAGGATGTAGCTATAGATAGCAGTTTTCAGCCTCTTTTCAATAAATTTCTTAGCCATTTGGCCTTTATCCACACTTCCAAGCTTTCTACAAATGTCACTCAGAAATAAAGGTAAATTTAGAACCTTTCTCCGCCAGTAAACCACAACAGCATTCAAAGCCTTAATTCCATATTAAAAGTTTGGTACCTCCCAAACAAATAGATGAAATATTATCAGAAGTGTTTTTGAAATGAATTCACTCTAAACATTTGTGTGAAAAGCTAAGAATTATCAAGTTAAATAAGAAGACAGTTTGATTTTCTTGAGCAGCAACCTAATCCAAATTTTAATCTTAGAACCGTAATCTTACCAACTGTTTTGGGGGCTAGACTAGATCCTGTCATACAGGTGAGACTTTTCTTTCACTTCTTGATGAAAGAACTAACAAATGAAAGCATTGTAGATGTGGGAGCTGGGAGACACCAATTCATACTTGTGGAGAGATCAAAAGTTTGATTGCCCCATAAAATTCATAACCAAATTCTGTTCTCACATTAGTACAAAAAATGAGTAGTTCCACTAACTGTGGTTCAGTTTCAGAGAAATATTCTAATGTTAGCACATCATGTTTAACTTTGAGGCTGTCTTACACATTTTCCTTGAAAATACCATGAATGTTGAATGTAGAATGTAAATACAAGCCCAATTCATAGAGAACAATGAATGGGCTGCAATAAAATAGCAGTAAACAATTTGGTTATATGAGATTCTGCTGAAACTATGAATCACAAGAGCAAAATGAATGCCAGATAAGTCACTACTGTTTTTCTGTTCTGCTAGAGTTTTTGTTATTCTATCAAAGTGTTCCAAGAATATTTTAATCTTTAAAGTAATATATTTTAAAAGGTCAATTAAATCCTGAGAGAGATACTTTAGATTAAAAATAATACTTTTTAAAAAGCCACTTGTGCTGGCAGTAGGAATGCAGCTTACTCAAGTTAAAAAAATGTAAAACCTCACTTACTCTTCATTGTAAGTGGTAGGAGATATTTACTTTTTGTTATGCTCAAGCTGATGATGGGATTGGAGTTCACTATCAATCCCTCATAGCTGGAAACCTTAATTTAGTGGGAGCCTGACACAGCACTGAGAAATTCCACAGGCCTGCAGAGAGGTATGTAACTAATAATTAACTTCAGCTGTACTGTTTTCCTTAGTCCATCTCCCAGACATCACCCTCTCTAGAAGGTGATGTTTTGGAACTACTTTTTTGACCAGCTGGGAAGCTTTGAACAAGTCTCTTCAGCACAGGCTTTCTGCTTTTTTTCTCATATTTCATCTGGTTTAATGAAGGGAAAATCAACCTGAGAAGCCCTTGATTTTGGTTTGACTTTCCATGCACAATCCTATGTATAATTATTACATTGGTCTTGGGATGGGAAATGTGGGTTGGATGTTTTGAAGACTATTAATTTTAAGACCCTTTCTTTTTCCCCCAGAATGTAACTGTGGAGGGAGAATGTGCGACAGCCAGACCGGAGAATGCCTCGCAGACAGTCCTGTAGTTTCTACTGGCACAGACTGCCCCACCATTAGTAAGAATAATACTATGAGAACACCAAAAGTGACTGTTGTTCTTGTATTTCAATGTTTGCAGATACTAACTTAAGAGCTTGGCTCTCCAGTGGACTTGGCACTTATACCTTGATCCTGCAGTGCACTTAAACACATGAAGATGCGCAATGTCTTGCTGACTGTGTATTTAAACATATGCTCAAGTGCACATGAGTGCACAAGTACGTTCTGCAATACAGACTGAATATTTAGGTACCAACTGTGGAGCAGTAGAGATGTATCACCAAAGCCACTTCTCTAGACTTAGAAACATAGTGACTGCAAAAAAAAATATTCCAGCCCTAAAAATTGCCATGACTACTTTATCTGTGCTGTCTTGCATATCACTTCTGTTTTTCTAGTTGTACATCTAGTATAAATTGTTACTGTTGAGAATTTGACATATACACATCAGTCAGTTGCTTTTCAGCTCTCTTTTAGTCTAACTATAGGAAACCTGGGGAGCTTCCAAATGTATTATGTTGTAACTACTGGTAAACACTGATTTTATATATATATATATATTTAATGCTAGTATTATTACATCTGTAGTTTAATGCAGAAAGCATAGCACATACAGGCTTCTAAACTTGTTCCCAAGAAGAAAGGGTCCCAAAATGCAACCAGAAGGAAAATATTTGGCAGCTTCTGCCAACAAGAATACAGACTAGATGATGCCAAGCAAAAGTTCCTGTAGGAATCTGTGTTTCATGCTCATCTAAGTCTCTCCCATTTACTGGTGGCACAAATATCACTAAAAAGAAGGTGGCACTGGAGGCATTCAGCCAGAACAAGGATGTAGTGCTATGCAAGCATAATTCAAACATGTTGTAATTGTGCTTTAAGAAGTTGCCTTCCTAATCAAATATGCATCCAAGAGTCCAGCTGTTGGACATCCTTACTTCTCATACCACCAGATTTTAAATACAGAATTCTGGCTTCTGGCAAAATGAACTTGTTTTTTCACCCCCCATCTGTTGTTCTTTGGGACACAAACACACGGAGCCTCTAGGGAATAGCCAGGAAATGCCTCATCTCTCTCTCCCTACTGATTACAGAGCCGCCTCAACAGCCCCTCAGAGCAGTCCCATCTGGTGCTGCTCAGCTGGAAGCACTGTGACTGTGTTGTGGGACCTTTGGAAGTGGTATATGAAAGTGGAAAAAAAAAAAAATTGTATCCATCAGGTCCCATCAATGACAAAGAGAGGGAACCCCATGGGGCAAGGGCACTCAGAAGTAAATTCAGGATGTTTGTTGTTAACTGACACAAACACTTAAAGAAAAAAATGACACTTTTATTTTCTTATCAGGCTGCGATAAATGTATTTGGGATTTGACAGACGACATCCAGTTAGCAGTTCTGGCTATCGATGAAAGCAAAACAACTTTACTGAGCATTTCTACGGGTGTTGCAGCTCAGAAACGCTTGAATGACCTGAACCTCACTGCTACCCATCTTCAGGTACAAACAGTGGTGACGTTTCACTTTTTTAATTTAATTTCATTATATGAATTTCCACTCCATTCATGTAAATTTCAATTCCTGCCCTCACTAAAGAAATGTGTTTTGTGGGTGCACTGACTTCTTTTCCCCCGCACACAGGCAGCGATGTCCAAAAAAAAGAACCACTCTGTGCTTTGGACCATCCAAGTTGATGGTGCTGCAGATGAAATGAATGATCTCCTGAGAGAGGCAGCAACTCTTGAAGACCAGGTTTGTTCACAGCCTCCTGCCACAGCACAGAAGCTTTGCGGCTTTTCATATTCACATGCTGGCATATGAGGCTCACCAAACAAGGGTAGCTGAGAAAGCTTTCTATTTCTAAACCTTCTGCTTTACTTAGGCTCAGAAATAAAAGTGTAAAAGATCCATCAAGTCATCTTCTCAGAAAAGGAGAGGAGCAGGGCCAAAGTCTGCTGAGTGTTGTCAGAGGTTTGTCACCTCCCCTCAGGACTCAAGTTCCCACCGTAGTCCCTACACCACAGGCACAACATTTGATCTGAGGTAGACACACTGCCTTAGTATTTCAGAGCAAAGTAACCAACGTTAAAGTAATTTGGACTGACTTTGGGAGCCCTTGTACTATATTTATTTTACACGTATGTCCTTGTAAAAATCCATTTAGCCTGATTAGACACTTCACAATATGCTATGAAGCTGCCAGTGTAAAAGCCTTTTGAGGTACCCACTGAGACGGAAGCTGATCAGCACTCAAGATATGTTTTAACACAATTATAATCATAAATGTTATAGCCTCATTCAATTGCCAAGCTATAAAATTAAGGTTATCTACTCTCAGCTCACATAACACTTCTACTGCACCCTAAAAGAATACCAACATATGTTAAGAGAAGAAAAAAGGTTCAAAAATTTCTTCTCCTGTATTTTAAACAGGTATTATTAGCCAGTTTTCTGTTGCTGAGATATATATATATAGTGAGATACATCATGTGATGTTATTCCCAAGCAGAGATAACCACCGCTGCAGTATGACTAGAGTATATTTCACACTTATTGCAAAAAGCCAGACCTTGTATTCACTTACCAATTCTTTCAGGAGACAAATTTATACCTTAGGCTAAAACTGAGATGCAGGAGCAAGAAAAAGAAACACAAAGGAAGAGAAAATAGGACTGTATGGAGAGGTGGAAGATAAAATGTGGGGGTTAGTATTTTTAATCAGCGCTTAGCAGAAAGGGCACTGCAGAATTACAGACTCTGTGTTCGAAAGAGAGGTTTGAATGAGAATAATAAATGGGATCTGAAACTCCCAGAATCTGCTGGGGATGAGCTTAGAGTAAAACCACACAAAGCTCGATCCTAAATGTTTGGCAGAGCCCTGGGGGAGCCATGTACCTCTCCTTCCCAGGCTCTGGGCAGATTCCAGGACAAGTCTTCCTCTGCCAGCGGGAATTTGAGGGTCACTGAGAGCACCCCTCACTTGTGCTGTTATGCTTCCCGTCAATTTTGTGGCAATCAGGAAACCTGTCTCAGTAATTGCCCATGCACTTAATAGTTTTATTAATAAAATGTTCGGTGAGGAAAGAGTATTATTTAAAGGCAAATGTGTGTAAAAACAGAGAGAAGTTGCTTAAAATAAGCACAAGGTGACAATGCCAAGCAACTGAGCATTCGTAGGAAACCCTGACAGGAATAAAGGAATACAAATAGAAAGCACAGCACATGCCCTTTGAAGATGTAAAATAAGCAAGTCAACAGAAACAAACAGCAAACCTTTCCACAGACCCACGCTTCATGCAGGACCACCTCCATCACTGCCTTCCAGCTCACCCTGGTGTCACCACAGGCTGCATGGCAAGAGGGAGGCCGCGGCCATCACCCCCAGCCTGGTGGAATTAAGCGGGCATGAAGCCAGCACAGCAACAGCCTAAAATCTTCCAGCTTATCTCCCAAACTCAAACTGATTTTACAGTGGGAATTCTTGCTGTTGCAGCCCCAACAGGGGCTTTAAACTAAACACCTTGCTACTGGCAAGCTTGTGGTGTGGTCTTACACAGGCACACACACACACATCCCCTGAGTCCAGGAAATGTCGAGAGCAGCCATATTTCCTTCTCCTTCATGAGACATAACAGTGAAAATTAAATCCAAGGACTCCCAAAGTTAATGGCTGGCTAGGAAACACGATAACTGTGCCATGGTTCACTTCCCTTACGTCCTCACCTGGTGCCTCACTATCACCATTTGGGGACCACGTCACCTCGTGTCTATATAGGAGAATGCAGCGTGGTGTACAGCCTCCACCATAATATAGGATAGGAGTGTGGCTATGCTCTTCGGGGCATTTTGAATCCTGACACTCATTTTCTTAATTTTACAAGTTGCATAGCTGGCAACCTCACATGAGGGAGACAGTGATCTAAAAATGATGGAGAGCTTTGCACCTTGTTCTTCAGTCTATACGTTTACTCAGGAAACACAATACCCAGCAAAATGAGCCAGCCCTGCTGAATGCCTAGGAGACTCAGCAGATGGGAGTTTTACAACTGTACATAATTTATGGCAATTTGATTGCAGCAAATGATGGATAAATATGGGACAGATTTTAATCTCTCACTCTGCAATTCTGAAAATACCAACAAGACAGCCCTTCACTTCAGACTGTAAATGCTACTTTATATGATAAATGGACTTTCACATGCTCATCAGGAGAAAGCAAAATGTGTGTTTACACTGCTCATCGCCACACACGCATATGGATCTGAAAAAAAATCTAATATCTTGCTCACATGGTTTATTCATAGGGAAATCAAGCATCCAGCAAAGGCCTACTGATACAGAAGGAAACCATGGAGACCAACAACCGTGCTACGCAGCTCATGCAGCAGCTCCATAATATGAAGGATAACATTCAAGGTAAATAGATTTCTTTCTGGTTCAGCTCAATGTGAAGCATGTGTTAATGAAACCTCCAGCAAAAAAATGTCCTTGCACCTGGGCACTCTCACAAAGCAACCCATAGGCTTTAAACATAAGGCTTTTAGAGCCTGCAATGCCGTGATGAAAAGTTGTCTCTCTTCAAAGACAACTGACACTATGGGTTGATTTGGTCTGACAACCAGAATAAGAGCTCCATTTTTTTTCTCTCTCTGAAAGAGAAAAATAATAATAAATAGGTTTACATGGAATACTTCAAGGTAATTCAACTTGCAGTTTCTGATTGTTTGAATAGCTGCCCGAAGTATTTATATACACTCGTGGAGGAAGAAAAAAAAAAAAAA
Organism: Cygnus olor; assembly: GCF_009769625.2. Classification (NCBI taxonomy): domain Eukaryota; kingdom Metazoa; phylum Chordata; class Aves; order Anseriformes; family Anatidae; genus Cygnus; species Cygnus olor. Next base: position 50,135,750 of record NC_049171.1, on the reverse strand, counting down.
AAAAAAGAGCTGGTATCAGACTGGGGCTGATTGCAGCCACAAACACAAGCACAGGATGGGAAGTGAGAGTGCTTAGTGTCTTCCCTGTCAGCAGATTCATACAAATGCACTTTTCTGATCATCCTGGTAAATAATGGAGGGCATGTGAACAGCTAGACAGACTTTTTTTAAAAAAGCACTTTTCCTTTTGAACCCACGGTAGTCAGTTAGATCTGACTAACTCTGGTGATCCCACTACTGAGTTGTACTTCCGTTCAATTTTTTGCATTTTAGGAAATTGTTCCTGAGTAGGATTTCTCTGCTTCATATAACTTCATGCAAATGCTTCTAAAAAGCAAAAGATGCTGAATAGTACATCATTTTGTGAACTTACTGCTCCCCCAAGCTCGATGTGGAAGGTGGTAATGATTTTCTCCTCAAGCTGTTTGTTGCTTCATCAAACCAAAATTTCCAGCTGAGTTTGGGTTCAGCCCCATCTACACAGCGTTAGAGAGTGGCTGTTGTCCTCCTTTTTTTTTTTTCTTGAAATACAGAAGTAGAGTTGAAAAACTGCATTTTCATTGGCTCTTTCTTTCCCAACAAAGAAAGCATTGGTTCTACTAAAAGTGAAACAGAACTGTAAACCACATGGGTAGTGCAGACTGCCAGAAATGGTTATAGTGATGCTGTTTCATAGTAGGAAAGATAAATGTGATGATGAAGATCTCCCAAAATTAGAAGAATGTAACCAAGTGCTTTTTTATGTTAAAATAGGACAACCTGTCACCTAACATCTCAATGTTCTGCTCATCTGTGTATATGATGTGAAGGAATGCAGATAAAACTTGTATCCATCTTTGGGCAACATGCTAGAGCAATAACTGCATCTCTAGAACTAACATAAACTTCAGAACATTACTTCTCTTCTGACTGTAAATGTAGGTATTTTAGACCTTTGCAGATGAAGATTCTTGATTTACAGCCTCAGAGACTGCTTGGATCTTCAAGAATTTTTACTGTACCATACATCAAAGGATAAATGGCAACAGTGAACACCTTCCCAAGCACAATTGCACTTAAATAAAGATTTCCTAGTCCGAGAAGAAGATCATCTTCATCTGGAGTATCTCTGACATAATGTTATTGTGCTCATATATAAAACTTAGATTAAGCCAGTTGTATTCTCTTCTTCTGTATCTTCAGAAAGCAATAAAACCCCAAGTGAGTGCACACAGAAGCATCCCTGTCCCCTGTAAACCTGCATCATGAAAGTATCCATTCTGCCGTAGAGAACACTGATTTCTCCCAGTCCTTTGCAAAGCCAACAGTGTAAAAAGCTGTTTATGGCACCAGAATAGAAAGGCTGACTGCCAGATGAAGTTAAATAGTCCTTTTTCATTTAATAGAAATCCTTGATTAACAGACCTGAGTGGTTCTGACTTAAAACAATTATTGCAAGTTCGGTGGCAACTTTTGTAAGGAAGTGCTGTAATACACCAAACATTATCCTTGCTGATCATTACCTTCATGGGTGCTTCAACCAATATTTCAATTTTAGTAAACATAGTTAACATATCCTGTCACAAAGATGAGGCAGGCTAAGACCATGCACACAGCATGTTACAAATGTTCTCCCTTCTTATACCTACAGTGGTAGATCACTTCTGATTACTGCTGCATCTCTCACTTTTTATTTTTATAGTTACTGAGTACAGGTGTCAGCCTAAGCCTCGTTGTATGTCACCAGCATTCACTGGCTGACTTGTGGGGATAGTTCTTTTGTATCATTAGTTGTTTGGGGGAGGAAAGGAATTACAGAAGGCAGAAATATGTCTAGTTTGGGTCACAAATAGCAGAAGTCAGGTTGGCCTATCATAGGAGAAGCAGCACCTATGTCTGTGATGAAAAAGAGTGTTTGTTCAACCAAGAAAAAAAGTTGCAAGCAAGTGGGTGAAAATTATTTTCACCATGCATAAAAATATTCTCCAGCATCACTACTGCAGAAGGCAAGCCAGGCTCTACTGAAGGTAAGCTGTGTGTGTATGCACACGTCTATATGTGTAGACACACATGTGCCAGTACGAGAAGGAAAAAGAAAGCCACGGAGGCACTTGTGGTCATCAGTTGCTGCTGAGACTGAGACTTTAAAGTTTCACTAATGAGTTCAGGAGCCATCCAGAAACTGCATGAAAGGACATTCTGCCAGAGAATCAGTTGTGCCACAAGTACACGTAGATTTTTTTATTAAAAAATTACAGATCCATAGAGCTGCCTTGCCAGATCTGGCTATCCACAAATCCAGTGATGAACGCAAGCCAAAGCTACTCACAGGGTATGAAAGAGGAGGTGGTTGGTATTTGAGGCCAAGGATTGAAAAGTGAGAAAACTTTGTAATGCTTGCTCAGGGAATGGGTAAACTCAATTTCAGCTGCAAGGATTCAACAGCATTTTTTGAATTGAGACCAAAACCTTGAAATAATATCCATCTCCAAACCAGTTAGGCAGCGTCATGCCAGAAGCCTTATGTTACATCTTTAGGGTGTCTCAAACTTCTTCAGAGGGACAAAGAGATTATTTCAGTCTCTTTGCTGATGTTGCTGTTTAATAAGCATCCCGTTTTTGCAGTAGCACTTAAAAACCACGATCTTGCAGGAAAGCCCCAGTCTGCTACATGCCACAGAGCTCAGAGTAAAAAGATGATCACAGCCTGTAAGAACTGCCAAGCAAAATAATGCACACTACCCATGCCTATTTAATCTCATCCTTTTCTGATGAGACCCCCACATATGCCATGAACTGTGATTTATTTACAGGTTTAATTTTAAGACTGGATTAAAGATAATAATTATCTACCATAGAGTGGTAGCATAATTAAAATTTTCTTTCGCCATCAGCATGATCTGGATTCACAAAAGAGTACTCCACAGAAGAGTACTTACTTCTCCGTAGCATGCTGGATTGACCATCTGTTCCTTCTTTTCCCACAGAAATCAGCAGCAAGATGAAATACTATGCAATTCAACAAGAGCTGAGCCCTGAGGAAATTGCCCAGAAGCTGAGTGAGGCTGAGGAGATGCTGAAGGAGATCAAACGCCGTAAGCCTTTCACTAATCAGAGGCAACTTGCAGCTGAGGAGAAAGATGCAGCAGAGGACTGTAAGTTTTGAATCTGTTTTCAATTCACCCAGATATTGATGCACAGCTGGCAGGAGCTGGGCAGCTTGGGACATAATGCTGAGCCCCTGGGGAGAACCAGGAGGTGCTGGTGGGTTGGGCAGCTGCAGACATCGCAGTTTAGGAGAATGTAAGACCAAGTATATGAGACCTGTGTGCCCATTAGCAGACTTCTATCCTTAATTATTTACACAGGAAGTGAAAGAGATTAAATAATAATTCCTGCTCCTGATGGTTTGAAGGGAAAAAAAAAAAAAAAAAAAGGAAAAAAAAAGCGGACAAGATCAAATCTGGGAAAGAAAAGAATAAGAAAAGTATTATCTGCCAACATGAAAGGAATCCTGGTTTCTGTCCCTGAGTGTGGTTCACCACAGCCGGTCTCCTAACCCAAGCCAATATAACTCTGCTGACTTCAGGAGACTGTCAAGCACTAAACAAACATAAGGGCTACAGCTTTTCCTTTCCCTGCCTTTCTCCACACTAGTAACAGAGCAGTGGAAAGGGGGCTAGCAATGGCATAGCTCTGATGGACACACTCACTGAGCCCACCATAGCAGCCAAGGGTGACACTGTTTCCAAATGTCTGCCCCAAGTCTCTCCTTGCTGCTCCCATGGCAGAACAAGCAGAAAAATGTGTTTGTGTTTCGCAAGTGTCTGTGTGTCTGTGCGTATGTTTGTCTGTGCCTGCTATGGATTAATCAGTGGCCTCTGATTTTTCTCCCAGTGCTACAGAGAGTTGAAGAGTTTCATGAGAGGTACAATGACACCAGATCTCTAGTTTCCGATGTGAAGGAGCAGCTCAGTGAACACAATATGAAGCTGTCAGACCTGGAGGAGGCATTAAACCAGGCATCTGACTATGTTAAACAAACAGGGGATATAAATCAGGAAAACACAGCCAATCTTCAAGAGCATGAGGTATTATGCAGTATATTTATCATAAGTATCTGTGAACAGTTCGTGTTTGCCAGTACTTAAAAGAGTGGATTGCAAAAAATTGAGATTCAGGAATTACCACACACACACACACAAAAAAAAAAAGGAGGTTCTTGGACTACTCAGCAGGATGAGCTTGACACTCCAGTTCTACACAATAAGTTGAGAAGTACAAGGTGTATTACTTATTCATGGAGTCACAATAAATGCCCGATTTTGGCACAGCATGTCCCAACTGGCCGAGGAAAAGATGGTTACTGATGCCTAAACATAGGAAGATGTATTACAGCAAAACCCAAGAAGCTTAAGATTCCAATTAGCACGGCTGCTGTAAATACTGCGGTGGAAATGTTTCACCTATGATGTACTGATTTATAATGTGACACTGGAACAGGTTGCCCAGAGAGGCTGTGGATGCCCCATCCCTGGAGATGTTCAAGGTCAGGTTGGATGAGGCCCTGAGCAACCTGGTCTGGTGGGAGGTGTCCCTGCCTATGGCAGAGGGGTTGGAACTGGATAATCTTTGAGGTCCCTTCCAACCCAAACCATTCTATGATTCTACGATGTGGAAGGACTTCATGCTCTCAGAAAGTAATTATATTCTCTTGAAATAATTATTTATAAAGACTCTGTGCTGAATTCACGCCCTGGTGACTGTTTTCATACTGTCCCATCCAAACTTTCTCCCTGGTCCTCTTTAAACGAAATGCCTCATTTTTTCAGGAAGAGCAGATGACTATCTTTACATCAAGAAGCACAAAGCCATTCTCTAATTGCTCCACAACAGATATCTTAAAACTGGGTTTCCTACTTGGTGGGTGAACTGCCTTGCTATGAGGCTACAGCAGTTTTCCCTTATGCTCTGTTCAGACGAATAGTTCCAGTATTTTGAACAAAGCAGTCGGTCCAGAGGAGAGCTCAGATATCTTCCTCCTAGAACCCCTGTGGAAGGGGGAACATTTGCGTATGAGTGGTGGTGTTAGGTTCAGATAACCTCTGGAAATTGAACTTTCAAGTCCTTCATCCCAGAAAGATACTTAATTCATCAGTCATATAGAGAGATTGGTTTTTTGTTTTTTTTTGTTTTTTTTTCCTTCCAAAAGTTTTGTGACTCTTCTTTGTTTTCTTAAGAGATGCAAAACCAGAATGTCCCACCTCAATATGTTTTCCTCGGTTATTTTTTCATCAGGGAAAAAAATGACAAAGATAACGATTCGGGCCCATTTGATCCTAACTGCTTTAATTTCAATGGCTGAAATTGTTTGGACTCTGGAGGAGAGCAGTTTGGGGAACAATCCTGTGATCACAAGAATGATCTTCTGAATTCAGGCTAACCTCTGGGTTTCATAGCACCAGTGGCTGCACTTTGAGCTCTTGAAATCTGCCGTGCTCAAAGTTCATGCTGATGTAGAAGGTTTACTAATTCAAACGATAAATCAGGCACATTTGTTCTTGTGAATCCTGTGAGGACCTTGGGATCTTTATTTATAAAGAGTCTTCTGCTTTTTCATTTTTAATTATTATAATGCCAAACTGCAGATCATCTCACATTTATGAAGTGAAGCCTTAAGTATGCTGGTTGTAGCCATATTTTTTCTGTTTTTAACCACTTGGATTTTCATTATTCCTCATAGTGAAGGCACATGCTGTATAAAAATATTGTTCACATTAGCTTCATTATTGACATGAAAAAGAATTCTCAAGACCATAAATTTAAAAAATCTGCAGACAAAAAGAAAAAAAAAAAAGAGTTTCCCGGCCACAATGAAAAGTCCATGTTTAATTTGTTTCTGCTGGCAATGCACTGAATAATGCTTCATCCCAGTAACTGCTCATGCTGTAATATAAAAAGAAATTAATTCATATAAATAAAAAAGAGTATTTCACAAGGACAAGAAAATGCAAGAAACAACATTATAATATGCAGCTATTAGGGTTATCTATGAAAAACAGACTTAATTTACCTGAAATCTACTTTATCACTTCATGTTTTGAATTAACTTTAGTAACATGACAAAAACAGTAATACTGTTCTAGCAGTTCACAAACATTTTTGGATGCTTTTTTTATTTGTTTGTAGAAACAACATGAGAAAATAAAAGAGCAGGTAGATGAAGTGAATGGCATTCTGCTAAGTGCCACAACTATTCTGGCAGGACCACAAAAGATCAACTCAGAGTTAAGTGAGGTAATAAAGGTAGGTGCCTTAGTGACTTGTTTAAAAGGTATGTCCTGAATTTTTGAACTTTTGAAAAGTCAAGTGCTTAGACCACTGAGTGAAAACCTCTAGTTTTTTATACTGCTTCAAAGAAATACTGATGAATAGCTCCCAAAAATGTATAAATCCTCCTGAATGGAAAGCCTTGTAATTACATTTTGTTGCCTTGGAAAAATAATATATTAGAAGTATACCTTACTGTGGGCACAGCTGACTGAAGGATTTTGCTGTAGGGTTCTCATTTCATAATAAGCAGCTGCCAAAAGGCCCAAAGGTACTCTGTTGGCAGATTGTACTTTGCTCATGCCTGCAAGTGAGCATGAGAGACAGCTTAAGATACCACATTTCAGTGTTAAAAGCGGTGATGGTCAGAATGTAAAATTTACATATAAACATATTGTCTTATTGAAATCCTCATCTGCAACTGTAGAATCCAGTGTTATGAATGAGACAAGGTGTTGTGGGAAATTTTTAGATTAAACTTCCTCATGGTTTTTGTTTTTTTCTATGAAAAAAAAATGAAAATAAAAGTGGGATTTTGCTAACTAAAAGTTTTGCCATTTTACAAAAACTTTTATTTCCATGTCTTACATTAAGATTTTGAGATAGTTTAAGACAAATGAAAATTCTCCAAAAGCATTAATTTTAGCCATAGGTGCCCAAAGCAACACAAAAGCAAATACCAAAGCCATTCATTTTTCTTTGGAAAAGTAATTTGTGAAAGCAGAAAGAAGACAGCTTTCTTTAACTATAGCAATCCCAGGGTGATCAAGCAGTATGATTTTTTTTTCTCCTGTGTTTTCTGTAAAATAAATTGCTGCAGTTTATCGTTCAGTATCCCCCACTCCTGTGGGTAAGTCTGCACACAGGGATGTTTACTCTGCAGGGAAGTAGTATGAGAACATCATGTATCTTTCATCCTCACCAGCAATGAGTATCTTCACGCTTCACTCATTCATCCTTTTTCACTCCCTCACTTTCATCCTTTTTTTCTAGTATTTTGAGGCCACAATGATAATCTTCAAACTTACCAGCAAGGTTGTATATTGGAGAGGTGAATGCAGGTCCAACAGATCTTCCCCACAAATACTTTACATAAGGAAGGCATATGGCTAAGGCAAAGGGATGCTACTTCTCCTTGCCTGTACATACACAGAGTTAGTGGTCTGAAGGACTCCTGTAAATCAGACTAGTCCAAGATGTCCTCCTACCATGAGGGCTATCTCTATGCAAAGAGAGAGAATGTGATGAGGACCTCTTCTCACAGCTGTGTGTGGCACAGCTTACAGCTGTATTGCTAAACTCCCTGCTCCTCTCCAGCATCACCTCCCCTACAAATTGCCCCTGAGGCACAAGCACTGCTCCATGTTATTCTCCAAGGAAGCAGGTCTGGGAGGGTGGCAGCTGGCCATGGCCAAAACAGTGCCAAGGATCAAGCACTAATAGGATGTTGTGAAAGCCAGCCCACCCTAGCACTATTTTGTTTGCTTGTATAGATATAGTTTAGAAGTCCCAAAAGCTAATGTCTGGCCTACAGTCTTACAGAGAAGAGGTTTTAAAATAAAATGGTTTCCATCTCCTAATTTAGTAAAAACCACAATGAGTGGATCTTGCAAAGTTTTGCTGTAATTATTCCACCTATTAGCAATTCACACCAAAAAGCTTCACATTGGCACCATTCTGGAGCAAACATAAGTAATGGTAAGATATCATTCAGCTGGCTCTCTTTTATATTTCACAAATGTTTCTCCAATATATTTTCAAGGGATTTCTGGAATTTTTGCTGAATTTTATTTTCCTGCATTTGCCTTGATCCACCGACATTCATGACAGACTCTTTTCTGACCTTTACTCTTTTTTATATGCTAAGTATATAACATAAAACAAAATAAAAGCATTATAATAATGTAGAAAGGTACAATAAAACATAATAATCAAAATATAGGTTTGATTTTTTACAATATTCATCTTCTTTCCTTCCTTCTATATTTTATTCAGAATGTGTCAGGGTTCTACGCAGAAATAGATGGAGCGAAAAAGGAATTGCAAGAAAAAATAGCCAACCTGTCTCTGTTTGATGATGATTTAGTAGAAAAGGCTATGCATCGTGCACACACCCTACGAGGACTTGCTGATGAGCTGGACCGGTAAAATTTAACTTCAGCAGACTGTTCATACAAGTGCTGCTGATTAAACAGCTGAATGAACTTAGAGACAGGCAGAAACACCAAGACATTAGATATGCTGTCTGTAAATAGGCATTAAACAAATCACTGGGAGCTCATGTATGGTAGGAACTGTCATGGTCTGGAGGGAACAGCTGAAATTGAGCAAAGCAAAATCTATTCATCTTGTCAAAGAATAAACATATATCTCGTGTGATATTATTCTCTTTCTAATTTGGCACATTCCCCCCTTCCCATAGCAAGAGAATAGGAAAAGTAATATAATACAGGGAAATTAAATGGGGTTTGCAGAAACAGCTTATGTCAATAAGTTATGTTACGTTACTGTTTAGCAGTGTGGGCCAAAACAAATGGGATTTGTGATAATTTTTGTTTGAGAACTGGTTTACAGATGGAGTAGTTCTGAAAGAGTGAATCGTACCCCAATGAAACTAGCCCCCTGCAACACCAAACATTTACTGCAAGGCCTCCTATTTTGCTGAAAAATAGCAAACACATAAACTTTCCTTCAATTTACTAAAAAGTCAGCTCTAGGCAAATTTGAAAGATGACTTTATCTGCAACTGGTACTACACATGAAAAAAATCACTGTTGCAAATGATTTGTTATAGAAAATGCCTCACCAAATTCTACCTTAAGTAACATCATAGACATATGTTTTTGGAAGATAAACTAATAACTACTAATCAAGTGTATTATCTAAATACCAGTTGTTTCTTAATATTAGTATGCATTAGATGGGAGATTAAAACAGAGAAAAAATAACAGATGGTTTTCTTTTATAAAACTGCATAAAGCTGACATCTGAAACTGTTGTTCTATAATGCTACACAAACTACAGACAACCTAAAAAACAAACAATATGTTCAGTCTGAGATCGGCTAGCTGGGGTTAGCAGAATCACTTGAAAGAAAATACCCCATATGGCTAGCCTTCATCCCTCACTACAATAATTTAAACATGACTACCAACTCCAACACATTCAGAATTTAATAGAAAGCAAGCAGAAATCATTACAAAATATCCAGATGGAAATGTGCTGACTCTTTTATTTGTTGAGAAGATTGTCCTGCAGTAAAACTTTAATCCTTTAAAACTTTTAGCTTGTCTTCAAATCTTTTTTTTTTTTTTTTTATGGGTTTGCTTTACAAGCCCATTAGGCTTTTATTTGTTAGAGGTTCTTCTTTTGTCTTGGGGGAATATAGCAGGAAATTCTTGCAACAGTTGTGGAAACTGGAAAATTAATACGTCCTCAGTGTGCAAATACTTTGAAGTGAGTACACACACTTACATATATCTAATATATTGTATATATATAATATAATATATATATAATAATGTATATTATATAATAATATAATATATATTATATATACTCTAATTCTGTTTATCAGAAGAATATTAAAAATTATACTTAAAGTTACTAACAGTTGAAGGTTGAGTCCTAAACCATCTGCTGTTTTAATCTCCCCTGAAGACCAGTTGCAACCTAAAATACAAATCAAGCTCTACCATGCTAGCAAGGCTATATTGTGTTTCTTAAATTTAACTTTTTGCAAAATTTCATGACAAATGGGCAATTCTATATCTGATCTTCCCCCTTTTCCCACTTAATTTTGGAAAATACAAACAGCCTGGTGATACAGCTCTCCTGATCACTGGCACACATAGCTCTTTCTATTCACAGCCAGAAGTTATCCCTGTAGAAGGACAGCTGATGGATGTTATTCTTTCAATTTATGGAATATCTAATCTAGATTTAAAATAAATAAATAAATAAATAATAAAAGCTTAGATGTTACTTGCTGTTGCTCACAAAGACATTAAGGACAAAATTCCCAAAGTTAAACCCCTGGGAAGTACCTTCTATTCACATAGTTTTTTCCTCCTTTAGTTTGGCATAGATAGTCATACCCAATGAAGAGAATACGGCTCAGGCCAAGAGTACTTAAGTGCACAATTATGTAGTCAGAATTCACAGAATATTAAGAAAGCTACTCAATTTGAAACTAATTTGATTTACTTTGGTTTTTTCCTCCTTTTACTGTCTCTTTAACAGGAATTTACATGGTGTTGACACAAATGGGTTGGTACAAAGGGCAATAAATGCTTCAAATGTGTATGAAAATATTGCCAGTTACATTGAAGAAGCTAATAAAGCCACATTGCTGGCACTGAACACAACAAACCGGGTCAATGATGTAAGTAGTTTTCATAATATCAGCTTTTACTTTGCAATACAGCAGGGGCTTTGGATACCTAAGTATGAAGAAAAAACAAGATCTGGCTTCACTGTCAGCCTCAAAGTTCTCACTGCCCATTTTGCTTCATATACTATTTCCTGAATTAAATACGAGGTCGTTAATTATTCTGCCAACCTAAATTTCCCTGTTATTTGAAAAGATGCAATAGGTCCTTCCTGTCCTTAAGTACAGGGAGATGCTTCTTTGTGCTGTTCACACAAACTGAGGCACTCCTGTGAAAGTCCAGACAACTCTCTGGCCATGTAGGAACCCAGAGCTGGAATTCAGCGCTTGAGTCCTCCTACTCCACACAGCACCATGTGGCAGGAAAGGTGGTCAATACACCTAAGAGGAGCATCACTATTTCTTATTGAAAATTAAAATGAGGCAAAGAGCTCACTGGCATACTCACTGATGTGATAAGGATGCTAATTTTGTCTCTGGCAAATATTTTATGTGCATTTGTGTATGTATATAATTTTTAAAAGACTTTAAAAGTAGCAATTCATTAGTGGGATAGAAAGAGGAATCAGTTGGATTGACCCCTAAGGCGCTCTGGGCTGTCCAGACCTCTGCTTACAGCATGCTACTGGGGACCAGAAACAGCCCCCCATGCAGCACGTGTGTTCATCACCCATCAAAGGCAACAGTTGAAACAAACAGTCACAGTGCCCAACTTACATGCAGCTTGAATACCAATTTGGTCAGATTGGAGTTGATAAACTAAGAGGACTCCTGTGTTTTCTGCATCTTTGTTATTCAGTATTGCTGTCTGGAAAGTATGCATTTCTCTGAACTTTTATTGCAGTCTACAGAAAAATTGCTTTTAGACTTTTCTATTCCAGCTGCCAATCTTAAAATGTTAACAATGAAAATGAAACCACTGTGATTTTGCAATTGCATTTATATCAAGTAATATGTTACCTACAATTAAACACAATAAAAAGGAAACGTTTGGTAAGCATTATTATGACTTTATTTTTTGGAACATACTTGCAGGCTGCAGTTGGAATTGATACTCAGATCACCTATCATAGAGGTAAAAGCGAAGAACTTCTCAACCGAGCCATGGAGCTACAACAGACAGCAGATGACAGTAAATATACATCCTTTCTACTTTCCCTGTCAATTTATAAGCGTGTACACTAAAAGACATTTCAGAAGCACATCACTAAGGCAGAACTATCTCTGTAACACAAGCGTGTATTGATCGAAGTAATAATACAAAGTATTGAAAAGGCCACAGGCACAGTTTGAGAAGTGCATGTGTTGTTGTCCTGCCAAGATATTGAATATTTATTTCATTTACAAAAGGACCATTTAAGATATAACCACTATTTAAATATCTGATCCCACAAAGAATTTTTCACATGTAAATATACTCAAACAAGTAGTTGACTGAAATCGATTCATAATAGTTTAAGTGCTCAGAAAGCTGAATTTCACCAGTGAAGGATAATAATAAATGTTAAAGGATTTTGACCTCTTTTTCACTGAAAATGAAGGAAAGTACTAAAATTACAGAACTGGCCTTTTCAATTTTTCAGGACCTTTTGAGTTTCTTAAAACTTCTCTTTTTGGAGTTATTCCGGCAGTCCAGTTTAAGCAAAGAGAGATGGTACTGACTGAAATACAGGTCTCCAGATTTTTCCAAGGAGCCCTGGAGCAAGCAAATAATGGCAATGAGCTTCAAGGTTGCTCTTGACTTTGAATTATGTGAAGTTAAGAGTGCTATTATACCATATAGTAAAAGATGCCCTAGCATACTGCCAATGGTGTATTAAAGGCTAAACATACCTCTACAGGAGAAAACGTACCCTTTTAAAATGTGACTTTGATGCCATTCATCTATACCTCCTGTTTTCCCCCCCGCAGGTAATGATTTAACTGTTGCAGACACCAGCCGGCATGTTAATGGCACTCTGGCCAGAATGAATGCCCTGCGAAGCCAGCTGATGAGAGCCATCACAAAAATGCAATCAGCAGAGCCAGGTTGTAAGAGGACTTCTTTATGATTCTTTATCTTCAAATGCTTAAGAGTGTATTTTATCTTTGCATATGGCCTATGAAGTTGGTATTAAGATTTCAGTCCCAGGAAGACCCAAAGGAATTTGACTGAAACAAGAGCTAGTCAGTAAAGATAAAAACTTAGCATACTCATGGGGAAACATTTTTCTATCTCAAATTATTAACATACTTTTTGATCCTCCTTACTACAATTACCCTACCCATGTAACTCTGGATCATTTCAGGGCTTGGAGAACATACAACTCTATGGACAAAAGCAATTTTGTAAATTTTCGTTGTCAATTCACATATACATCATGTCTGCCATATAGTGTATCTGGGAAGTAATTACTGACAGTCTTGATTGACAAAATCTCACCTTAGTTTTTCAGAAAACAGACATCAGAGAGCGTACAGCAAGTATACTCAAAGGTGTTCAGAGTTTTCTTCACTAATTCTAACTAAAAAATAGCTGTTTTTTTACTGTCAAGATGTTGTATTATGTAAAATACCACAATTTTACAAATAAATTAAAAAAAAAAAAAAGAAAAAAAAAATGCCAGATATGGAATAACAAAAACACTTCAGTGTTCTGGGTTTCTCTCCTTGAAAAATAACTTTCATGAAAAATATCCAACATTTGCATGCATTCTTTTAAAAAACTCAGTGAAAAACAATGCACTTTTTCACCTCTGTTCCAACATCCTTGGGTATAAAATATCCATTAAAATCCAGGGATACTGAAAAATTTGAACAATCCAGAACGATGAGGAAATGAGAGTTTATTAAAATTAAGAACTAATGTAACCGTGGACCAACCACAATGAGTTTTGAATATTCCTTGTGGAAATCAAGAGAAAACCAAACTGAGGTTGGCTACCCATTCTGCAGAAGGTAAAATCCTCTTAGTCTCATCATTTTCAAAGTGCTAGCAACAGCTGGTTTGAATCTTTGGCAACGTTCATTTCTTTTCATTCCCTACTATTATGTAGTGGAGGCCAGACAGCGCTTGGAGCAAGCTAAGGAGAAGACTGCAGAGGCTGAGAGCACTACTGTGACAGTGAATCAGGCTACAACTCCCATGGATGAGAATGTGAGGTTGTGGTCTCAGAACCTGCAAGACTTCCAGCACAGCTCAGCTGCATACGAGAGCGCCATGCACTCAGCTGGGGATGCAGGTATGGTGGCCTGAGTTTTGCTATTCCATAGTATTAAAAAGGAAGGGAACCATAGATTCATAGAATCACAGAATAATTTGTGTTGGAAAGGACCTTAAAGCCCACCCAGTTCCACCCCCCTGCCATGGGCAGGGACACCTCCCACCAGACCAGGTCGCCCAGGGCCCACCCAGCCTGGCCTTGAACACCTCCAGGGATGGGACATCCACAGCTTCTCTGGGCAACCTCTGCCAGTGCCTCACCGCCCTCTGAGTGAAGGATTTCTTCCTAACATCTAATCTAACCCTACCCTCTTTTAGTTTAAAGCCGTTACCCATTGACCTATCACTACACTCCCTGACGAAGAGTCCCTCCCCAGCTTTCCTGTAGGCCCCCTTTAGGCACTGGAAGGCCGCTGTAAGGTCTCCCTTGAGCCTTCTCTTCTCCAGGCTGAACAACCCCAACTCCCTCAGCCTGTCTTCACAGATCTTCATATGAAGATTCTTGGGAAGATTTACACTGCACTTTCATTTCTTATAATCTTACGGAATTTTATCTATAGGGAAAAAAAAAAAAAAAAAAAAAAAGCAGTTGCTAGAGATTCATTCTCATTTAAAACTTTTGGCTACGTGGGCATTTCCAAAAATGACTTAAACACTTAAAGGCTGAAGTCTTGCTGGTTTCTAAGTCAGTTTTACCAGGGTGCCAAGGCCACACCGAAAGGTAGGCATATTGTTTAAATAATTCTCGCTATTATGATTGGCAGCTCAGCTATTATTTTTGTAACATTGGGAGGCATTTGGAAACAGGGCCCTTTTGTCCGCAGCAGTACAAACATGGAGTTGAAACTGCCCCTGATTTGAGGAACTTGTAGTCTAAACAAAGGGGACAAAGAGGATTAGGGAGGAAATATAATATTTAAGCGGGGTGATTGCTGGAAAAGCTCGTAAACATCATATTAATTCCACTTTTATTATGAGGCGGGAGGAGGAAGGATAGAAAAAAAATGTGAGGGTTTGTTATGAAAAACACAGGGTACTGCTACAAAGGGGGCTGGCATGGGAAGTGCTCCAGTTAGATGTGGCTGTGATTCATAGCCTGAGGAGACAGATGCTGACATGCCTGGGGACAGCAGAGGGCTCTCAGATTAGCCCTGTGCATTGCCAGGAGTGGTTGACGTGGCAAGAGGAATGTCCATCAAAGCCCAAGAGGAAGTCACAAAATATGTTCAGCCAGGTGCCTACACCATCATGCCAATAACACTGCCATGGCAGAGGAAGTCTGTAAGCTGACATGCTCAAGCTGTCTTTGAATAAAGCTTTAATTTCATTTTTGGAAGGGTAAGAACATGTCTTGGCTGTACAATTTGAGAAGCTTCCCTGTGCTGCCATTGTGCAGGGAATTGATGGGCTTCAGCAGAGAGGATGAAGGACAGTTTGGGAAGGAATACACAAAAGGACAAAGTATCTGGAAGGGTATAGTCAAGGTTATTTCCTCCTTGACAATTTGCCTTCTATTATTTTTTGTATTTTAGTACTGGGTAAGAGTAGCTTTCACCTTCATCCCAAAGACTAAAATAAAAAATAAAATAAATAAATAAATAAAATAAAAATAAATAATAATAATAATAATAAATATATTATTCTGTGTTGAAGAATGCCATTATAAATGGCAAAAGGAAGAGATTTATGGTGATATTTTATAATAGTACTAGGAGTAATAGACGCTAGTTTGGTGCTTCCATGTCACAGTTGTGTTTCAATTTTCATACCTCCAGTTTCAAACAGATGAAAAGCCAGTTTTTCAAGATAAAATCACATACAGTTCCAATTCAGTTGCTGATCATTGTTTTAAAGGGACATTTGAAATTTTCTATATCACTGAGCTTGCAATTTCTTACTTTAAGACTAAAATTGTTTTGTTTTGTTTTCCAAATGATCATTGTAACATGGTTCATTTCAAAAGGCAGAGCAAACTTCTGTAAGTTGATTATTATACTGTGGTGTTGTGTTTTTTTTTAATGTAGAATGTTTAATGAATTCTAGAATTAATGTGTTACATTAATTCACTGTGCTTCTTTGAGGATTTGTTGAAATAACGGCACTTTAATATACAGTAAGATTTATATGGAATATCTGAGTACTGATCCCCTACACATAAGGCCTTTCAGGTCTTAAGGGGAATAACTGGAGGATTGGATCCTCTACCTACCTCTCTGTTATCTTAAGAGACGACAGTAAAAATACAAGTGGAGAAAAACAAGAACAGGTGGATGCAAGTTGACAACCCGTAAAATATAACTGAAAACCCTACAAATCTGTTCTTAACCTTTGTAGTGAATCCATGTCATTAAAAATTAACTGTGAATACCAGATTTTTCTTACATGCATGCAGCTTGTGGCTAAAATCGCATTTAATTATACTCAGCTAGTTATACCTATACCTAATTAAAAATGAAAAATTATGTGATGTGTAAATATCCTTCAAAGGGCACCATGTCAGTGGAATCTGATGTGACAAAACTGGATTATAATTAGGGGCAGTCATTTTATTTTATTTGTAATTTTTCTGTCTGCTTATCTTTCTGGTAAAGGGCTTTTCTGCCTTTGAACCCAACAAAGCAGCCGATTTCCCCTTGACCACAATCCTTCTCCCACATGTACCGGGAGACACAGCAGTGAAAGACTGGAGGTCCAGGATTCTGATTCATGACCCTGGCAGAAGTAGGCAGGAAAGCTGAAGAGTCAGGTAGTAAGTAAGTACAGTTTAGGTGCACTACATCCTCTGCTAAGGCCCTCTAGCACAGAGCTGTTACCACAGCCTGAAAGCATCGGTGTTACTGTTAGCACACTGAGCTAACAACCATCACCTCTGCAGCTGTTGCTGCTACCTGGGTAATAACCTCAGGGAAAGATACACAGCTGAGAGCAGAGGGAAGCAACCTCTCCAGCTCCCTTAAATTGAATATGAAGAGCTCATGAGCCACAGTTTCTCTGTGCAGTTCGCAGGTCAGCCACAGATCTCCAGTGAGATGGTGAACAAATAGTCCTTCTGCTCCAGTTGGTGTGTCTGTAAGATTAGGTTTAACATTTATCTGCCTTGAAGGAAGATGAAAAAGTTAAAATGATTAACATTTGCAAAGCTCCTCAAGGTAAGTGTTACAGAGGTACAACACCACAGCAGTGACTAGAAGTCCCATAAACAAGTTGCCACCTTTGTGCAAAGAAGGCATCTTTCCAAAAACTTTTGCAATACTAGATCATGATAAATCACTACCCTTCTGAAATCTCACACACCACAGCTAGGACTTGTTCTGAAAGTACAAGGAGATGGGCAGGCTAAAGTAAGAGTGTAAGAAGCAATTTTCCTGGTGTAAACCCAGTGTTGCAAAGAGGAAAAAAATAAAAGATGTCACTTCTTTTCTAACTGCAGTGAAGAAACTTACAGAAGTCTTCCCTGAACTCCTGGACAAACTGCACACAGTAGAGCAGAAGGCACCAGCAAACAACATTTCTTCCAGCATTCGGCGGATCAGAGAGTTAATTGCCCAAACCAGGAGTGTAGCAAGCAAGGTAAAACTTCTGGATGGAACATTGGGTTACTAGAGCTAATTATCATATGCATCTTCCCAGGGGCTCCATTTTCTAGGCTATGTTAGAAGCCTGAACCTTGACATCTCCTCCCAACAACTGGATAAACAAAGCACTGTGAAAGTCATTAAAATCTTCACAGTTGCTATTTGCAAGCAATTAACATTACCACGGTATTCACCGTGGACTATTTCTAGTGCCAGCAACTTTAGTTAAGTAATTGGCATAGTGTTAATGATCGCCACAGTAAAAGAACCATTTACAGGTAAAACTAATAGTTCATTACTCAACTGGCAATATTAGTTACAAGCAATAGTAATTATGGCAACTTAATATGAACTCTTCTGAGTTGACAGCATTCCTTTTTTTTTCTTTTGAATTAATTTTCTGCAGAGTAGGAGAATCTTTGGCTCATACATATTTAATAGAGAAAAATACTTTCATTTTCATACATAAATTATGAGAGATTTTTCTGTAACGAGAACACTGAGGTCAAAAATTAAAACAATATATTTGAGTTAATTCACATAAATCAAAAAAAAAGCAGTCCATTATTATACATTCACAATGCTGGAATATGCTGCCCATATAAATTACTTAAAAAAAAAAAAAAGGCAAAATTCATTTAGTACATGAGTGCATGTGCAGTGTTTGTTCTTCAAATGTATTTCGTCACTCAGGCCTATTGTGCTTAAACTTGAAAACATTATTTCAGTTGTGTTGAAGTTCATTTTGAACTAAAATCTTTTTAAATTTGAACAGCGTTTCATATATATCTCTACAACTTCAGCGGTAAACCAGGATTACTCATGAAATCCTGGCCATACTACTCTCAGAGCAAAAAAAAAAATTATGAAACTGCACTATGGGTATACACAGTGATGTTGCCCTTATTCATCTAAGCACACACGTATGTCCCATTGAAATTTAGTTTACATTAAGAACATACTTAAGCATAGTTAAAGAAGAGCTTCAGTTAATTTTAAATTTAATTTTCTACACCCTCTTTACAGTGTCTTCCACAAGTAATCGTTATAAACATACAATTTTGAATGGCACATACGTAGGTGCCAATTCCATTCCGGTAGTAAGGGAGGCGGCTGGCTAAGTGTTCTTGCACATTTACCTTAAGTAATGTCCCCAGGCAACAATAGTATGTCTCACTTAGAATATCTGCAACTGCAGGTCCAAGTTTCTATGATGTTTGGAGGCCAATCAGCAGTTGAAGTCAATCCAAAGATCAATGTGGAGGAACTGAAGTCTTTCACTTCCATGAGCTTGTACATAAAGCTTCAGAAAGACAACCAGCAACTGGCAGCATCTCCAGACAGATTCATCTTGTACCTTGGAAGCAAAAATGTAAGAGAATCACCCATTTCAATTTAAAAAAAAAAAAAAGTTGAAATAGGTTTGAAGTTTATTTGCCCTTGGTTTTTCCTCTCACCTTTTCTCCACGTCTCAAAATAAGAGGTGTCTACTAAAAAACTGTCATTGATTAAGTGCCAAGCTTAGAACAAGTGCTCCCAACCATCCCTGTCCTTGAAAATTCTCACCCCAAGAGCAATGAAGGTTCTCTCTAAGAGGCAAATTAGGCTGCCTATGCAGAATGCCACTGTGATGGTCACTACTGCGAGCCACGCTTGCCATCTTCACTGCCAGTATTGAGCTGTTCTGAAGCAGCTACTGCTATCCATCTGGCTTTCATGGGCCACATTTTAGCCAGTTTTATGTTGTTGAGAGCACCGGTTCCAGACCTCCAAGGCCAGAAGTCCACAAGATAAGAAGGCTGCCTTGCCTGTGACTTATGCTGCTGTTGTACATCTGTACATCTCTACTTTGAAACACCTGGAAAGGGCATATGCTCTCATGATCTGCAAGTGTTGTGAAACAACAGCTCATTAAATTCTGGTTCCTGAAAGAAGAAAAATCGCATCTCACAAGCCAGGTATAATCCTGGCAAGCTGTTAGTTGAGAAAGGTAAAGCAGCATGCTTTTCTTTTTGAGCTTTTCTAAAAAGAACATCTACTGAATATAAATTAAGAGAAACCCCTCTTGGCAGAAGATTTAATTGCAGCATAGTACCTGGGCTTCAGACAAACATTTCTTCCTATTTTCTACATATGACACTGCACTGTAAATACCAATGAACAGCTTCCCATTAAACATGACCAATTTACAGTCAGTAAACATCTTATTAGCTTGTATTTATTTACCTGATTAAAAATGGGGAAAATATCAGAGATTTTTTTCTACGTGGCTCTTTTGGTGAAGGAAACTAATTACAGAGTTAAGCTCTTGTTTGTTATATTTATATAATATATATATGACACCTTACCTTTAAAGGTGTCATTTCGTCTTATATAGCCCATGCCTTACTAACATTCTGCAATAAATCTGTTTTGATGTTGTAGCTCTGACATCCTTCTCCATTGGTGTTTTAGGTTAAAAATTACATGGGTCTTGCAATTAAAAATGACAACCTTGTCTACATTTATAATCTGGGGGGGCAAGATGTGGAGATACCTCTGGACTCCAAGCCAGTCAGCACCTGGCCTTCTTACTTCAGCATCATCAAAATTGAAAGGTAAACTGATAATGTACATTTTGCCAGAATCAAAAAGCTAATAGAAGAAAATCAAAAAGAAAAAGGTGGGCCAGAATTGCCCATCAGTAGCCTTAAGTGTCTGGTTCTATCCCTGCTGAAATAAAAGGAAATTCTCTTCCCTTTCAGACAGCCAGGACCCATGGGGCCTTGAGGGGGAAGGGAAAGTGTCATTTCTCTCTTTCTTTTCCCGTAGAATATCAGTCTTCTAATGAGGAAATAAAAACTCTTCCTGGAGCTAGAGGCTTGCTTGTTGATTTTTTTTTTTTTTTTTTTTTAAGTCTAGTGAACACAAAACTCTCTTCTCTTGCAATTCCCTTCTGCAGGATTGGAAGACATGGCAAAATACTTTTAACTGTGCCCAGTCTTAGCAGCACAGCCGAAGAAAAATTCATCAAAACAGGAGAGACCCTTGGGCATGGCTCTCTCCTGAATTTGGAACCTGAAAATACTGTTTTCTACGTTGGTGGAGTGCCTTCAGACTTCAAGGTTGGTCAGATAAATGCTCTACACTCAGACTTAAATAATACAAGCCTATCTTGCTGGGCTTCCCTTTTAAAATAGAAATGGTTAATAAATGAAATGTCCTTATTTAGTCACTTATCATCATCTTATCTTCTAGCTATAGCAAAAACTACTACTTTCTGTGTAGTGGTTGTGTCTTATCATCCTACTGTATTGTGTCATACAGTAGAATGATCAGATTCCTACTAGCTGTCAGTAAGGTTTTCTGAAAAGTAACAATAAGAAAAAAGCTTGTTGGTTTTTTAAATTAAATTATATAAATTAAGGCCTAGTAGCCCAGCTCAATAGGGCAATGAAGTTTTCAAGCTACCAGTTTATTTCAATGCTAATGGGTTCTTGGTACTTACAATTTTTCTTTTCCAACTGTCACAGAAATGAAAGGTGGCACACTCTTAATATTAACGTGGTGTAGCAAAATACAGTGATTTGTTTGAACTTAATTTATCACTGGTTTAAATCCAGCCTTACAATGGCATGAAGACTTGCCCATGCAAAACACACCTAAGGACTTGCATGAGGCAGGTGCTTCAGCCTGTTTCCTAGCGGACAGCACCCACCCCATCACAGTCAGCATGAGTTAGCACCTACCTCACTTACCTGCCTCATATTGGGCCATCTTTTTGGATTTAGGAAGTGTTATGAATGATCTTGGCTATGAAAATTGACCTGTCTGACTGAAAACAAACTTTAGGAAGACTTTGAGAATGCTACCTTCTTGAAACTAACTGTAGTAGGTGCTAAAATGTCCAGCAACTGTTCCACAAGCAGCCCTCCTAACTACATAAAAACAAAGATTAATTCAATTCACTTACATACTCCTGAGCTTTCACATTGTTGTGACTACCAGATATATACCATGATTTGAATTTTAGATTACTAAACCCTGGAAATACAGTGCAAATTACCTGGGAATAGGACTGAGGAATAAATAACAGTTGCACAGACCAAAAAAAAAAAAAAAAAAAAAAAGTAATATGGCAAATGAGCCCTCCAGGTTTGGTCCAGTGCAGATGAAAAGGAAATGAGAAAAAGGAAAAGAGAAAAATGAAGGAGAACAGGAAGGAGAATGGGAAGCAAAGGATTCATGGCTTTATTTGTTAAGCATAAGTGTCTCTTGCCCCTTTAGGAATAGGCACCTCACATTTTTGTTTATTAACATACAATCTGTTTTGCTAAAAGCTAAATGCCTTTGCATCCCTATGGTATATGTTAAAATACAAAATGTGCCACTTAACCATTAGACTTCTCATGCTTAAAATAATTTAACAGAATAGTAGGAAAAAAAAAAAAAGGAAAAAGAAAAGAAAAAAGATCATTTGCCAAATCACAGGTTCTGTGCTGCAGATGAGAATCTCATTTTCTCTTACAGCTCCGTATATTCTGCATTGCTGCATTACCATTATTATTATATTGTAAGCAAAATGGAAATAATGAGAAGCCAAAGAAAAGTTACTGGCAGTGATCAGACTCTGAAGTACAAGAGGTGTTATTAATATCACACCTGTTCCACAGGGCAGAGTATTTTAATATTAAAAGAATGATTCACTAGGTCTGTCAGCTTTATTCTTTTGTATTTTTCCCTTCACCAATGTGGCTATTTAAATTCCATTTGCAGTGACCTTTGTTAAAAAAGGAGTTTCTCTATCCTGCTAACTGTTTAAAATAATACCTACTGAGACTTAGACACTGGTACAGTCTTTGAATCCAAGTACCCTGGGTTTAAAGCATTCTTTCATTTCTCTCTCTTTCATCATGGTATGAAATTATTTTTCAGGCAGCAAAGGACATCTATACGTTAGACATGAAATATCTGTTGAGAGAGTCAAATACATCCAGCAAGGTCTGTGATTAGTCAAATCCTAACTCTTTTTCTTTTTTCCAAGTGCACTTCCTTCAAAACTGCGAGAAAAGTTCTTGCTGGCAGTTGCCTTACCTGCCCTGATGTTCTCTCTGTGAGGGCATTTACAAGCTCCATTTTCACTTACAGGGCATTATCATGATAAGTACTGCAGGGACTATTCCAAGTCAGCAGCACCCCATTTGTCTCAAAATATGAAGAGCAAAGAGAGAAAACTGAGGCTTTCGTGATATCCAGATAAAGCACGTGTCCTTTTACTTTTCCTCTCCTTCTGCACAGCTCCCTCCTAGCTTAGACCTCCCTGGCTTCATCGGCTGCCTGGAGCTGGCTACCCTGAACGACGATGTGATCAGCCTGTACAACTTCAGGAACGTCTACAACATTGACACCACCACATCGCCACCTTGTGCCAGGTAGGGGACAGTCCCGCCGTCGCTCCGGTTTGTAGGAAGTGCCACTCCTGGTAGTTCAAACCTGATTCAGAGTGCAGATGGGAAGGGGATGCTGAGGTGTCCAGGAGGAACTTTGCCACCTTTTACTTCTAGCCACTCCTGGGCTCCCCAGCAGAGCCCATCCTCGGTTAAAGGCCACAGAGAATTCAAGTGGATTTCTGCACAAACCAGGCAAGCTTTTAATAGGAATATATGTATATTCTTATAATGAGGAGGTGTCATTACCCTGCCACTTTATGAGGATGAGCAAAGAATTTTCCTGTCCTCTACATACAGCACAGGATAAAAGCTTGATATAATGACAAGGGAGGTAGATACACCTTTAAAACTACACATTAATTTTCAGGAAAAAAAAAATCCAAGAAAGAATTTGAAAGAAAAATTCATCAGTCTCACCACTTCCAGAAGCAAGTATCAGTTCAGAACAATAATTTCAAAAAAGTACTTTAATTGTAAAGTCCTTTAAATTTCCCAAAAGGAAAATGGCGCTGACACTGCCAAAATTTGCTTCCCTGCATGTTTTTTGTTTTTTGTTTTTTCATAGAAATAAGTTGGCTTTCACCCAGAGCCGAGCTGTGAGCTATTTCTTTGATGGTTCTGGCTATGCTGTGGCAAGAAACATTGAGAGAAGGGGAAGATTCAGCCAGGTGACTCGGTTTGACATCGAAGTTCGAACACCTACAGACAATGGATTGATCCTGCTGATGGTTAACGGGGTGAGTACCAAATTCTGCTGGTACCCTTTAGCCATGAGCACCATAAGTTCTCCAGTAGTTACAACACCATGTGAAATCCCAAATATTTATGTCTTTATGTTTAACTTCTGGAAAGAGGAAATACGTTGTGTTCATCTGGTGCATATATGCATTAGGAGGAGAGCTGGATTCTGCTCTAATCCAGAGACATCTAGGACTTCAGGGTGGTTATACTGCTGTGGTGACACTCTGAGAGAAACTGAAGTTAAGACCAGTATTGCATCTTTGTTTAAATGTGAATGCACAGCCAAATCTATAGGAAATTTCTGTGAAATAGCTCCTATAAAGCAGTAACTTCACGGTAGCTGCCACTTTATCGCTGTGACTCAGGGAGTACTACAGCTAAACAGTTATTCAAGTTACTGAAAAGAGAAAGAAACCCAAATAAGAAGGCTAGATCCAAATGTCACCAGCTTTTCAGACATTTGATGGTGATACAAACTCAGAAATGGATTAAAGAAAGATGTCATATGCAAATATCCTCTGAAGACAAACTCAGATTTTTTTTTTTTATCTTCGGGCATCTCCACATCAAACTCCTGTCTTGTGTGGGTTACAGCTTGGTAAAGCCACAGAAAACAATTTACTATGTAGATGCAGACCACAGACATACACCTGTCTACACACCACAAGGGAACAAATCTATTCTCAGTACAGAGTTAATCTCTAGTTTGTACCTTAAGGATAATTTCCCGAGAGTTATGGTGAGCGATTTGCTCTACAGCATAGCATGCCACCACTAACCTTTGTTCTCAGGAGGTTCTGGTCTAAGCAACTGCTTTTAAAAGTTTAACGGACTCCATTGTGGATCAGTCACTTCTCTTCTAAGCAAAAGTGCCTGGAGGTTTGTTGGACGTGTATGTGCTTTGTGTGTTTATGGTGAAAACTGTGATCAAGTTGGGTGTTAGCTGTAGAAGACCATGCCTGCTCAGACACTTTTAGAAAGACTGTGTAAGATGCTCCATTATTCAGTTCTGCAAGGACAGCTCATAAATATTCCAAGTGTAAACCCTGTTTCATTTTCAAGTTTAGCTTTTCAAGACAAATCCAAGCTGCAGTTTCATTTAAAAGCACTAGATTAAAAAACTACTTTTACTACTTTAAGTAATGACTTTTGAGGGTGGAATCACTTGTGTCACAGACAGCAGTTCCTGGCCTGCAGTTGTTTTTTGAGAGTTATTGTTCCCATGTCTCCATTAGGCATGGGAACACCAGCATGAGTACTAGATGAGAACACAAACATTAACATTAAAAGCATTAACCCCGATCCACAGTTGGTGTAAAACGTCCTTTCTGCTTCTTTATGTTCAGATTTGGAATAAGTCTGTGCTACAGGTCTTCATTTCAAACACTCCCTAAAGGTTTCCTGGAGTAGAGCTTCCATTTGTAAAGTCTAGGACACTCAACCACAGAAGAGAAGCCAAACCAAGAAGCAGGAATAGTCAGGAAATCCAGAAATCAAATACACAGTAAATATACTCTACCTATTGCTCGGCCTTCAGCAAATGCAATGGTGCTGATCAGGGCTGTGAAAAGATATAATGCTGTGCTATTATAGGCATCCTCACAGAAGCTGCTAATGCAGACACAGCCATTCTAGCACAACATTGCTTTTACCAGTATAACATCTTGCCTTGGAGCATGAGTTACTACTTTATCAGAAAATGGATGTGTTCACATTAGGAACACTTCACCGGTGAAGAATATTGACATACCTGTGCTACCAAACACTATTTCTACAGACAAGCAGTTCATTGAGCCTTCAGATAAGTGGTGTTCATCAAACAGTTATGTGTGCCTCTCTCTGTATATTTATATACACATATAATATACATAAATCCAGAAACTGTGTTCTACTTCTGCAAACTAAAAGACCTTTTCCCAGTACCATGCTGTTCACAATGTCAGACACTCTCATTGCACTGCTTTTTGTGTTTGCTTGTTTTTAATTGCTGTCACGATAGTGCTTTTCTGACTGCTGTTTTATTTTATACAGAGTATGTTCTTCAGTCTAGAGATGCACAACGGGTTCTTGTACCTCCGCTATGACTTTGGCTTCAGCACTGGCCCCATGCTGCTAGAGGACTCTATGAAGAAGGCTCAGATTAACGATGCCAAATTTCATGAGGTAGAGATGGGGTTACAATCACAGCTATTTGACTAATTATCCCAGCAGCTCCAAAGCAGCAAGGATTTGATGTAACACCATTCAAAAGAGGAAAAGGATGAGGAGCCAGGTGGTCATGCAGTAGACTGGGCAGAAGAGTAGAGCATACACATATCTTGCATGTGAAAGAGCACATCAGTCCCACTAGCGCTGAGCCATGGAGGGCTCTCCCTGCCTCCTGGTAAATCAGTGCTTGTGGACAGATTCTGCACACTGCTAGCCAAGGACAGGACTGTTCATGTGGGACAAAAGGTGTTAGAATTCAAAATTAAATTATATCAGTGACAATTATATTCTTCAAATATACAATTCTCCTAAACTAAAAACATGTCATGATATTAACTTGACCACCTTAGTTGTTATACACTGTATTACAAGAAGGATTGCATTTCCTGTTTCATTCAAAGTAAGAGTTATTCAGGTAGCAGTCTTTTATACATGGATAGCATTTTATGGACTTTTGAAGATCATAAACACCAAGTTGTACTTGTTTTAAGAGAATTTTCTTTAAGCCAGAGTAACTGTGGCAGTGGCAGTAGCAAATCCCCCTTAGTGGCTCGCTTATCCTGCTATTTATTTGATGTAAATTCAAAGGCTGATTCCTGATCCACAGCTACAGCTACAGTTCTGCTCAAACAGTTTAACCAGGGCAAAATTATGCCTTTCATGCTTTGACAATGAAACAAGTTTTTTTTAGAAGTAGGCCCTAGCTTCCTGGATAAATCAATGAAGCACTCCAACGTTAATGGAGTTTGTCAGCTTGCTGAAGTGTAGAATTTGGCACGGGGTAATTTTGTGTGGTTTTAATCATAAACGAAATAACCTGTTTCTTCAGGCATCAGAGAAATTGTGGCATCAACATAAGTTCCCTACTAGTAATTGTTGTCAACCTCTCCCGATTCACAAACAACTTTTTCAATAAATGGGAGTAACTGTTCAAACAAAAAGACATAAAGATACAATCGATCTTGCAAAATCACCATGACAACTTACAAAAGATGACATTTTAGACACTTTTAAAAACATGTTTTTCTTTTCAGATTTCTATTATATATCACAATTCTAAGAAGATGATCTTGGTAGTAGACAGACGACATATAAAAAGTGTTGACAATGAAAGAACAGCAATGCCATTCACAGACATCTACATTGGAGGAGCACCTGCTGAGATCTTACAGTCCAGGTTGGTTGACAACTGGCATTCAGTCATTATCTTCAAGTAATTTAAGTTGCATTTTGTGACCTGGGCTTACAGTAAAACTTTTTTATTTCTCAGGAAACATTTCTTTCTTTACTCAGGAAACACTTCTTTACTGTGCAGGTGACTGAGCACTGGCACAAGTTGCCCAGAGCAGTTGTGGAGTCTCCCCCCTTGGGGACACTTGAAAGTTGTCCAGACATGGTCTTGGGCAACGTACTCTAGATGTTCCATCTTGAGCAGGAGAGTTGGATCAGATGACCTCCAGAGGTCCCTTCCAACCTCAACCATTCTGTGGTTGTGTTTTTTTTTCCCAGTTTCAACACCTTTACATGAAACAACTCCTAAGACAAACTTCTAAGGTTTTGTACATAGCTCTAAGGTAGCGAGGATTAGGCTAGATCCAGCACGGCAAAGTTCTGCTGAAACCAGTTCCGTTTTAGTAAAGTTAACAGAAACTGTTGTCTTCTTAAAACAGAAAGGCAATTTCAAACACATGAAAATATAGAATCACTATTTCTTCTCATTCTGCAAAAAAAGTGATCCTTGTAAAGTAAAAATGCATTAGCTGAAGAATCAAAACCCTTTACCAAGTGCATTTTCAAATCTAAAAGTGATATCTTTTCTACTATGCACTTCAATTCTGATGAGTCTCAGTTTCTCTCTAGACTCAAGTCAGTTGTCTATGTGTAGGCGTGAGAAGAAAAGAAAAAGTCTCATTTTCCCATCGTACCATTTGACAGAAGCCAAACTTAATCCCAGTAGACCATACAGCTCCCAGTTCCTGTAATGGTAGTGTACTGAAGCCGAGTGACACTCTGGGAAAGCAGGACAGATGCTTGAAGAAGCATATGACAGGCACCATGCATTCCCTTGATCAGACAGCTCAGCTAGAGTTTTCAAAAGGTCTCCAGCTGCTAACTGAAAACTCACAACTGCTGACAGAAATACAGTCTCTCTTTAAAATAACCTCTATGTATAAAAAAGGGAAGACAGCAAATGCTGCAGAATAATTTCTAGGAATTACTGGTAAATCCTGAAACCTTATTTTGTTGTCAGGAGATCCGTTTGTAAAATTGATATATAATGAGATATAATGATAATATTGTCTGTGATGTATACCACGGATTAAGCTTTTATGATAGTGACAAACCTCCTATAAAGGAAAATGATGCTTTTTGATCCCATGCAATTACCTGAACATGCAAACAAAATGGTGGGCAAGGGAGAAATAGCCTATGCAATTTATCGGGCCTTTCAAATAGTTCTTCATAAAGGTTTGCCATAAAGGGCTACTGAGAAAACTAGTGACATCAAGGGAGGAAAGAGTGTGGTGGATTAGAAAGTAGCTGGGAAAGGGAAAATAAAACATAGTTACCATTCAATTTTCACAGTATAAAAGGTCTACACCACAAGCCCAGAGGATCTCTCTTAGGGTTGATATTGAACACATTAATGATCCAGAAACAAAGGCAAAAGAATGGTGAAAAATACTTTGGTTAATCAAGCCTAGAGAAAACTGAAAAAGCCCAGAAGGCCTAGAAATCTAGGCAATTGAGCAGCCCCATGGCAAATGAAACTTGCTCACAAATGTAGGATACAGGATGAATCACATGAATTATGTGCCTGCAGTTTTCTGAGTGCATTGTGGTCATTATACAAAACACCTGAAGATACTGTCAAAGCAAAAACAAAACAAACTAACAAAAAAAAAAAAGCAACTCAGTGAACAAGTGGTAACAGAGAAAAAATACGAATAGACATTGTAAGAATATGATCAACATTGAAAAATGTGTACTGAAATGAATTAAGCAGAGCTACACCTTTGCCTTGTATATTGTACCCAGTTCTGGTTCTCCTGAAAAGGGTGCACAGCAAAAAGCATGGTCTAAATGTGGTGACATCTTTCCATTTCCAAAAGGTGCGTAAGTTGCTGCTAGAGTTATATCATCAATGAACTAAGACTATCTGTCTATCTTTCTACTGCTATTATCTACTATTGATATTTATGCTTCCTTTTTCTAGACAGATTTACATTTGACTGACATGGGGCTGCAGCAGTGGTGGGAAAACTAGCTGTAGTCTTAGAAGAGAAGTTTAATTTTCTTTCAAAGCAGTATATTTTCCTTCACTTCAACAGCACTTTCCTCTGTCAGTTGTCTTTTAAATGAATCTGGAAGTAACATTATATGTTATTTTCCTACCACTTCACTCCCTGCATAAAGCAAAGGGGGATATAAGGGGAGCTAGGAGCTCTCAGGGCTGGGAACTATAAGAACAAATTCAGAAGAAAAATTTCTTTAGCTTTAAGCCTATCTTCTTTAGTTCCAGTTGCTCCTGGAAATTGTTGTTAATGACATGTTTGTGGCATCCAGCCATAGTCAATCAGAGTGGAGGTAAAACTGATTGACTGATACCCTGCACTTTGATCCAAGCCTCAGTGAGAATGACTGGAGCTTTGCTGTTGATTTAGCCTTCCCACTCATTTCACTGAGGGGCAGATTATGCCCCTACAGTGTTCTTCTTCTCACGTCATTTCAGACGTGTGCATCTGCACTCTTGCACATGATGGTCCATTTTAGCCAACACAGAAAAACAAGTATTTCCAAAGGTTTATTCATTTTCATGTGTTCCATGTCTACCTTACAATGAGATAAACCATAGACAGCTAGCGCAGAAGCAGATGTCAACACTGATGTCACGTGAGGTGAGAAGAATACAGGTGCTAGAAAGCGCTCTGGAAAGTACAAAGACCATCTACATGTTAACCAGGTCAAAACTCTTTATTTCACATTCATTCTTTCAGTGTATTTCTTCCTTGGTTATCTCCTGGACTGGTACCCAGTAGGTAGCATGTCATTTCCTTATTCTGTTACAAACCCTCTGTGATTTTAGGCAAATTTCTCCTTCATGCAGCCTAAGTTTTCAGTGATATGTCCTGTGCTGTGGTGCTGTGATATCTTGATGAGGGTGGAGTAGAAAACTTAGAGCAGTGAGCAGGAGCAGGTGGGATGCACTGCTGTGCTATGGACCTCAAATCTGACATAAAAAGGATCCTCGAAGCCCACCTACTGCTCTCATTTACAGCTATGTAAACCCATTCATCAGCAATCAGAATTTACTCTTAATTCCTTGACCTTTGTTACTAATACATGTTAAGGAATAGGAATGCATTTGCTCCCCAGTGCAATAATAGAGCTTGCCAGTAACACCAAGAAAGGAAAATTAACACAGAACTTCTCTAAAATGTCAGGTGGAGATAGAAATCCAATGATTTTCACTGTAAGTGGGTACAAACCCATTTAAAAATATGTTCTTTTATTTCAGCAGATATTTTTATCTTAAAGTTATTCTGTATGTACCTTCCCTCTGAACTGTCATGTATTTCCCCCTGTAACATTTATTACAGCTGGTGCATCTTGACTTTTCAACACACCTAATGTGGTTAAATAGTTGTTTTACATAAAGACGTAGGAATTGGGCACTAGTGGTGCAAGTGACTGAGGCTCTTCAATGTTTTTTAGAACATCTTTGCAATAAAAGTATATTCAGGAAGGCAAGGAATATGTAACTGCACTTTTTTTGACATTGTTTTCCAACAGCATTAGCTCACATCTGGCAGGAAGCATTGGCTTTAAAGGCTGCATGAAGGGTTTCCAGTTCCAAAAGAAGGATTTCAACTTGTTAGAAGAACCAGGAACCCTGGGAATTAGCTATGGGTGCCCAGAGGATTCACTGGTAAGCATAACATAATTTGTGAGATAAAAACAAAATTTTGGCAGTGGATGCACCCATGAGATAGACTTTTAACTCCCAAAAAAAAAGAAAGGAAGTTTTCAACAAAGGAAATGACAACAAGCTCATTGACTTGTGTGTGTGTGTGTGTGTATGTGCACGTGTGTGTAAGTTTGCTGACATACTATCCAATTTTCACTGTGAATTGCAGCACAAGGTATTTTACTTGATATTATTAT
This sequence comes from Cygnus olor, assembly GCF_009769625.2. Classification (NCBI taxonomy): domain Eukaryota; kingdom Metazoa; phylum Chordata; class Aves; order Anseriformes; family Anatidae; genus Cygnus; species Cygnus olor. Next base: position 50,104,730 of record NC_049171.1, on the reverse strand, counting down.
CGTATGTGAGATTGCAATGTGAAGGTTGATTTTGAAATAAGTTGTGTGCTGTATTCTGGAAGGAAATATTCCCTTGTAATTCAGTTTTTATTAAAGAGACAAGGAGAATTCTTCTCAGATGTGTCCTAATACAGATGTATGGAAAGAAAAAGACAGCAAGATCCCCCTTCAGATGAGTTGTCAGACTCCTTAAGTCAATCCAGCTCTACCTCTGTGATACACAAATCAACTGCACCAGCTCCAACACTGAGGAGATTGCCATTTCTTTTCTGATCCTTTTCATCATTTATCATTTGTTCATTACAGTGCAAAACTGGTAAATCTAAACAGTGTTTATGGTCTACATCCTATGGCCATATCTATTCAATATATCCATGAGAATCCATGAAGAGGAAAGAGCTCACCACTTGTAGAGTTCATCACTCAATCTCACTCTCTGCAAAGGAAGAAGCCAGCTGCAATTTGTCTTACTGCAGACCCAGTTTTCCTTCCGAGACTCAGAGGGCTATCGATTGCCATGTCCAACCCCCCACACCAGCATTCAGTCCAGCAGGCAAACTAATACATCACATGCTGGGGTGGTGACTCAGTGCCACACAGTTCAAACAGGGGCTTGAGCCCCCTCTGCTTCTAGCTTGCACATTCGTTAACATCAGCAGGCTTAAGATGAGGCCAGGAATCCCAGGAAACTGAGAACAATTTGGCTTACGCTGTCTAAAATGTCTACATTTTCTTAAGATTTTCATAGCCTGCAAGGGACAGCCTGTATAAATTAGGTGCAGAAAAAAAAAAAAAAAAAACTATGGAGTTTTTATAGAACTGAACTGGCTGCATCTTTAAAAGAAAGAAATAGGCTCATTCTTTTAATGATTTGAATGTTGTCTGCAGTTTACATGTAAATTTGTTTTATTTAATACATAGATGTCCCGCAAAGCATACTTCAATGGAGAGAGCTTCATTGCATCAAGCCAAAAAGTGTCCCTCTTAAGTGAATTTGAAGGAGGCTTTAATTTCCGCACATTGCAGCCCAATGGGCTGCTGTTCTACTATTCTGAAGGAGTGAGTATATTTTTCTTTACAGTTTGTTTTATTTTAGCTTTGGATTGTTTCTCAGGAGAATACTAAGGGCATAAAAGAATTTCTCACTTCATCTTTTAATAAAAGAGAAAGCAGTCCACAATACAGAAGCATTTGTTGATGGCCTCATTTTCACAGTTCACGTTTGATCTACAGATGAACCCAGCAATGCCTAGACATTATTTTGATGTTGAGAAGAGCATGTGATCATATGCCTAGGATTAAAGTCCTGAGGGTAGAAATGCACAGCGGATCTCACTGTGCTCAGCAGCACTGCAATCCCTATTTGGACCTGTAGATGCTACCAAAGTACAAATAATACTGAGGGCCTGACATTTTCCTCACAGAGGCAATCCGCAACAAGCAAAGGCAGAAAGTTTGTTTGGATTAGTGGGATGTTATTCTGAGCATTGCAGAATTTACAGAAATTAGTTGGAAAATTGCCTGTATTCCCCAATGGTACTTAGACCTCCATGTGTGACCAGGAAAATCTGCAATTGAGAATGGCTCCTTGCAGTTATGGAAAGCCAAGCTGCTCCAAATGCCCCCTCAGAGATGTGCCATGGGCAGAAATACAGACTTGCACTCCCAAAATGTTGAGTGAGACAGAGTGATTCTAGGATTCTGCGGTCTCAGACTTACACCAGCAGCACCCACGTGCTCAAATGACAGAACATTTGCAACCATCCCAAATGTCTGCTCTGCCACACTTGCAGAAGATCACGAGCAATGCAGCAAGGAAAGCTGTATGACATCTATAACCACTCCTGAACTTTTCCATTTTACAGTGTGGAGTATTGCCTTAAATTGAAATCAGTAACCATGTCAGCTATCCATGCTGCTTGCATAAATGAGACCCCACACACCACTTCTGGTTTTAACTCAGAATCACTAATCCTATGAGATGCCAAGTGCCCTATTTAACAAATGGAGGTTCAGCAATTTAACACTTGACGGAATTAGACAGTGTGATTCCTCTGAGTGCACAGTGGCAGTGCTTGCGCTAATGGAACAGATAATGCTCCTGCTACGTGGCACTGTGATCCCGTATGCCTGACCCAGACAGAGGATCATATCTGTAAGATAATTTTGAGTGACTAAACAGGTGTGATCAGAGGGAATTAGGAAAAGAAAAAATGTGTTGGTCTTACGACAGTGGTAATCTTGAAGTACAGATGCCCTATGTAGTACCATAGCTGGGGTACCAGAAGCACAAATGAAATGTAAACATCGTACATCTACGCTAGACGTAAGGAGCTCATGTGACAGAAACATGAGACATAATCAGTAGCAGAATTTCCAAAATTCAATCTTAAAAAACAGCAAGAATATCATTTCTAGTGAGATCATCTCCTGTTTTGCTTCTCAATTTATCTTCCTTTAAATACAGTAAAAATTGGGAAAATAGCAAAAAGAAAGCTCTTTGGTTGGAGAAAACAAATACAGCAGGAAAATAAACAGAACTGTTAACTTTCCTGTGTTACACTTGCTTATGAAGATGATTTTGTCTGTATTTCAGTCAGATGTATTATCCATCTCTATGGACAGAGGTGCTGTTGTTTTAAATGCAAGTGGAATCAAAATTCAATCACCAGACAGAAATTATAACGATGGAAAAACCCACTTTATCATTACTTCCATCACACCAGAAAGGTAAAACTGTCCAGCAACTTTTATTCCCTACCTTCAGAATAAAATATTTCTTGTAAAGTGCATATTATCATTCAATATTCACTCTCAAAGTGATTTTAGGAGTTGTTTTTTGTTTGTTTGTTTGTTTTTTTCCACTGATATTTTAAACTAATTAATTCAGTTTAAAAAAAAAAAAAATCAAAGCCAAAATCTCAGATTGAAATTTGGTTTGTGGCCTGAGCATGAGATGCTGGGAAATGTTATTAAAACTAAAAGAAAAGAATAGTGTTTTTAAAAGCTTAGTCCTTTTTTTTTGTCCTTAGGTATGAAAGCAGTTTAGTATAAACTAAAAAAAACTAGCAGGAAATTCTTTCTTCCTCAGAACTGACTGTTCTGATTTGCTAATGAAATCCCAAATTGACCCTGAAGTAATTGAGGCATCTTCAGAAAAAGCATGCATTTGGGATATACAGAGTGGAACATGTTTAAAATATTTTTAGTACTGAAAGACATAAATGTAAGATTAAATATGGCAGTGGGAAATAAGTCTGTATCTGCTTCTCAGAAAAGTTGAAAGCGTTGTTTTATTGGTATGTATTTTACTGTTGTTTTCTGTGTTTAGAATTTTCTTAGACAGTAAATACTCAAAATACTCTTTCTTCAAGAACCTTGCCTATGCAGATTCAACCAGGTCATTCTCAGTTTTCTAACTGAAATGGAGGTTTGTACCTATGACTTCTGACATCCAAGAAACATGGTTCGAAAAGCTCCAAGTGCATAAAGGTGCCATGGAAAAGTGCTGAGGGCTGTCACACTTCCCTGAAAGTTTTGAATTCTGAGCTCACCAAAGAAATGAGCTCGCTTGTCTGATGCTTTAGCTATATTCAGTTTCTTATTAAAGCAGTAAAATCCTTCCTGGCATCTGCAGCAATTAATGTGCTTGTTGCAAAATGATATTAGGTAAAGGACATTGTATAAGCCCAAACATCCATGTACTGTGATGAAAGAGAAGGAAAAAGGGATAGGGACATGAAGAAGAAGGAATAGCATGAGCTTAGATCTTATATTACAAAAACAGTAGCTCCATCCATTTATTAGCAATCCGTTGGTTTATTTATCTTCACTGAGTGGACTGTATTTTTTTGGACTTCATGATTAATCTCAGGATATTATGACATCTGTGGGCCTCTGGACTCTATGATGCCAGTGGGCTAATTTCACTGCTGCTTGTGGCACAGATGTGAGAAGGTCTCACGACTTTGGGCACTACCATTCAGTGATTTTATGCATTGAGCAGAATATTTTAGGTGCATGTAATATGCTGTCTAACCACCATCATGGACTTTTCCAAAACCAGTCTACAAAGTGGATGCTTTGTCTTTGCAGATATGAGCTGAATGTTGATGACAAGAAACAAAGCAAGAAGAATCCAGCAAAGGACAGAGCAGGGAAAAGCCCTGACAGCATCAAGAAGTTCTATTTTGGTGGCTCACCCCTCAAAACGCAGCAAGCCAACTTCACTGGCTGCATAAGCAATGCATACTTCACTAGGTGCGTAGCATCCTCCTAAACACATTATTAGGCAATCGTTGCCTGACAGCTCGGGTAATAGCTCAAGAGAGCTGATTGATTTTCACAATAAAAATCCCTCTCTCATTTTGTGAGGCTAGACAGTATGTGTGAATACGTTTCTCGCCTTATTTTCTATGGAATCTTTTGGCGCAGACCTGCTATGTTGAGATGTTGTTAAAGTGGGAAGAACTTGATGCAAATCAGCTTTCATGCTAATGGTGTTGGTGCAATGCAGAATTTGAATAGCTGTAATTTACACTTAAGTAGCTTAGATCTCTGCCTTTAAAACAAAATGATACTAAGGAATCTCACAGACATTGCTGAAGTTAAGAGTTTGGTCATGTGCAAATGGTCCAAATTTTTTGCTCTTAATCACTTTATGAAATATTCTTATATAGATTTTAAAGCGAATTGGTGTTTCAGATTCAGACTATTTATGAGAGCATGGGTACAACAGACAAAGGTAGGATAGGCTGCCTACAATACTCAAACGTTGACTGATTAATCTGTAATTTTTTATCCACAATCCAAGAATGAAAAAGCCCACCAAAACATCATTTAAAATTCAAACGTAAATTACTGTGGTCTTTATTAGAAGAATTCCAACACTTGGAAAAAAGTTGTTTTTGTCATCCCCTCTTTGAAACACAGATTGGATCAAGAGGTTGAAGTGGAAGATTTCCAGCGGTACTCTGAGAAAGTTCAGACTTCTTTTTATGGATGCCCTGTTGAATCCCCTCCTGTTGCTCTTCTCCATAAGAAAGGAAAAAATTCATCAAAAGCCAAAGGAAACCGTAATAAAAAGGTTTGCTACAAACTGTGTCAGTACCACCTTAGAATTTTCCACTGTTGATACATACTCTGTCATGACTGTAAATTCTCCAAGTTATGGACACCAAAAATGTAACACTTCAGACATAGAAAAGGAAAGGATTCCATTCCCTTATACATTCCATCACTACAAATGACTGTCCTGATCCAGTGTATCTGGTCTATGCTCGCATCACTCCTTCTTAGTGGAACTGTAAAACAGAATTTCTGTCATCTTTTAAAAAGTCCTGCAGAAAAAGCCCATCTTGATTTCTTCTACAGCCTAAAGGCAATAAGCTCGCTTCTGTTCTCAGCTATGTCCACATGGCTCTCTCTACTGGGTGCAGCTAGCATACATTAATATAAATGCAAGAAAAATCCCTCTTCCAGCATGCAGATCTTCTGGCCCAAGCATGTTCTTTTATGTCTGTACTATAGCTTATATCATCAAAAACAGAGAGGAAGAGTTGAAAAGTGCAAAAGAATTGGATTATAATTATACACAGGCATTCTAATTATCCCTTCTTCTCTACATGAGTATCTATAGTAGATCTCTGTAAGGAAAATCTGACTTGGAACCATTCCTGGTACTTTTGTAAGGAAAAAGCATATTGTTGACTTGTATATAAATAATATTTATTTATTGATTGATTTGTTTTATGTCCAATAGTATGTAAATATCTGATTAATGGTTCTCTTTCTGTGAAGGTGGGAAGAGATAAGGACAAGATCTCACAACCTTCAACTGGCCTCAAAAAAATGTATCAAGAAGTGAATATGCAAAAAGACCCTCAGTGCCACTTGCCGATGAACCCCAAAGCAACTGAAAACGCTTATCAGTTTGGAGGAACAGCAAACAGCCGGCAAGAATTTGATCACATACCAAAGGATTTAAGTGAAAGGTAAAGGGACTTCAGAAATAAACATGATAGAAGATCTTTGAAAGAAAAAATGACATATTTCTGCTGGCCTTTTTTGTTATATCTTAGGCAAGTTTTTCAATAGAGTACATTGTTAGGATACATTAATAGGTATTTCAGCTGAGAAATAGCAATAAATACAATGTGTTTCTAGTTACATTCCTTTTGTGGAGTCTTCATCCGTATTGTAATTTTTTTCTTTTTTTAAATGTGTCTCCTTGCCTATTTGTATGAAGACTTTGAGAATGTAATCTCTAAACAAGCAGTGTATCATCGGTCTCTTTATGCAAGAAGTAATGTCATTAGAGCAGAGCTGGAAAACCTGATAGTTCACCAAGAAATGAAATATAGTTATGTGTTGAGTGGACATTGGCAGCTGTTTAATGCTTAGGAGTCTACACAGTGCTGTAGGACGTAAAGCTATGAAAACCACGTCCAATTCAAGCCATAATGGAAATACAAGTAATTAATAATGAGTCGAGATATTGTGGACATTTATTTCTCAGGCTCCCACAGAATACGCCATATGGTGTGTTATGACCAGCAAAGGATTGTGGTTTAATACTTTCCATGAAAGACTATAAATTCAACAACACAGCACTTCCTGGAAGCATACCAGACCACTAACTCAGAAAACAAGAGTGCTATTTCCTGAGTTAAGTAACAAAACCATTAGGTTTGTTTTAATTCAACAGTGTTTTCCTTAGGTAGTCCTGATGGTGCCCATATGAGATGGAAGAACGAAAACACAAACTCTAACATGTCCTTTCATCCTTACAAGATATATTCATGTTACAACTGTTATTACAGAATTTTCATTGTTATGCACATTAAAAAAAAAAAAAAAAGACGTATGATGTTTTAAAACAACTGATATTGGCAAGGGCCTAAGTGTGTGTGGAATGTACACACACATGCAATGGCGAATGTACAGGCCCTTCAGAAAATATCAGGAATAGGAACTAAGCTAGTCACCTGGAGTGAGAAGCAGGACTAATCAGTTCTGTCTCTATGCTATACTAATGCAGCTTTGCCTTTTTTAGACCCAAAGTAGTAATACCAATCACTCAAGAAATCTTCACTGCTTACCATGTTGAACAGAGCAGGTATAATTTGCCATGCTGTAGTGGACTTAATGAGGACCTATTGGGATGCAGAAGCTTAGCAGCAAGTCTGGAATAACAGAAGAGATTTGTGAACAGTGCCATCACAGGAAAATTTATCTCCGTTCAACAGGAATGGAAATATATACACTGTCAGTTATTCATGGTTTATTCTGATTTTATTCACTCGAGAGATTTTGATTTTTGAAAATAAGTTCCTTGGAAGGCAGCTTCTTCTCCGACTTTGAGTTCTACTCCAAAACTAATGGGAAGTTTCTCAGAAACACCACTTCCATAAAGGAGATATATATTCCTTAGGATGAGAAAAAAATCTCAGGCTTCCTCTGCTGCAGTTTGATTTCAGTTAATTATATCTGTTTTAATACTGATATTGTTTTTGTTTGCCAGAGCTCAGTTCTCTATCAGTCTGAAAACTCACTCATCTCATGGAATGATTTTCTACATCTCAGACCAAAAAGAAACCAATTTCATGGCCCTTTTTGTTGCCCATGGCCGACTCATTTTTATGTTTAATGCTGGTCATCAGAAGATAAGGATTAAGAGCCAGGAGAAATACAACGATGGCCTTTGGCACAATGTAAGTTTTAAAAACAAAAAACAAAAAATTTTTTTTCTTTTTTTAAATGTGTCTCCTTGCCTATTTGTATGAAGACTTTGAGAATGTAATCTCTAAACAAGCAGTGTATCATCGGTCTCTTTATGCAAGACATACAAGCAATACCATCAGTATGATGATGGTACTTGTTATAATGCTACAGTAAAAACACTGATGATCTGACAGCTCAGGGAATTTCCATTCATGTTTTCACAATCACACCTATATGTTGGGAAGCTTCTGCCAAAACTTTTGTGCAGTATTTTAACAAGTCATTAACTAGGGACAGGAAAGTGAATCAGTTATAAAAATCCAGCAACTCCCAACACTGAAAAAAAATGACAGAAGCAAGTAGATAGTGAAACAAACAAACAAACAAACAAAGTTAGCTAGGAAAGGAAGGATTGTTCAGCAAATTTCTTGGAAGTGCCTAAGCGAGGAGTATAGCTCTCAGGCTCCCTCTGTAGTCCAAGAAAATAAAATGACAATTTTAAGGGCAAGGTGAATTTCCCTCTGTGGTACCCGTTTCTCCTCGATAACTACAAAAGAAGCCTACAGTTACTAAGTTCCTAAATTGGGCACTTAATTGTTTAAAGAAGGTTGAATGAATCCAAACCATAAAACATGAGAAGTCCATGAAAATACTAACTGTGATAGCACTGTAGCAACCAATCATATATGCAAATATAAGATGAGCAGATCTCAGTAGACCTTGTGACACCTGGAATACCTCTGCCTTGTACCCTAAAATGGTAAGACTGCAGTTCTACTATCTATCTTTACATAAATGTGGAGAGAGTTGTCCAGCAAAAAGTATTGGCAGTCAGTAAAATGGGTTTGTAGATTATGATTCACAAGCTTTTCTTCTCAGACTTCTTACCTTCCGCTGGAGAGAAGTGTTCCCTCAACTGATGAAAGTAATCTTCCAAATACTTTTTCTCCGTTTCTAGGTAATATTTATTAGAGGAAAAAATATCGGCCGCTTGATAATTGATGGTCTCCGAGTACTGGAAGAATCTTTCAGTGGTAACACTAATACCTGGCAAGTCACTGAACCACTGTATATTGGGGGTGTAGCTCCAGGAAAAGCTGTGAAGAACATCCAGGTAAATCTGACACCCATTACATCATCCCATACCTCTGTGTACAGCTAATGCAAAAGTTGCCTGTAGGGATGAGTTCAAACAAAAGCATGTTTTGATCCCAATTTTCAGCATGCTGAGGAGCACACAGCTCAGTCTGAGTGGATAGCAAAGCTCCTGCAGGGCTGAGCTGGCGGTAACGGGGCTAGATATCAGTAAATTTGCAGCAGTATCTGGAAAGCCAGTGGTCCCTGAGGAAGAAAGAAATCTTAGCAACATTCAAGCTTAGGTGAGTCAGGGGAAGTTAGGTGAGATCAATTTCACTCTAAGGTCTGAGATATATGAGTTTCAGAGAGGCTTAGTGTTGGCTCAGTATCTCTGTTTTGAGACAGTACCTAGGAATCAGAAATCTGCTCTACATCTACGATATTGATGTATATAGGAAGGAATGTTAAAGCAAAAGCAAACATAACCAAGACACCTTCAAGGTAATCTTTGGAGATATGTGCCTAACAAGATAGCTACACTACTCAGGAAAAGTAGGCCTCTGCCTTGCCCCAGGGTTGTGTGGTATGTATAATACTGTCTTGCTCTAGTTGCACTTTGGTTCTACTAATCATGCTTTTCCCCCCACATCCAGATTAACTCAGTCTACAGTTTTAGTGGCTGTCTCAGCAATTTGCAGCTCAACGGAAGATCAATTACTTCGGCTTCGCAGACCTTTAGTGTAACGCCTTGCTTTGAAGGCCCATCAGAAGCGGGAACATACTTTTCATCAGAAGGAGGATATGTTGTCCTTGGTAATACACTACCAAAATGTATTTAATAATAAGACTGTCGTTTTCACTGTACTTCAAAATGGTATATTTCACTAAAGGATGTGGTAATTTCCAAGGCTGTGAGCTGTAAGGATTGTTAGATACAGACCATTATTGTGGTAAGCAGATGATGTTGAAAGGTAAGAACGTCACTATGAAACTTAATAAGTTGCTAGATAAGTATATCTATATGTGTGTATATATACATATATTTAAAATACTTAGAATAATTTCAGCAGAGAACACTTTATAATATGGTAAAAATTATAGATGTAGAAGACAATGCAGCTAAAACCAAGTACACCAGCAAGAGGTCATCCCTTAGTTTGTAATTAATAAAATAACATGCCATTCAAAAATCCTGAGGAAAAGCTTTCTGTATATCTTGACATTGAACAACAGCATGATGGACACATATTTTTTGTCATTGAGGCCTGCTGTATTCCAGGAATTGTTTTAAGAGGACTCTTTTGGTCACATAGGCTGTGATCTGAACAGGGAAGGAAACTGCACAACCCTATTTATATTTGGCAACAGCAAGAAGACCCACACAGTGTTTCTAATTTGCTCCCTGGCCTGCCAGCAGATTGAAAAAGGGACTTTCTGCTATTGAATCATCAAAGCTCAAGTGAACTCCCACTCACTGCATAAAGACTGCTGAAAGTCTAGCAAATTGCACAATAAGAAACTGCCAAAAAATCTAAATGGAAACTATTTTCTGCTGTCCATTTCATTGCTATTTTTTTTAACAGAATACCTATTTTTTTGAAAAATGAGAAACATACAGAAACCTTTATTAGCACTTCAAGCAAATGTAATCAAAACAAAAGTTGAAGTGGGTCATTGATGGCACACCATGACATCTCTTCAATTACGTGTACTGGCACATGTTCTAATACTTTTGAGGACAGGGCAAATAGGTTCCACCCTGAGACTTTGAATTTCCATGTTGACTTTAAGTAGATGTCCAGTTTTACCCATTAACTCACTACATAAAGAATGTTATTCTTCTTCCCTCACAGATGAATCCTTCAGTCTAGGCCTGAAATTTGAAGTTGTTTTTGAAATACGTCCCCGAAGCAGCTCAGGAATTCTACTGCATGGCCACAGCGTGAATGGGGAGTACTTGAATATGCACATGAGAAATGGACAGGTATAATGAAGGTCACATTTCTTCCACTTCTCTGACTAGTTCCTCTACTACATACTTGGGGTCTGCTATATGCAGCTTTTGTCTTACAAATTTGCCATTACTCAATTCTTATTCCTCTGCTAGATATGTTAACTGCTTAGATTAGGCAACCCAGGTACTTCTTTTAACATACAAAAAAATAACACCAAAGACAAAATCAGATCACTTTACTGATACCAACGATTAATATTAATGAGCAGAGCACTGTTGCTTTGGTACTGTTCTTTCATCCACACATTAAAAATGTATAACAAGTACGGTGATTTGATTTCACTTGATGGATTTTTATTTCTTGTATGCTAGAAGAGTCTGAGTTGTGCTCCTTCTCTTCTTGCTTTAACAGGAAAAGGAGGAAAAGGCAAAGTTCTGATTGTCTGTTTATCCAGTCTCTAGACCCCTGGATTTTTCTAAGGCTGTTAATTGAATGAGAGAGGTTTGAAATTAACTCATCAGATAGTTGTTGCTGTTGCTACCTTTTTTCTGTTCATCACTAGACTCTGGATCCCTCCATACTAGGCATTCTACACATGCAACAATAAGCTGCAGTCTAAATAGACAAAACAAGCAAAGGCTTAGAGCAGAAAAAAAAAATCTTTTTTTTTCCTTTTTGTAAAAAAGAAATTCAGAGACTAGGCAGTGTGAATATTCTATGGCCACTGCAATGCACTACCCAATATCAAACTGTCAGCCAAACAGAAGGATATTTAAGTGAGGCTGGCTGAATCTCAGGTAGAAATGCAACACCTGCGGATACATGCTGCCACTTCTCTTACAAGAACAGAACTTTACAATAGAGAATTGCAGGTGTCTAGCATAGGTGGGATGAGCTATCTTTCAGAGAATCTGTTTTTCTATATTTACTATAGAGAAGACAACAGGTGCTTCAGTAAGGCGCCTAACTTTTGACAGCCCATTCTTACAGATGTAGCTACTCGTTGGTAAATTAACAAAGAAATTACCATAGCACATTTCACTGCTATGTATCATGCCACACTTAAAGGCTGAATCTCTGTACAACTGCTCCAGCCTAGTACTTCTTCTGTAAAGATCTGAAGGAATACTGGCCTGTCCAGAAGGTTGTCTGTTTTTCTAGCTGTATCAGTTGGCCTAACAAAAGCTATTGCCTCACTTTTTACTTCATACCTCACTTCCTGCGTAATGCATATGCAATTCAAAAACAAAATCCATTATGGAAAAGCAGTTCTTCCTTGCCTGTCACTGCAACAGGTATGACAGGTATGCTAGTTACCCTCTTAGTAAGCATCTGTGTTTTTACCATCATCTACCTGCTCTCCTTGAAGTCATTACCAAAGACCTGTTTTGTGACAACATTTCTGCTGGAGAAACAAGAATGATCAGTATGTTTAGTCCATTTTTCAAATGCCTTTATCTCTCTATATCAGTATAGCTTGTCTAAGTGATTTATTAAGGAGTCACTTTCTCTAAGAACTCTTCATTTGCTTTAATCACTCCTATGTATTTTGTCCAAGGGTGGATGAAAGAGAAGATGAGGATCATTGCATTTTTGTTTGTTGGTGCCCTTGTGAAGAAAAAAAAAAAAAAGTTTTTAAATTTTCTTGGTTACAACTGCACTGAAACAGAGATCCCCTAAAATTAAATATAAGTTGGTTCCTTACAACATTTTTAGCCAACAAGCTGTCAGTATTATCAGGGAAAATTTAGACATTTGCCAAGCCTGAGAGGCTGGGCTGAGTGTTTGGAGTTCTCTGGCAATCACCACTGGGAATCTTGTGCCCTGCAGCAGGGACATGGCGCTGCCCTGCCGCTGCTGTGGTGTTAGCACGCAGGAAGATATTCATCCACATGATTAATGCAGAGGTGCAAAATTGAGAATTAGGTTCACTTTCTAGCTCTGCCAGCGGCTTTCTGGTAAGCATGAAGAAATAACTTAGAGGTCATTCTTAGATTTCTCTATCTATTCTTTTCTCACATCTTGACTGTTTTTTTATGCTCAGGTTTTTCATGACTGTTTTCCTTATTAAGTGGCTATCAAGATGCCAAAACATCATCTGATGCCTCTAAACACTAATTTAACACCCAGGAAATTATAGAGTAGAAGTACTAGAAAATTTGAGTGAAATTCTTTTTCTTTCTTTGAACTCTTCTCTGAGTTCAAATCAGAAATGTTTCAGAACTATTGAATCCTAAAAATAAAAATCAAAATCTGTGAATTAGATGTGCTATTCTAAGGAATTTCATGAACTGTTATTCTTTCACTTACGTATTACTCGTTTTGAGTGGGGAACACCGCATCATTACAACAGAAGAAAAAGAAGAAAAAAAAAAGAGAACAGGAGGGGCTTTACAGTGACTGTTACATTGTTTTCCCCCAGGTTACTGTGAAACTGAATAATGGAATCAGGGATTTTTCAACTTCAGTGACACTGAAACAGAGTCTCTGTGATGGCAGGTGGCACCGAATTGCAGGTCAGTAAAACTTGATCATCCCCTTAAGAACAGTAACAGAGCCCAATTCTCCCTCCCCAGCTATCCATCTCCATGGACCAGTGCACTGGAAATGGGGTCATATTTTCACTTCTTCCCTTTCACCTGTCAAGATGCAAGTTCATAAGAAAGTGGCAGTCCTTTTCCGTGCTCAGACATAGGAACTGTAGAGTTTCCTGGGAATACAAGCACTAAGTTCCTACCAAACACCAAAAAGATGGATGCTTATTGTTCAGGGAACACAAGGCAGCCTAGCTGAAACACTGGCAACCTTTTCCAAGTCGTATACCAGATGATATTCTTTTTTTGCCAAATTTTCCAATTAGAGGTTAAATATACTGATATTTAACCCAATACTGGGCACACGTATATGCTGCCCTTACAGGTCAAATAGGACAGACCTGGGAACCCCAACCCCACACAGAAAGAGGTCTACAGTCAGGATTTTTTCCCTGTGGAAGACAGCAATCCTTCATTCCCACGTTTGAAAGTCAAAATGTACATCTAAACCTCAGGTACTCTGGACTCCCCTACCTTCCTGTCTGGGGTGGTCATTTGGGATGCCTTCCAGTGTCACATCCAGAAGAGATCTGAGTGTGTGCCCTTTCACCATGCATTCTGGTTTCCTTCTGAAGGAAGCCAAGGCACACAAGCAAGGAGGAAACCTCAGTGCATTCCAGTAGGTCCACTATTGGGAATGATTTGGCTACCGGTTTTACTCAGCAGCCCACCATTGTATGCTCATGCCCTGCAGACTAGACACAGCCACCAACAGTCAAGAATCTCTCTCAGAAGCACCCTTGCTCCTGTGCCCTATCTTGCATTGGCCCTGCTCTCTAGCAAAATCTGCTCAGGTACTGGCACTGGCACTGATAATGGTTCACACTTAGTCTAGTGAAAACTAAATCAAACCACTTAGATCAAACAGATACTCCTTTCTGTCATAAAAACTTCAGATGTTGCTTTTTACCATCTTTTTCATCCCCTTTCCTTCTCCTTCCAGTTATTAGAGATGCCAATGTGGTGCAGCTGGATGTAGACTCTGAAGTCAACCATGTAGTAGGGCCACTAAACCCAAAGGCAATTGACCACAGAGAGCCAGTGTTTATTGGAGGTGTACCAGGTAAGTATTTGGCAGTTTTGTACTCAAATTTCAACACAGTTTACACAGGAAGCATAGAAGCTGGAGAGGGACTCTTTGCCAGGGTATGTAGTGATAGGAAAAGGGGTAATGGCTTTAAACTGAAAGAGGGTAGGGTTAGATTAGATGTTAGGAAGAAATTCTTCACTCAGAGGGTGGTGAGGCACTGGCACAGGTTGCCCTGAGAAGCTGTGGATGCCCCATCCCTGGAAATGTTCAAGGCCAGGCTGGATGGGGCTTTAGGCAACCTGGCCTAGTGAGAAGTGTCCCTGACCATGGCAGGGGGGTTGGAATTAGATGGTCTTTAAAGGCCCTTCCAACCCAAACCATACTATGACTCTATGACTCTATGATTCTAAGCCTAGTTTTAATTTCAAAAAAAAAAGAACAAAGCATACTCGTGTGAACAACCTGGCAAAATTCAAAGGCTCAAGAGCTGATCAGAAATGTTTTGCCTCACATTCTTGAAGAAAAATGTCCTGCTTCATTGAAATTAAGACATCCATAGTTGCTAGAGAGTTGGGTATGGGCTCAGTTCTCTAGTCTGCTAGCTAGAAAAAATCACTATTTTCCACTTTCCTTTCCAGTAAGGGCTTACTGCTTTAAAGAAGTTATTTATTTATTTAGTTGTTTATTCATTTACGGGATTGGAAACTCACTGTAAATGGAGTCTCAAGGATTTGTTGCTGGTAGGCTGCTTTCCTCTTCTGCAAGCAATGGCGTCTTTGAACACAATACCAAACATGAAGATCCTTTTTCTGATTAGTGATTCCTATTGCACAGATGTCTGCTAATGTGAATTTGTGACTCACAGACCATCTGTGTAGTGTGGGCCAAGATTACTACATTTACTTCCCTTATTCAACAGACAGAGCTACTCTGTTGGGGTTCATATGCAAACTGTAATCAACACTACGTGATTCAATTTTTAAATCATCTCCTGTACATTTCTCATTGAAAGCTTGCAGCATTATTTCTCTGTGCCTTGCATGTCAATCACGAGCAGCTCTAACTATACAATTTATTATATTGCTTATCTTGGATTAGTGGCTTGAGTGCAGGATGTTCTCATCCAACCAACACTACCAGGAGGAAAAATGAGCCCAAAGGGAATCATAAAATCTATGTGCACATGCCTGTTCACTCTTTAAATCCAAATTGGAGTTTTATTAGGATAGAATTCTTCCCAGAGAGGTAATATAAAGTGGTAATTGCAAATGCTGTTCTGCGTCATAACAGAGCTTTCTATTTCTACATTAATTATAGAATACTAACGCAATGCCATACATTGGCTCTCTATATACTATTATCACCCTGGCACAAAAGAATCTTATAATGAACTTCACAACAACAAACAAAATACAGCACTAACTATTACCAGGTAAATACAGTAAACTAAATGCAACCTAACAAATCAGACACAGACAATGATACATGTAATGTTAAAAGAAATTGCAAACATGCAGCCTGGAATTCATCTATTCTGTTACTTAAAATGCAGTCACCCAAAAATGCAAGATTGAACCTCTATTGACTATGTACTGTCAAGAGTTTTACCTAAATGTAGATAACTCCCCATACTTACTCTAGTGGCCTCTGGAACACTGGCAGTAGTCCAGACATTAAATGACCCACAGAAGATTCAGTAAAGGTGCAGTTAGCAGCAAATTGAAAGGAAAGAAAATTTTTTGGAAGATTCTTATCACACACACAGACTAGATTGCAGGCACCAACATTCCTTTCATCCATGCAAGCTATTCAGTGGAACAAAAATATTTTTAGTGTATTCTGACTATTCCAAAAACTAGTTACCCCAGTAGCTAAACTTTTCTATAAAGCTAAACTTTTCTATAGAATTTGGGCTTTGGTTTTCTGGATGAACTGGTCACAAGTAGGATCTATTACAGCATGGGCTTTAGAATAGAGCACTGAACTGCAATTGAGGAGACTCAGCTTCCAGTACAGATTATGCCACCAAACTGATTATTTCAGTCTTCCTAAACTCTAACTTCTTTTTCCTTAAAATCTGTTTCTTCCAGAGTCTCTGCTAACTTCCAGCCTGACAACACGCAACTCCTTCATTGGCTGCATTCGTAATTTCATGATTGATGAAAAACCAGTGAGTTTTAGTAAAGCAGCTTTGGTTAGTGGTGCTGTAAGCATCAATACATGTCCAGCAGCCTGATAGTGCACTGCATCAATCCTGTAAAGTTTCTGTGGTTCTGTAAAGACCACAAGAAAGAAAAATAGAGCAAAAGTGTTCTACTCATCACCAATGCTGAGAAGAAAAAAAAGAAAAAAGAAAATATCAAGGATCCATCTACAGAAAGCATTATGTTTAAGGGTCACTTCTAATGTTTATGTGCAAACAAAAATCACTGAAGAATAAAGAGCTATTGCTTCTGCAGTTCTCTTACTATACCACAAGAGTGAGCTTTACCATTTCTTATAGTGTGCGTGGCCAATCTGTCACATGAAAATGTGGAATCATAAAAGAAATTTAAAATATATTAAATATGTTATTTCCAAGATAGATCCTGTATGTCATTTCATATTTTAGGTCACCGTTTGTGTCCCAGGAAAAGATCTGCTACTGTCCATTAAAGAATAAAGCTATATGCTAGACTCACGTTGCAAATAACTGTGGTTAAAGATTAAAAAAAAAAAATCAACTCATTTATATATTCCTCAGTTAAACTGAGGGGCAGAGAGCATACTGTGTCAGCCTTAACCAGTACCTTCCCCAGTCACAACAGGAAAAGGGATTTAAGAGACTGAAGTGGTCTTGGCTCATTCTAGATGAAAAACTGCAAGCTCTGGACAGACTGGCACAGGGACTCCCTGGCAGATAGGATGCCATCACTGCCTCTCCACTTGTCTATACAGCCCCGTGTTGTGGCTCAGTAGCCACAAGAGAATGGACAAGAGAAGAGAGCATGGCTCCAGGAGGAGAGAGGAAAAGCATGCCTTTCTTTCCACCAGTCTTGTCAGCTCTGCTTATGGTTTCAGCCCCATGCCTGTTCTGCCTTCTCCTGGACACACCTCCCATTCTTGTCTCTGCAACTCTAAGCCCCCAGGACTAATGGCCACCTTTTTCTGGGAGTGGTGCCCAGCCCTCTCTTTTCATCACTCCACATCCCACCGTTCATAGTTTAGAAGCGAGCAGTGTGAGTATCCCTCATTACCAAGCACATTGGGGGTCCCCAAACCCAGCTGCCTTCAAATGTTGTATTTTTCTCAGATATCAAACGCAATATGCCTGCTCAACTCTTTCCTGTTTCCAGCCACTACTGAGACTGTGAGTAGAAAACTTTTAGGCCTTCTGGATCGGGATTTTTTTATTATTGGGGCCAGAGTGATATCCTCAGGTCAGTGAGCTGGACTCCTAGTGGGTACTGGAGACTGTGCATGGTGTCAGGGCTGTGCAGCTGGGACAAAGACTAGAAAGGGGAGCAGAAGTCTCTCTCGGCTCTGACGCAGCGATTTGTTAGATCGGCCTAATCTATCTCTTGATGCCACAACTTCAGATAAGCTTCCTCTGGCCCTGGGCTCCTGAACCCCATTGCTGGAGAGAAAAGAACAGCAGATTCACAGCTTAGATAGGTTCGTTACAAGGATTACCAAAATTCCTTTCAAGGTTGTCTGCAGCTGCTAAGCAGAGATAGCTGAGAATAGCATATGCTTGTGCCCTCTAAGAGCATCACAGTTTAGCGAATGCTGGTATTAAGTGGAGCATTATATGTTAACTGGCACACATATACTCACAACATTTTTCCATCTTACATTTACTTCAGACTAAAGCATATTTTCTCATATCTACATCCAAGCTCTGTCTGGTAAAAACAGTATTTTTCTTAGACATATTTGCTGCAATAAGATTTGGGTTTGTTCAGTGGTTTTACATATAAAAATGACTTTTCTGATTAATCAGTCCTTTGCATACTATATACATATATAAAACAAAAAAAAATACAGTAAAATAGTACGTGAATAAAATGCACATTAAAATTAATAAACTGCTACCATTCCGTTTACTTCTCTTTAATATAACCCCAGCTAATCAAACCCAGCAACAGTGTAGGACATCTTCCTCAAGTTTCCTCTCTAGGCCTCAGAGACGCAGGTTTTCCCTCTGCAGAATAGGATTTCCAAAAAACAAAACAAACAAAAAAAACCCTACAAACTGGAGGATTCTTGTAGAGTCACGGGAGAGTAGAGAATAACTTGAGTTCCTCTGCTCCCAACACTCTCATGAACCTTGAAATTACCATTCCACACACACCCAAAAACTCTGTCTGATGCATTACATCACACATATCTGCAATCATTTCAAAGCTCCTGGTGTTTAGGAAAAGGTAACTGCCTAAGCAGAAATCTTCCCAGAATTAAATTCATCTTTCTGTCTTAAAACTCATAGCTCCAGGGCAGAAAACACTTCATCTACAAAGATCTGGGAAAAAACTCCAAGTTCTCAGGTACATTGTTAGATTGTTCATTTGCATTTTCAATACGAATATAACTAGCTCAATTCTGCCGAAAGACTACAAAAAGAATAAAAAAAAAAAAACTGACCTTAAGGAGCTTATACATTTCTTCTGACACCTTCAAGATTTTCATGTGTTGTTATATCATGGAATATTCTGAAATTTGACATTTGCATGGCTATATAAGAAAGAATCCAACTTCAAGTTGAAACACTCAAAAAAATGCTTCAAAGTAGGCTGTTTAATTAGGATCTCTGGCCCCTCTCTTATTTCTGAAGATCTGTAGAGATCTCCCACAGTTCCTATCAACTTTCTTTCTCCTCAGGGATCAAGAGTATGGACAATAGCCTGAAAAGTAAAATGAAAGATGAAAGGTTAAAGGTTTGACAGTAATTTCCCAACAGCCAACAATTCCAAGTAAAACAACTTAGTATGTGAACTAAGTGCTGATAAAAATCCAGGAATAACATTAGTTCAAATTCCAGTGTATTCTCCCTACAGCAGCATGTGACCTAAATAGTCAAATTAAAAAGTTGCTGAAAGCATAGCACATACGTTCACGATGCACATTTGGCTCTTCTTGGGATTGGGATTTAAGGGTTATTCATGGATTCACAGTGGGCCATGTCAACTCATTTCCTCTCAATAACATTGTAAGTTACTCCTACAATTCAACTCATGTTCCAAAGCTGTGCATGCTATTGCTGTACAACATCAACAATAAAAATTACTGAGAAAATAAGGGTAAGAAACATGCAGTAGTACAAGACTGGTGATTAAATAATTCATAGGGGCAAGAAGTCTCTGAGGGAACTAGATTCATCTGTTTATACTATGGCAACCAGGAGCTTGAACTGCAATGAAACAGGTCAGTGCGTGACTATTTCTTTTGCACAGCTGAACTGCCTTCATTAAGCCTCCAAGCGCATGCATCAAGCCAAACTGGTAATTATGTACCCACTTTCTGCCCGTCAGACCTCTTTTGGAAGCTAAAATGTATGCCCATATGAATATGAAACTCAATGCATCCGTGATTCAGAATGTTTCCTACCTCAGGGAGAACAATCATTTGCCATCACAGACCTCTTAATAGTACATTGGAAGACAACACCTGGGGTTTCTTTCTGCTGCCTTATGTGCAATGGAGCAAATCCCACTAAGATGAATTGTGATGGGACATAGACCACAAAAACTATAGCTAAATGAAACAACAAGTAGAAAGTGTAACTAACTGGAAAAAATAAAAAATAATAAATAAATAAATAAATAAATAAATAAGTAAAGGAAGAAAAAGAAAAAAAAAAAAAAGAATAAAAAAAAAAAAAAGGAAGAAAGCAAGCCAGAGTCAGTAAGAGAAGAGACTTCTGTAGACTTTAAACTAAGCTTTAAAATGCTTACAAGCACTGTGGCACTGTTTTTAGCCAAAGTTAGGCCAAAAAGACACATGAAGGGAAGACTTTAAGGACATGACCATAGTCAAAAAATATAGAAATAGCCTCACATCCAGCAGCTAGAACAGACCACAGTTTTGGACCAGTCTTGGTAATCACAGGGAACAAAATTAAGCTACAGGTTGCACTTAGTTTGTCCAGAGAGATGAGAAATTACTATCTGCTTTCCTGATTAATATCCATGTAGTTTTACACTAGCAATCGTTTATAAAAGAAGAGTTTGAGGCAGCATTATTCTATTCAGTCAGTATTACTCTATTCATACTGAGGTTTCCATCCACCTGTAACAATGAACCCACTGGTCCTTTGCAACTTCAGATGTGAAGCCTACGTAAGCTTAAACTACTCCGTACTTTTCCTTAAGAACTTAAAACACTACATATTTCCAGTATATGGATTCTTCTCTTTCAACTCAGCTTTTAAAAATTAGTCTGGATATGTATTTCTTACATGCATTTCTTATACATCAAGTATTACTATTAT
This sequence comes from Cygnus olor, assembly GCF_009769625.2. Lineage (NCBI taxonomy): Eukaryota > Metazoa > Chordata > Aves > Anseriformes > Anatidae > Cygnus > Cygnus olor. The sequence goes on along the minus strand of NC_049171.1, from coordinate 50,083,883 downwards.
TGTTTGCAGCAATACATAAGTCAGTATTTTCAGGATTTTTTTTTTAGCCATTTGCTATAACTTTGTTTTACTGGGGACTTGTAATCTCTACGGGATCCTAGGTCATGCGCAGGAGTCAGCACTATGGTTGCTCCAGAGTCAATAAAGGTTTAGGGTATACTGACTGAGTCCCAAAGTTGCTGTGTTCAACACTGAGGAGAAACCACCTCCTTTATCCACTGTGGACAATTATTTGCTCAAGAAATATTAAACTGAACTTTAAAATTTTTAATTTACAGGTCTGGTGGGAGGGCATGTCATTGGGCATTTCCAGGAAAGCCTGTTTTCATTCTATTTTTGATGTATAGTTTCATATACTTTTATAGATTTTGCACCAGCGACTGAATCGTATGTTTGGGAAATATATTTTGAAAATATATTTGGAACAAAATGTATCTTTTCACACAATTTTGACAAAAAAAAAAAAAAAAAAAAAAAAAAAAAAAAAAGAATTCTGTATTCCTCCACAGAACCCGTTCTGCTCCCTCGGCAGCGGCGGCCGTTGGGACGCGCCGTCACCAACCCCTGCCCCACCCAAGGCACCGCCCACCCTCCACACCGCACCCCCCTCCCCCGGAACGTTCCATTCCACGCGACCGAGCCCCCTCGGCGAGCCCAGCGGGTGGAACATTCCACTGCGGGGGAAGGCGGGGGGGGATGTACTGAGCGGCGCTGAGCTGCGAGGCGGCTGCAGACTGCCTGTGGCGGCCATGACGCAGTCGGTGGTGGTGCAGGGTAAGGGGCCGCGGCGCCGTGCCGCCGCCATTTGCCGTGCCCTGCCTGACCCGTCCCCTGTCTTTCCCCTTTGCAGTGGGCCAGTGCGGGAACCAGGTGGGCTGCCGCTTCTGGGACCTGGCGCTGCGGGAGCACGCCGCCGTCAACAAGGTAACGGCGCCGCTTCCCGGGGCAGGCGGCCCTAGCACCCTGCCTGCTTAGTTAAATTAAGGGCCGGGCTGTCTCCCTGAAGGCCGGCGTTGCCGTGTGTGAGGAAACGGGAAGGTTGGTCGCTGCCGGCTCTGTCACCTTGGCCCTGGTGTCTTTGGCGATAAAGCTAAAAAACCGCCACCCCAAAGCCTTTCCATACTAGCACATGCTGTGCGGTGACTTGCTGTACGGGTGTACGGAGCAAAACAACGGGGTAAAGAGGCCATAGGGCTGTGCTGAACAACATGCCACTCTTCACGGAGACCATTTGCTGACAAATACCTGGTGTTAGCAGAGGTAATGGTGAGCAGGCCCTCTCAATGCCTTTTGCTGAAGCAGCTATAGTAAGGCAATAGGTGAAGTTCATATGGAGCATCTCTTGGTTTTAGTGTTGTAGGGAACAGTGACTTCCAAACTCTGCTTCATCAGGACTTGAAGACTGCGATAATCTGGAAAAGGCTAATAACATTAAAGTGTATTAGGTTGACAAACTTTATGGTGGGAGAAGTGATTTAAGCACCATCCCTCGGCAGGGAGCTTGGAAATCACTGATACAAAAGTGTACTGTGCTTTCATTTCCACAGAACATCTTGGGCATGGAACTGTCCCAGTGTCACATCACTGATGAGCTGAATCAGCTAGACAGCAGCCATTTAGTAATTTCATTGAGATCTTCAGTAAAATCCTAAATCTTTAGAAATGAGGGAAGAGTATTTATTTAATCTTTGGCTGAAAAAATCATTTGCTAGTTACATCCTCCTGTTGGTTTTTAATATCAGCTAACACTTCAGTGAAATGTGCTTTTTAATGCTGGCTGGAGCTGGTTGGATTGAACTCTGATGTTTACCCTGGTTTGAGTGGGGGAGTTTGGTAACCTTCAGAGGTTCACTCCAACATAAATTATTCAATGAAAAAGCACTGAGAATTTCTGACATAACATCTCGAATTGTTTATTTTCAGAAAGGAATTTATGATGAAGCATTAAGCAGTTTCTTCAGGAATGTAGATACAAGGTAAGACTTCTTATCAAGAAACTGCTTGTGAGTTTAACACAACAGATCAACAATTCTAGTCCCTCCTCCTAGCCTTTAAATTAAAGTTTTCTTTTTTTTTCAGGTCATATTTAGTATGTGCTAGAAAAAGATCTTTTGTCTTCTCCTCAAAACACTATCTTTACCTTTCCATTCTAAGTATATTTACTTCAGTAATTAAATTTGTTGAAAGTGTTTGGCTTTGCTTTTCTTTCTTCGTATCCAAAAAATGGACAGTCAAGATCTGATAGCTTTTGCCCTTGCCAGTCATGATCAGATTGCAAGCTCTCTGAATAATAACTTAGCAGCATGTATTGAAGAGTTGTAGGAGGAATTACATATAAGATAGAAAAGGTCCTGTCAGTTTTTAAATCCCTCTTACCTGATTTTTATCTGTAGTTTGCTGCACCGAGTGGTGGTTGTGATTTATTTTTTTTTTATGTTATCCAATTCATACTTTAAAAATCATATCTGTCTTACCAGTTACAGAAATCTTTTAGTGGGCATCTGGATATTGTTGTTACATTGTAATTCGTTAAAAAGCATTTGACCAGCCTCTGTTTCCTTCCGTCATATGAAAAAAGTACAGCATGCAATTTTAACTGGAATGGAATTGGAATCCTATTTTGTCTCAATTCTTTTTCTTAGAAATTCTTAGAATATCTTTTTCTTTTTTTTTTTTTTTTTTTTGTCAAGAAAATCTGGTTGTAAACAATGCTTTCGTATGTGCCAGATGAAAGCACCAAACTTTTGACAGGTTGGCTGCAAGGTAAACATCTCTTTTCTCTCCGTACATGGAAAGGACTTACCTCAGTGAGTACTGTAGAAGTTGCAACGAGCATCTGCTCATGTGCTGCAAGAACATCCACCTTCTGTAGTAAAGGCTGCTGCCGCTAGTATCATCTTTCTGGAAATCAGAGATTAGAGTGTTCAACAGAGAGAACATCTGAAAGCCTCCTATAATGATGGCAGCAATGGCCAGAAGGCCAGCTTGCTCCTGTAGACTGAGAAGCAAAATGCTTTCCCCTACCTTCATCAAGCTGGTTGTATAATGATAACTACTAAAAGCAACTTCGATCAGCCAAAATAATTACCCAGATTTAAAGTGAACATACATGTATGTGACAATGAAGTGTGCTAACGGGCTAATTGTATAACAGTTTCCATATTTGAGCCTTCTTGTGGTAAATTTAGGTACCCAAAACATCTATTACATATGGATGGTGATGTCTTACCCCAAAGATCATGCATATTGCATTCAGACTGGTAGTTATATGATGAACTTAATAAAAAATGTATGGTTTTATATGCAGAAAAGCATGTCTTAAATAAGCCAAGGGGATTCATCAAAGTGAATGGAAGTACAAGCTGTCGTGAAAGACCACAAAGACTAGTTAAGAGAAAGATACAGGGGTTTTTTGTTTGCTCATCTGTTTATTTTCCCTTTGGATTTTGTTAGTCCCTGAAGAGAAATAGAACTTCTCTGGCTGGATTTTCTGGTGCTACAGTGGACTCATACAGGGAGTTGCATAGGCTAGAGTAATCAACATGAGTTCTGTGGGCTGCTGTGAGCTGCTCAGCTAATGAGAAGTGTTTGGAGAGCTGCTTTGAGTGAGAGTGTAGAAGCTCCTTGAGCAGTCCAGTGCAGCCCCATCCTCTCTCTTCCGCTTGTTCCTGATGGGACAGAGCATGGTCAGAACATTTGGTGCTTTCAGCTGACATTTTGGATTATTACTGTGGCTGAATGTAGAATAGTCTAACAGATATTTCATATTGTGTGATCTTAGGGTTGACTGGCCCCCAAAGTAGGTAAATTGTGGGGAAAAAATTAGAGTCATCTTCCAGTGTCCCTGCCTTTTTTTTCTTTTTTTTTTTAATCTGTGTTGAATATGTTTGAGCCAGACCAGAATATCTCAGCCTTTGAGTGCAGAAGCACCAGCATTTAATTATGGAAAAAAGCACTTGTACGCAATGCGCAGCCCTCTGGACTGGCTCAGTACAACCAATCCTGAAAAAAGAAAAAAAAAAAAAAAAGGGGGGGGGGGTACTAAAGCTGTGTCAGCACAGCATGATTTCTGACCTAGTAAACCTTAATGGCAGAGTAAGCCAGGCACTAGTGCTGTTACGCTGCTTTCACGCCTCGAGCAGTAAAACAGTGCTGTACTATCCCCGCTGAAAATCTAGCGGTGTTATTTGGTGAACTGTGTTCCTTTATACGATGTAGATGCACCACATGCTAGAAAAAAGAGGGTACTTTCAGTTTTGGCAATGCTTGTAGAACTCAATTAGAGGCTGTATTGTAGAGGAAACTTTTGATGCTTATCCTTTTCAGCCTCCTGAAGTACTGCTTAGAATATTTCTCATTGAGATTGTATCCCTTAATAGCGTTCTTTTAGGAAATTACGAGGCATTTCTTAGCAGTGTACATTTCAGGGTGTTTCTGTTTGTGTTGTAATAGTCCTCTGAATACTGAAAATTAAGGAGGGAATTGTATTCCAATACACATTGCCTTATTTTCTATTATGGTTCTGAGTTTGGATTTTTTTTTCTTTTTTTCCAGAAGTGCTGGTGATGGTCCTGATATTTACAAAGGAAAAATCTGCTCTTTAAAAGCACGAGTAAGACAATCTGTAACAGTTACTCTTTTTACATTGCATACTTATGCCCAACTGTGTAAGGATTTTCCTAACATTCTTATAAATTCATATATTTTGATCTACTACTTTGAATATCAAAATTTCCAGTAGTAACTTATGGTTCGGTGGAGCAATGCAGTTTGCAGCCAGGCTTGTTCCTTAATTTAAAGTATAATTTTAATAAAACCATTGCAGATATTATCAAGCAAGGTTTTATTTGTAAATTTTGAGGGGCGCAGGGGAGGTGAGCCACTTCTTTTTAAGTGATTGATAAGCAACAAAATTTGAAATGTAACTGCTTTAATTCCTTTACTTCTGAGTATTTGGGAAAAGTATTATTAACATTTTAACACAATTGCAGTATCTGAAATACTATTTTATTGAACGACTTCTGGCAAAGCAGTCAAGGTGAATTTTACAAGTTAGTTTCTTAGTTAACAAGTGGGGAAAAAAAAGTCTCTCTGGAGCACAGTAGAAACAACATACCTTTGATATTGTAAATAATTTTCTATTTCTTTTGTGATTGTTTCAAAGAGTGGCTTGCTTACTGCCTGAATTGTAACACATGCCTTTCTCACAGGCGCTGTTGATTGACATGGAGGAGGGTGTGGTAAATGAAATTCTGCAGGGACCATTGAGAGATGTGTTTGATAGCAAGCAGCTTATTACAGATGTTTCTGGTTCAGGAAACAACTGGTGAGATCCTCTTCAGAAAGTACTTCTTAGTAACTAATTAGATGGCATTTGAAAAGGGAAATGATAACAGTAGCTTTCTAGTTCATTCTGCTGCACCTGGGGAGCTGCAGGGTATTACCAGTGAACTTCGGAGTCACTGTTGCATGAAGGAGGGCTTTGAAAAGCATTTCGCAGGAGGATAATTCTGCTGATAAATCATTTCGTCCATTTTTTCTTTCCCTTTTTTTTTTTTTTTCAGAAGAACATGCTTTCCATTTTGCTTTTTTTTTGGCATTCAGCTGTTACCATTGCTCAGTCAAACCCCTAATCAATCTAGTTTGAGACTGTGCAACTAGTATAGAAATGAGATATATGAACAAATGCATTTCAGATTTCTGTGCATCATGGAGTCTGGCTTTGTGCATATAAACTACATTACCAAAAAGAGAAATTCGGAAAAAGGTTGATTAACGTAATGAATTCCAAATTCTCACTGCATCCAACTCAGATCTCTTGAACTGTTAGTCAATATCTTACAAAATGTCAAACAGAAGGAGTTAAAAAACTGAAAGACTAATTGTTAGAGGTTGTTTTTCGTTTGTTTGTTTGTTTTTAAGTATTTTTCTTACATTTAGGGCTGTAGGTCATAAGATATATGGCTGTCAGTACCGGGAAAACATTGTGGAAAAGCTGAGGAAAACTGCAGAACATTGTGATTGTCTACAGTGTTTTTTTATAATTCATTCTATGGGAGGTGGTAAGTACGTTTTTCACAGTAAGTATGATTGCACATGCTGCAGATGAAAAAGAAAAACGTAGATCTTGAAAAGAAGGTTGCTGTAATAATCTACGTCATGCTGAATGCAGAATAAAAAAGCATAGTCCAATTAGGCAGACTCATAATTATTTATTATTTGTTTTGTTAGAGTACTGAGGAGCCCTAATCATGAACTTACTAAAGTAAGTTAGAACAAAAATACATTTTGAATCTTAAAGAGAAGACAGCAGATGCATCTAGACAGGCATCAAATACAAGGAAACACTGAGATAATTCTGATCAGAAGGGGAAGTTGCCTCAGAATGCTGAAATCATTGCTGTAATCAAGTTGTTTTTAATTGTAGGGAAAGAGTTTTCAGAAAGGCTTTGAAGGAGACTCGGTTGCTTAACTCCATTGTTTTTCAATTTTCCTTCCACACAATTCTGTTGAATTCTGTTAATAAATCAGATGAGATAATCCCTCGTGGTGACAACTTTGTCATTTCTGTATTGCTACTAAGTATTCCTACCCCAGAAACACTGGGGGGAAGAGGGGTCAGGAGCATGTATTATAAATAGTTATGAAATCAAAATAGACACTGAAAATAGCTCTAAATATGACACAGGAGTTTTGTCAAGGGTCTTTTTTGTGGTCATTTACTTAATTTGAAACCCTACAGTTATTTCCATTACAGCAGAAAATTGCTGTGTTGTTTGTAGATAAAAATTGTCTGCTGCTGAGAATGTTAGCTATCCAAGACAGAAAAAAATACAGTTTAATTTTCTGACTTGAACTTAGTTCTATGTGCTTAGTGCTAATAAGGAAAAAAGTGTGTGTGCTGGGTTAAAGGAGTTACTCTGTTTTGACTGGAGATTGAGAGAGCTTCATAAAAAATCCCCCAGGAGAAAAGTAAATTTAAAGAATTGCTTGGATTAGTTGTGCTTTTTAAACAAAAGTTTTATTTCAAAATTCAAATTAAAGGCTTTAAAATAACAAAAGTACTAGGTCAGAAAAAAAAAATTGGTTACATATTATGACTTCCTGGTTTGCGGGAATTTGCAGGATTGTCTACTTGATCCTGTCTGGTAATGTATGGGAAAAAACTTCTATCATGTAATTATTTCTTGTCTTGGAAAAACCTTCCTTCTTTAATTTACATCTGAGTAGCTTCCACTGTCTTCCAAATGCTTCAGAAAATGCTCGTTAATATAAATAATTGAAAAGTTGTATGTTTCCAACATATGAGACTTAGTGCTTATAAGAACATGGAGGACTTCCTCTCATTCTGTCTTCCTCCCTAATTATTTTTAGGGACGGGATCTGGTCTTGGAACTTTCGTGCTAAATTTGCTTGAGGATGAATTCCCAGAAGTATATAGATTTGTTACTGCAGTTTATCCCTCTGGTGAAGATGATGTTATTACTTCTCCATATAACAGTGTTCTGGCTATGAAGGAGCTTAATGAACATGCGGACTGTGTGCTACCAATAGAGAATGAAGTAAGGAATAACATTCTGTTTCTGTCAATTTCTTTTTTATTAGACTGAATATAGGAAATATTTCTTCCTTCTGAGTGTTGATAAGAGTGATAACTGAACTCCTAAGTAACTTGCAGGCTTTTGAAATCAACTCACTTATAAGATGCTCTGTACTTTGCTTCCACCTGCAAAGATGTCTAGAGTGATTTTTTTTCATGATTATTTCAAGGTAAATAGTGAGAAACTCCTGTTTACTCAGGCTGAGATTCCTACATCTTTTAGCATCAATTTGTATGTAGTATTAGTACAGTGCTAATGTACTAATATTCCATTTTTAAGGGAAATAACTAACCACACCAAATTCCAACAGATTTGACTTTACTCATGAGTGATTTGGGCATAATAGACATACCTGACTGCACAAACAGAAGCAAGAGAAAGTAAAATATATTTAAGGAATATATTTTTGCTTTCACAGAAATTATGAGAACTTTAAATGTACTTTTTAGAAGATGAGGATTTTGAGTAGTTGAATAAAACTCAAATTTCTGAGTCTAGCTATGTATATTTGTGACATGTAAGGAACAGACATTTAGAAACACTTCAGTCAGTTGGAACTGGTTAAAAGTCGGACATATGTATATCAAAGTTATAATCTTTGAACTAGGACTAGCATGTCTTATTTTTTTCTTTAAGATTAACTGAAATAGAAAAAATGGGGTACAGAATTTGAAAGCTCTGTGCATAAGACTTCTTGCATGCTTTTTGTTGTGCTTTTTTTTTTTTCCCCTCTCAAAGTCTCTGTTTGATATAGTTAACAAAATTCATCAGATGATGAATTCTGGGAAGCTAGGGTCAACTGTGAAGCAAACCAGCTTGGTAACATCAAGTGCAGGCATTACAAAAGCCATACAGGAGAAGCCGTTTGATGCAATGAATAATATCGTAGCCAACTTGCTGCTGAACCTGACAAGGTGAGGTTATAGATTATTCCTCTGTACAAGTAATATTGTTGTAGGTGCAGTGTGTGCTGTAAATATGCAGGTCTGCATCAACTCAAAGAAAATTGTTTTCAGTTTGATGCTAGTCTCCTCTTTTGAAGAATTGGTTATTAAATGTTGAAGTGTTTGGATGTATTCATATTGCAGAGGTTTTGCTGTAGCTGTGATAGTCTTAGATCTGAAGTACGAACAGGTTCATGGACAAAAGGATGTTGTCCTCTATTAATGCTTAATGGCACCCAGGGAAGTTAGCAGTTCTGGGCCAACTGTATTATTTTATAAGTATCATCTGACCATTGTTGCTGGTAAACTGTCTATTGCTGCAGGAAATTTTTGGTGAAATAAAATTTCAAAGTATTAGTCAGTTTTTCTTTTAAACAGTTTGTCATGACTGCTAGGTCACACATGTTTTATTACAGCCCATTTATTAACACTGGCATCAAGCAGCTATGACCACACACCGAAAAAACAGTTTTAAAGACTACAGTCGGGAAGGTTAAGGTCTCATTCTTGATTAATTGTTCTACAATGAGAAATATAAGGAAATAAGAAATTTCAGTGTTACTGCCAAATGTAAAAGTTTAGTAGTTATAGATAAACCGTTTCTTGAACACTGCATTGTTTTATTGTAGGGAACTGTTAAAATACATACATACATACATACATACATATATATATATATATATTTAATGAATGTTTACATTATAAAAGTTATTTACTTTGCTTATGACTTATTTTGTAACAAGTCTGTTAATTTCTCAGCTCTGCTAGGTTTGAAGGTTCCCTTAACATGGATCTTAATGAAATCAGCATGAATTTAGTTCCATTTCCTCGACTTCATTACTTGGTTTCAAGCTTGACTCCTCTGTATACGCTGGCTGATGTTAATGTACCTTCTAGAAGGTAAGAAGAAAGCATTATTGTGGAGGCTTTACATTTGAAGCTTAATTTCCGATTCTTCCACACTTTCAATTTAAAAAAAAAAATCCATTTTATAGCAAGACTAAGGGTAGAAGTTTATAAGCCTGCCACGTTTTCAAATTCATCCTGCTGATTTTGGGGACATCCTTTGTCCCTTTTCTCTTTAATGGTTAAGCCAGCAAACTTAAAATGTGTTTTGATATTTCTGTTGGAGAACTGTGCTACTAGATGATAGGTAGAATCCACACCACAAGTTCTTCTGAATAACACTTTGCAGTGTTACACACTTCTACACAAAATACTGTAAAGACAAACAAGAAATTAAACTAGACTTCTTGGGAAGTAATGGCGTTTTATGTCAGCGTGGAGATGTAGTGAACCTATTTAACAGGTTATTTTAACAATAAGCAGTGACTTGTGAAACTTTGTGAGAGGTTTTATCCCATTGACACATCAGAAAATTACCACTTATAATAGATTTCACTGGTTTTACTGAATTAAATTGAGTCAGCAAAAGGTTCAAATAGTGACGGAGACAGCTAAGGATAAGTGGTGGAAGTACACAGAGTTGAGCAGAGGGTAGGACCATAGAGGACACCTCTTTCTGTGCTGCCAAGTTCTGACAGTTGAGTTGCTTGAAACTATACCCTGAGGAGACAGTACAGCACTGGAGGGAAGGTAGCCAACTATAGGGCAATACTTGGTCAGTCATGTTTCAGAATAAGGTGGTGGAAAGGGTAGTATTTTTTTCCTCATTTTGTCTCTTTATTTTAATAGATTGTTGCAGAGGTGATTTAAAAATAATAATTTAAAAAAGTAGAGACAGTAAATGTAGAGAGTTTGGAACAAATAGAATGACTTAGATGTTATAGGTCCATAGAGACTCTTCAAGACACAATCACTGGTATCCCACATTGCAGTAGAACTTGCTTAAGAAGATGAAGAGAATATGATCTGCTATGTCAGCTTTTAAAGTAGATATACGTGATAAAATCAGAATAAATGGACAAATTTACATAGGCTTTTCCTAAGTCATTACTTGAAATTAATACAATGAAATCTGATTCATTGATCCCTTTAAATAGTGAAGTGTAACAGGCAGATAACCAATAATGGTTGGCAGCACTTTGTAATTCGCTGTCAAATCCATCACAAGCAGTGAGATTGTCCATTCAAATTGACATATAACCAGAACCTCAAGTAGTTAAATCCTCTTAAATATCTAATAGTTTGTAACTATTGACCTAAAATTTCTCAGTAAATGTCTCTTAGTCCCTCCACTTCTCTTACTTCAGGCTCAACAGTTGGTTGTAACAAGAGAGATAAGAGAGGGAAAATAGATTTCATCTGTTTTCCAAAACTTTTACTGCCTACATACATGCATGTAAAGGTTTGAATCTTTTTGCTGTCATTCACGATACCTTTATTTCATAGAGGTCTTTTCCAACCTGAATGATTCTAAGATCATCTAGTCCAACCTTTAGGTTTCCAGGACTTCACAAAATTTTAAACCCTGAAGGGTGGGTATTCTGAAGAATTTTTGTAGCCGCCTTTATTAAGAGAGTGAACTGTTTTCTCTTTACCTAGGTTGGATCAGATGTTTTCAGATGCTTTTAGTAGAGATCATCAACTAATTCAAGCAGATCCAAAGCACAGCCTCTATCTTGCTTGTGCACTTCTTGTTCGAGGAAATGTGCAAGTTTCAGATCTTTGCAGAAATATTGAAAGGTTTGTACTACCACAAAAAGTAGTCATGGTATTTGTTAGAGAGGTGTTTTGTTGTCCCGAGTACTCTCAGTTCATCTAACAAATTTCAATACCAAATCAGTTTACTCAGATTTTTTTTTCCTTAATTGAGGGAAGGAAAGAAATGTAAATAGCTTGCTTAACAAGTTAGAATAAGTCACGGCATTCTTGGACTCCCGAATAATGGAGCTTACTAGATGTGCTTGTTCTGCTCTTCCCACTCTCAAATATGTAAAAGAAATCAAAGCCTGCCCTTACAGAGGTCTTCTGCCAATGTGGGATCTTGAAGGGGTACCAAACCAGGCTGGCAGCAGAGTCTTGTGGCTTTTTTTTTATTTTAAATTGTTTGGAAACAGAAGTGCTGAGGTACTAAAAGGCCTGTTCTTACCCCTACCATCAGAGTGGTTCCAAAGAGTATTTATCAATATGGTGATAGGTGCTTTACATATATATATAAAATAAATCAACTAGAAGTAGGGTTTGTGTTTTTTTCTGAATGAAAGTCAGCTATTTCATGGTTATTCTCATATAGCTAGGGAATCATACTTACATTAACAGCTCTGTATTGTTAGCAATCATTTTCTACTTTTTACAGGTAGACTTATTGTCCCTATACAGTATTAATCTGCCCTCTCATAAATCTAGAAGTAATTGCAGTCCCTTTTATAGAAATGAGCGCTTGTAACTTTACTTTTCAAACCCTGATGCATTAAATTAACGGAATAAAATTGATGTTTGCATTGTAAATTTAAATACATACTGTTTAAGTCTGGAGTCTAAAATGCCGTATTCAAAATGCTAGTTCTAACTGGTTTGCTTAGTCATGAAGTCTCTAACATTGACCTTTTCAGTCTGTTTGTTAGCAAAGGAAACTCAGGCTTTGTGTTGTCTATGTTCTGTAGATAACTAAAATTTTGTTTCACAGGTTGAAGCCTTCCCTGCACTTTGTCTCATGGAATCAAGAGGGCTGGAAAACTGGTTTGTGTTCGGTACCTCCTGTGGGCCATTCCCATTCCCTGCTGGCTTTAGCAAACAACACCTGTGTGAAACCAACTTTTATGGAACTCAGAGACAGATTCATGAGGCTCTACAAGAAAAAGGTTTGTCTCTGTTGTCATTATAACTTCTGTAGCCACTAATCATTAGTATCTTGCAGTATTGGGAAAAAAATCTTGGTATCACAGAGAAACTGCTTAAAAGTAACAGCCCAAGATTTTTTTTTTTTGTGGTACCTATCGGAATCATTTGAACAGCTGCTGCTTAAAAAGGGTAAATCCCTTATTAACTTGTACCTACCAGGCAATACACTTACTTTCTTCAACAATGAGGCAGTATCTGACAGATCTGCCTACCAGTTTGTTGAAGGGTACCAGAGAAGACAGAATATGAAAAGATGAATGTATAAGAAATCAGTAATGCCAACTGTGATTACACGGGGGTTTATTCCTGAAGTTGCTAAGTATGTAAGCAAGGGTTGTCATGAAGTAAATCTTCAAATCTACTTTCTACAGTGCCTGCACTCCCCTCTTCAGTGCAGGCTAAATGATGCTTATTGAGCCAAATGACTTATGTTAGATGCCAACAAAAAAGATAACACCAACTTTATTATTGTCATAGGCTCATCTTCACCATTATCTGCAAGTAGATGGGATGGAGCAAAGCTGTTTTTCTGAAGCTGTATTGTCTTTGTCTGACCTAATAGAAGAGTATAATGAACTGGATGCCACGAAAGGTGGACCTAGAACAGATCCATCAAGACTGAAGATAGCTGTGTGAAGAAGAACTGTGACTTAAAAAAAAAAAAAAAAAGAAAAAAGCATCCAATCACTTCAGTTAACCAGAATGAATTGCAGAGTGCCTATCTATTTATTGTCATTCCAAAGTGAGACTGAGACAACTGCTTCCTCAGCTCTCTTGAGAAGTGTCATGCTAAGTGACAGGTCCAGCCTGTAAGAAAGGTTTGCAGGCACCTAATTATGGTGGATATCAGTAAGAACACTCTTCCTAACTGTAGAATAAATTCACATACCATATGTTGCAAAGAGAAGAAAGAGAAGTTGCAGCAGCCAGAAAGGTAATTCAGGCTTTCACCTTACAGTAAACTAAAGGCAGGCCTTAGTTCAGAGAAGGATCACTGTTACTAGGCTTTTTATTTTTTAAAACTGCACTGATGAAGAGAAGAAAAGCCTGCATATTCTTTTCGTAAACTGTGCAGACCAGTAATTTCGGGATGCTCTACGTTTTCACTTCTTTCTTGTAGCTCCATTAGAGCATTCTCAGTTGATAACAAAATTGTGAATTACAGAAAATTCACCAAAATGCATTTTCTTTCAAGTTTTATACTTGGAATATTAACATGTTATTTTAGTGATTCATGTTTATGAATGCTGATTTGCACTTGATAATGAGATAATATACCTCTGAGTAAGTGAAACATGCATGTATAATAAAGACTGTTTGGAGAAAAAAGTTTGTATGCTTTAAAGAATGCAAGTAAAATGTTTTAATATTTATAATTACCAGGGTAAGTAGATTTGTATATCACAATGGGAATTTTTACAAAATAAAATATACAGCTATTTCCAATTACTTGCTAACCTTGACTGTCTTAGAATGAATTGTTACAAATCGGAGCGGGCCAATGCAATGTTTTCCTAAAGCTTGAAGACCTTCTAGCAGAGTTTGAGTGGGTGTGTAAGTTAGCACAATTTTCAGTGTATAAGTCCAGAAGTATTCAACAAATCATTGTGATAACATTTGTTTAGAGAGTATTTTTAAGAAAGCACTCTATACGGTCATCTGCTTCAAATTTTGTGGCTCTATTAGCTGTAATGTCCACTTAATCTTTCTCTAGTACTGTAAATGCAAACAATACACTTGTAAAGGAAAAAATATCTGCTGCAAAAAGCAATCTGAGCTCAAAATTGATTTATCCTGTTTGAAGCAGCATTGTTATGTTTTATCTTGGCAGATATAGTAGAAAATGTTAATTTGAGAATCCAAAATGATAGATGAAGTATTACAGGGTAATATGTTTGGCTTTTTTTGTAATCGGTTAAGCAGATTATCTGTCAATTTACATGTATTTGTCATTTGGGGCAACTTCTTAAAGTGGGGTACAAAGCTGTCTTGCTGCGCTTTCTTAAAATACCTTCTTTTGACAAAACTAGTGTTACATACGTAATTCTCAAGAATGTATTTCCACATATAAAAACAATTAAGTTTAAAAGGATGCACTCTTTCTTGCATTTTCCAGGTGTTGTTTGTTTTTGTTTTATTAATATTCACATATGTAGTTTCAGTATACAGATTGCTGGGGTGGCAGGTAATGCTAACTCTTCAGGATGTGAATGTGCTGTCTGTCACCCTTGTAGTATATTACAGTTGATGGTGTAACTCAAAAAATTTTAAGTTCAGAAAATATATCTCCTGGATCACTGCAAATCCTCTGACATACACAAGATGTTATCCACATCATCTTCCACTTAAAGAAGCCTTCATTGGGACACTCAAACTGTACAGTGATCATTTTGGACTTATTAGGTATGCAGCATCTCTTGTCCAAACACACACCACAGAAAGTTAGTTTGTAGGTTTGTGAAGATGAGCATCCAGAAAAAATGAGTTTCTCTGCTGTAGGAAGCTGGAACGTTGGTTGACAAGTTTTTCCTTTTGGAATCTGTAATAGTAAAACAAAGAAAAGCCTGTATTTCGACACACGGAAAACGGAACACGTAAGAAAAATTGCTGCAATGTTTACATAGAAAAATCTTGAAAATAACTCCCTCAAAAATACATTTTTTTTAAGTTAACAAATAAATATTTTGAGTAACTGAGCAGTAGGACAACCCTTTGAAATTATACATTGTAGTTTACTATTGAAAGCTGAAGACTGAAGGTAGAAAAGGGAGAAGAGGCTTTTTTATGACTTAAAAAGTATTTGCTATTAAATCCATTTTTCCGTTACTTATGATATTTTTGTTTTCTATTGACAATTAATTTTATATACAAGGTACCTTTATTGTCTTCAGGATATTGGTCAGACAAGGCTGGATGAAGCATAATCTCTTTTCCTTTTTCATTTCACATTTATTGTTTTCGTTGGTCACTCTGCTGGATATGCCTATGCCACAGGTCCTGGAACAGGGTGTCCAAGGAGTTGCCTGTACTAGGCACTTTTTCTTCAAAACTAGTGGTAAGTTTCTGTAAACTGAGACAGCAATATATTATCTATGCAGCATAACAGTCCTAAATAATTGAAAATAAAAGGTTAAGAATTTTGTTTCTGTTCATGTAGGTATATATAAAGATGAAGCCTAAAAAAATGTTACTTGTAAGTCTTAGCTCTGAGCTGCTGTCCTGGTTTCAGATGGGATAGAGTTAATTTTCCTCCTAGTAGCTGGTATGGTGCTGTGTTTGGGATTTAGGGTGAGAATAACGTTATAATAAACTGATGTTTTAGTTGTTGCAGAACAGTGCCTACACTAAGCCAAGGACATTTCAGTTTCTCCCACTGCCCAGCCGGCGGTGAGGCTGGGGGTACCGCAGGAGCTGGGAGGAGACAGAACCGAGACAGAACCAAGACAGCTGGCCCAAACTGGCCAAAGGGATGTCCCACACCACGTGGCATCACGCTGAACAATTAATACGGGGTAGCTGGCCAGGGCAGGGGGACTGCTGCTTGGGTACAGGACAGTCATCGGCCAGCAGGTGGTGAACAATTGCATTGTGCTTCACTTGTTTTCTACATTCTGTTATCATCATCATTATTATTACTTCTCTTCTTTTTCTGCCCTATTAAACTGCCTTTATCTCAACCCATGAGCTTTTACTTCCCCCTCCCAATTCTCTTCCTTATCCCACTGGGTGGGGACAGTGGGGAGCGAACGGCTGTGTGGTGCTGAGCTGCCTGCTGGGATAAACCACAACATCTGCCATTAAAATTTACTGATACTCAGATCCTAGGAAGGAATATAAAACTGCATGTGCTGTATGACCCTCCAGTTTAATGTGACAAAAATATCATGTGAAGAGTTATTTGTGGATTTTTTTGTGAAATGTCCAGAGTGGAAGAGACATGGAAAACTATTTAATGCCAAGCACAGTTTGAAAAGGGGTGCTGAAAGCATTAATATCAGTTCTTAGTAGATATTGTGAAGGCTTTAAATTTTGTATTGAGGAGTAAAAAAAATTCACCAGTCAATTCCAGATATCACTGAAAAGCCTACTTTATGATGGATTAGGGCTGGATTAGGTGGAATATACTGTAAAAATTTGCAATGCAGAAATTTTTGGTGAAATTCTCAAAAAAAAAAAAAAAAAAAAAAAAGACTATTTGGAATCTGTGTTTAGATAAGATCACAGCAGAATTACAAGGATACCTGGAAAGTAGACAGCAATTTAAAGATCTCGTTGCAGCAAGCAGATTAAAAGCCTGTCACAGATCTGCAACAAATAAAGGGTAGTTCAGTGGTTGTTTATTTTTCATACGTTTTCTAAAGTATGACCTAGGTACATCCCTATGTGTCTAAATTAGGTGTATAGAATTGACAAAGAAAGCCAGAAGGTAGAGCAAGAGCAATGGAGTGAAACCAGGTAGATACTGGCCCATTGAGCCATCCATGCACAACTTTGCATGATGTTTTACTTCTGCTGCACTGGGAGGGGGAAAGGGGAAGACCTCATTTTGAAGCAAGATTTCAAGGTGCTTTTGTCTGAGTGGGACAGAGTGAAAATCAAGTTCATCCTTCAAAACATTTCTTTTTGAGGGGGTTGTATGTTTATAGTTCCTCGTTTTTGTTATCTGCTATTTTCAAATACCCCGTTGGCCCAGACCTTCAGTTTTGTTGTCTTTGTATAGCTTGGTTGATGGTAGCTCACGGAATCTCACTGGAATAACTGTGCCTCTTATCTGTCTGGGAATGCTGTCCTACCTAGGTGTCCTTCTCCATCACCTGCATCTTGGAGAAAGAACAGCTGAGTTTGTGTAACCTTTGTTAAGTAGTATCCTTCAGTGCACGTGGCAGCCAAGAATCTGCTCCTGCCTTCCCCACGGACTGGCTGTTGGGTCCCTGAACCAAGTCAAATAGGAAGCGTGCTTTACAAGCTGGGTGTCTCTTCCCAAGGTTACGTTGCGCAGCTGATTCAAGTTCCTGGATAAATGCTGTAAGGTGCAGTGTTGCAGTCTGCTCACTGAAGGAGTCACTGAAAGGTGGACCTCAGTTTTTGGATCCACTGAAGTGCGAGAATGTAGAGGGCTTAGTGCTGTTCTCCAGGTACGTGGAATACAGCTCCTCACACACCCAACCAACATGTTTTCGGTGCCATTGGTTTTGGTGCGTTATGACTCTCTCTGATCAAATTAGTGACATTATCTAGAAATGTGCTTCGTTTGAAGTTGGTTGCCTTCCTGAGTGTGGCTTTACGCACTGCCTTAAATACGTTTCTATAAAATGTCTTTGACAGTAGGTATTGTCATAATTTTAAAACAAAGGCAAGCTTCCTTTCTCATTTTTGCTAACTCGCATAACTAACTTTTTGGAGTTGTCCAAACTGAACTTCAGATTTTATCTTCAGTCTGTTTATCTGTAGATTGGCTCGTGTGCTTCTGCCTATTACTCTGCAATCTTTTGGGAAGGTTTTCTGATCAGTTTTGGGTTCCCTTTTTATTGTATTGATCCATGATGACGATTCAAACCATGATTTCTCCATAATTTAGGTTGCCACCAAATAAATGGCTTGGTTTTCTGGTACCCGTGTAATAAAGGTGCGTTTCATCATGTAAATGTGCACAGGGAATAAAACAACATGAGGGCAGGCAGGAGAATCCAGACCCAGGGAAGGGCCAGGATAGCTTCTTCTGGCAGTGGAGCTTCCTTAAAGTGAGCGAGAGGACTACGGTGTTAGCAGCAGAGCAAGAATGAGGTTAAAAGGAGTATCGGATGACCCCAGCAGAATTGCATGGATAAATTGTTGTAGAAGAAACTGGGGGTAAGGCTGTCCTTGCAGGGAGCTGAAATTTTGTGAATTGAGGAAAGCTGCTAAGGCAGTCTTTAATGTTTTCTATTTGAAAATGGGGCCTGCAGTGTTATAATTTGTGTGTGTGCAAACCAAGACTCCCTACCACCACAAAGGGATAGAAAGCTCATGGGCTGCTAAATGGCTGTCCACCGGCACCCCTAATTGGTCTGATCTGATGAGCAGTGAAACTCTGCAGAAAGATGGGTTGAAGGCAGCTTCGGCCAATTCCCTGTTGAGAGAAGCCAAAAGAGTTTTTGCTTTTCACACTCCTCGGGTGTAGAGAAAAGAATCTGTCACCTAAGAGTAAGAGGGTTAATTGGGACAGACCGGTCCCCTGGCAATGGCCTTGAGCGAGAACTGAGAGATTGCCAAACTGCCAGGGTGCCGGCAGCCTGGCTGCTGGAGCCAGGGACGCTGAATGAAGCAAGACTCACGCACAGAAGCATTTACCAGGGTAGCTGGGCACACCTGACATCAGTCTGTAGTTGGTTGATTGAAGCTGCTTCTGCTTTCCCGGGCCACAGACGGACTGTCCAGGCTTCTTTCTGCCTGCATGCCTGGTGCAGGGACTTTTTGCTAGTTTGGGTGTGAATACAGGCGTACATCCAATCGCACCACTGACACACAGGCACTTATAGAGCGGGTTAGGCTGGAACGTCTGCCCGTTAAGGTAGTAAACTCCATTGAGCTCGCATCCTACGGCTACCAGATCTGCAATGGTAAACAACAGTTACTGGGGGAGCACTTGGTCTTGTGCTTCATGTGATCATCCTTTTCTGCATTCACAGCTTCAAGTTCTTCCCAGCCCAAGCACAACTTTTTTATTTCTGCCCAGCGATAACTATAGCTGCTTCGCTTGAAATCAGCCCTAAACACATCTGCAAATAACAGGCGTGTGCCCAGTGAGCTGGTTTCACTGATGCATAGGCAGTAAGTACAAAGAGAGTCCCTGCCCTAGTCTCAGGTGCTCTGAACAGCGTGAAGCCTAGATTTACATCAGTTGCACAGCACAGAGCTGTGCAGCACCAGCAAGCAGAGTTTCCCTTCCCAACCCTTCACCTGCCTGCACCCACCCTCCTGGATTTGCAGAAGAGAACGTGAAAGCACAACTTACATGCACACACGCCTGTTTCATACCTAGGCTCGTCTCCCGAGTAGTCACAGTAGAGGCCTTTATGGGGATCGCAGATGTCTGCCTCATTGCAGGTCTCTCCCGCCTGCTTGGCACAGACCTTGCAGCAGCCACAACCGTCCTTCACCAGGCTCACACCAGGGCTGCAGGCGGGCGCAGGTGGGCAGTGGCACGGCCAGTGGCACAGCTCCTGGCGCTGCTGGACCTCGCTGCTTTCCGGAGGTTTTCCCCCAGGCTTTAGATGCAGGCTGTGGGCTTGCGCCCTGCAGAAAAACTTACAGAGAGTGGGATGCTTTGAGAGCTGAGTATTTTATGCAGAGCTGGTATAGCATAAGATGAAGGTGGGATGGAAAACACTGTGGATTTTCATGAAGGTACAACCTTTTTCATGAGCTCACAGGATAAAAAAAAAAAAAAGTGAGACACTTCAAAGCTTAAGTAGGAATCAGAGGACCAGATTCACCAGCCACTGCTACAACAGTGAGTATGACCTGCTACTTGTTGGAAACACAACTCATCAGTCCCTCCTTTTCCTTCAATAGAACAAAGCAGGGCTAAAGTAAGAGAAATTGTGTTTTAAAAATACTAGATTTATTTTAATTATTCCTTTTCACAAATCTTCTATCAATTAGCTTCGGACTCGTCCTACTATTTGATAGCCAACCTTTTGTGCCACTTCTGATGGCAAAAGCCTTTCAAAATAGTAAACTTTTTGAGTGTTACTTTGACTCAGAAATCCATGTAGCTGTTTTGGAAGGGGTATTGTATTATTTACAAATTCTCTTGTGCTAGCTGCACCAACTGGATCTTGTGATTAATAAGGGGAACTAGTAATTGCATAAATATATATATATATATATATATATACACACACATATATATATACACACACACACACACACACACACACACACATATATATATATATATATATACATACACGTGAAGCCCCAGCTATCTGTTTCTCTCTGTTCCTCCAAACCACAGAGCAGGACTTTAGCAGAAAGCGGGTTCCTGCCCAGACAGTAAGCGGCAGCTGGGGAGGGGTTGCTGCTGGTTTGCCTTTCAGTCAGTTCTCCGACTGGAAACATCTGCAGAATTCAGCATTTCATCTGTGATATCACGTGAAAGCTCTTGCAGCACAATTGAGCTGGCCTAATTGCATGCAGCATTAAATGACCTTTTAAAAGGCTCTTTTTCTGCCGTTAATTTCCATTTTTTATGGTTATTTGGAACTATACTTACAATATCTTAATCCACAGCTACTAATGAAGCTCCAAAGTAGTATTCAAGTTTCTTTGGCTGACTGATTTTTAAGATATGTATTCATTCACAAAAGCAATTCATGCAATTCTATGCTATGAATATTAAACCTGAGTGATGAATATTAAACCTTGTCATCTGGCATTCCATATAGCAGGCAGAAGACAGTTTCATAAATAATGTTGCTAATCGTGAATCATTGGCTGATAAAGGATTTCATCCAATGCTTTTTATTTAAATGCAACAATGATACAGAAACAACTAACTTCAGTGTACTTTTTTCAAACACCTAAGCCTTTTTCCAAACCACAGTGATAATTTGATGAACGTGTGCTTTGGAGTGTTAAAGGCTTATTAAAGTCTTGTTCTAAAGCAGGTTACATGGAAAACAGGTGTTACTATATATTTCACAGTATTCGAGAGTGTCTGGTTGCTTTAGAAAATTCACGTGCTGCTCAGTGTATTTTTTTCTTCTTTTTAAGCAAAGTATTATTATTATGAATTTGGGCCTGTGCCAACTATATGAGCTATGTTTAAGTCAGGTATCTCACTTCGAAATGGATACATGCAGCAGGAAGTAATGTGTGCCTCAACCAGTAAGTTTAAATTGTATTACAAAATAAAACATGCTTTAAACCTACAGAATTCTACCTAAGCAAGCATTTTCTCTTTCCCTTTTTAGGGACAGATGTCAGTGGAGAGGTGTGAGACTTCAAAGTTTCTCTGGAAGAAAAACACCATCAGGTAAGCATCCGATAATTTTCACTGTGGATTTAGTGAATACCTCAGTCTACCTGAAAAATCTTCAAAACTGTTATGCTACAATGAAAATTTAGAGTGCTTATAAAGTTTACAGGCCAAATATTTTCTAATTCTTGTTTCCCCAAGTTTCTATACCAAAGCTATCTGCATCACACAAAGCTGTCCACGTCACAGGAGCCCACTGCATACTTTTCCTGATCCTATGAGCAGATCAGAAAACGAGACCATTGTACAGCAGCCCTTCATGTGCTGCTGTTTGTTTTCATGTGTTTTAAAGACTGAAGGTTTGTGTGGCATAAATAAACAAATAGCAGAAGTAGGAAATGTATTATTAGTAATGTTCAGGCTTTAAATATTTAGAAAGTTAGCAGAGGTAGACAATCACTTGAAAAATTTCCATTTGGTATTTATCTTAATTGCAGAGGAAAAATACACCGGGTAACTTTACATATGTGTTTATACACATAAAGCGCATTTTCAAAATTAAGAAAATAAATAGTGAAATTGGCTCTTGACACAAATCCCTTCAGCAAAAGCTGTCATTGAAACTTTTCTCATAAGAGACACAACAGAACCCAGCCCAGATGCTTTCCTAATTTGCAAAACTAGCCTGACTTAAGATCACTGTGCATATATATATATATCTGGAATACGAGCATGGACAAGATGTTTACTTCCTTACACTACATCAGATAACCATTTGTGCTTACATTTAAAAAAAAAAAAATAAGAGAGAAAAAGAAAAAGGGGGGAAAAAGTAAGATCACTGATGTTTTGATCTTCCCTAACTTTTTTTTTCCACAGAATCCTGTTAATATACAGGTTAAAGGAAAAAGTACGAAGATCAGGACTGATGCCATAAATAAGCTGCCCATGAAATTTACTCAGGAGTAGGGAATGGCTCCTTATTCTTTATGAGGAATTTGCTTCTCTGAAATTTATTTTGTCATTAAGTAAACAAAAACTGTAAACCCGGACAGGGTGACGAAGGGAGAAATCTTTTTGTCCAATTTAATGAACTTACCTGTTGTGTACAAGGGATGATGAAGATGGTGGGAAAAAGGAGCCACCGCATGTTCCCGCACATTCAGAAGTGGAACTGAGAGATAGGGAGCAGGCTGAGCTGTGTCAGAGCAAGCACAGCACACAAAGCTCTCCTCTGTCTCCCTTGCCAACCCGACTTTCCTCAGCACATGCATGAACACATACACACATTCACACTTGGAATTCACCACTTCACGCAGATCCAGCTTCACGCTGAAATTTCCAGCCAATCTTCTTTTCTCTACCCTGCACTGGGATCCAGATTTTCACACCCTGCTTGGTCCTATCCAGCTGCTTCAGCAGATTCTTCCCGACTTAATTGAGGTCGGGTGGGGTGACAGCTGATTCTTAAAATCTTCCTGCTGGAGATGCAGTGTTATTTTTAACTTGTATTCAAGTCTATATTACAGGAATCTCTGAAATCTGAAGGGCAGGGCACAAATACCTGTGTTTTCTGAGGCAGGGAAAGCAGCATTTCTCAGAATTTCTAACATGTTGTGCCTAGCAGAATCATAATGTAAAAATTAACACCCTCAGTGCAAGCTCTCTAAATAGGGAGGGAGATGCCATGGTCTGCCATTGTGCTAGTACATACTTTACACTGCTGCTTGCTCTGGAATCCTAATGTTTTTTTCCTTGAAGCATGCAACCTATCTTACTGCTATGCCACCCTGCTAAATCACCAGGCCGTTCAAATCTCCAGCTTTCCTTCTCCCTAGTGCTGTTGAGGGGGTGTGCCTGAATTTTAGGCTAACGAGGTTAAGATAAAAGCTCCACCCTTGCAGCAGCGGTTCTGCCCTGGTGAATGCTTTTCCATTCCGTTTGTCCTCCCTGTTATCTCCTGTGGAGTTCCAGAGTTACCAGGGGATGCTGCCAACCACTGTCCTCACACAGCAACTCTCTGTGGACAGAGGCTCCGGTGGCAGCATTGAATCAACCCCAGCCTGAGCAGCTCTGGTTTGCTCCCAGACCTGGAGCACCACATCCCCTCTGCAGCTGCAAATGAATCCTGAACTGGGCTTCTGTACTCTTGATCAGTGAGAAGGGCTCTTTAGCACATTCACTTTGTCACATACATCAACACAGAGTCAAAACAATACCTGGGTACCAACTGGAATCTGCAAATCAGTTTTTTCAGTGGTGTTACTATGAGCGTGCATCAGTTGTGTTTTCCATTAAATGCCTATGAACATAGCATCTAGATTTCTCTTCCACTCAAAAATCTCCTCTGTATAGTTTCACATAATCATTTGGGTTGGAAAAGACTTTCAAGATCAAGTCAACCTGACCTACCAAGTTCCGTCACTAAACCATGTCCCTTAGTGCCACTGTGTGCGTTTCAAAGCACAGCTCATGTTATAGGATCAGAGGATAACTGAGGTTGGAGGGGACCCAAGAGGTCTCTGGTCCAGCCCCTGCTCAAGCAGGGACAGCTCCGAGGTCAGACCGGATTACTCAGGGCTCTCTATTTGGGGCTGGAAAACCTCCAAGGATGGCGACTGCACAGCCTCTCGTGGCAACCTGCTGGGGTGATAAAAACAAGAAAGGCAGACTGTCTGAGGAGATCCCAGGTACAGCTCTTTCTCCTGCAGACCCAATGGTACCCTTCTCAGTCTCCATCCCGGAAGAAATGAGGAAGGGGACTGGGTCATCCATCCTCCTTCTGCTAGGACTGCATGGAAGCACACAGCATTCATTTGAAATATGTCATTCCTCTTTGTATCCTGCAAATAAAGCATGTGGCAAGTGCAGAGCTGGGAATGCTCTGCATGAGCTGGGAACAACTGGTCTGTGATGGATGAACTTCCCTGGTCTTGGGAGACAAGAGATATGTTCCTGTAAGGTTATTCATTTTTTTTGTATGCTTTATTTTGTTGGAATTCACCTGGAGAGCACAGTATCTTCAGGATCGGAGAGCGAGACCAAGTCTGAAGTTTAAGATACACTTTTTGCTTTATAAGTATAATTAAGATGACAGAAACTTTGGGGTTTGGGAGGGGTGGGAGGAGGCTCCACCCTGAGGAAGATATTCAGGTGGTATGACACATTAAAATGTGGTTTAAAGTGACTGGATGGCTGCCCACATGCATGCAAAGCAACCTGCATGCTGCTTCTGTCCAGGCAAGGCTGGCTGCTAGGAGCAGTGCTCCTGCCAGGAGAACCTGGATCTCCAAAGCAACAATGTGCCTTCCTTGCATCTCACTAGCATATGCATTAATTGAGCCTGGCTGCCTGAGCTTGCAGGACCTGCAGGATTGAGCCCTGGATATATCTGATAAGGAGCCACAAAGTCCACAGGTACAGAAAAACACTAACTCCCTTGCATCAATAACGCACCAATGCCTGTGTCTCTGTTAGTACCAGCTTTGATTTAAATAAATGGAGGCTGTGTGCCCTTTTGGTATCCTGCAAATCTTCAGTGATCCCCCACAACTTAAGATTTAATGTTCTCAGTGCTATGTCCAGACTCAGCAGTAGTTTGTCTGTATGCATCCTTCTTGCCAAATCTCCCTTGCAGATTCGATTACATAAAGCATCATTCATTTCCTGAACTAAACCTGCTCTGTCGTCTGGTGCCATTCTAATACTATCCTGAAGGAAAATGTAATTTGGTTGTATATTCAGTGATCTCTACATACAGCACACGTTTCTTTGGCGCTGAAAATCATCCTCCTTTCAGTGAAATATGACATGTAAATCCATTGTTTGTAGAGACAGAGACGAAAATGTACGGGATATAAACCCATAAATGAATATAACCATTTATTCTAGCAAAATACCCTGTCTTAGACAAAATGCCAGAAGTGTTTACTGTTGATATTTGTTATACCCCTGTGGGGCCTGGTGGAGTCATTGTGACAATATCCAGCAAAGCCAGGGCTGGGTTCAGCCACTCCTAATAACTGGGTGTTTGTCCTGAAGGCACAGTAGAGCCAGGGGCTCACCTCACCTTTGGCAGCGAGGTTTTAACATTTTGTTGCTATTTGTACGTTGATGTTACAAAGAGGCTCTTCTGTTTCAGTCAGTAAAACCTACCGTCCGTGTCCCCCGCTCAAAAAATAAACAGATGAGTAAAAAGAAACAGGCACGTTATATGACAACGTATTGCCCTTGGCTCACTTTTAGTGTTTTCTTACAGGCCGTTTGCCCGCTTGGGCTTTGCAGAGAAGCTGTCTTCCTCAAAACAGCCACTGCTATACCTCGCCAAGAAGCGTGTTGTCTTGTGGTGGCAGCTTGGCCGCACAGGGACACACGTCTCACAACAGCCGTGTAGATGCGGTGCTTAGGGACATGGTTCAGCGTAGACTGGGCAGTGCCGGGTTAAGGGTTGGACTTGATGACCTGAGAGGTCTTTTCCAACCTAAATGACTCTAAATCATTCCTGGAAGCAGAAGAGCTTGCTCCTCGGCAGCACGGTGCGCCTCTGCCCCAGGCTTCACCAGGCCCAAATGCGTGGTGAAGCCAGCCCGGGCAGGCCTGCAGCATGGCAGCCCTTGTGGAGGGGCCCCCTGCTGCTGAGGCACTTAGGTGCCACCCTTTTCAGCTGGCCAGCTGCTCAGCCCTTGTAAATTTGGGCCTGTTTTGCTTCTCTTCAAATTGCGTTGCAGAATGGGTTGTGCTTGAAAATGTAACTCTCCTCCTGGAGTTCCTCTGATAACAGCACTTTCCACGGTGCAGGCGGGACAGAAATCTGCCTCGTCCTTCATATTCACTTTAGCAGGCCCACGTGCACCATTAAGATCACTGGCAGAGGGATAGAAATGCTTTGTACAAGAGGTAGTTATAAAATGTTCCTCACCATGTGATCCCATTCCAGGTCTTGTCTCTACTTCCAAACTAATATATAAAGCTTCTCAGAGCCATGATATGCAACCCAATTCATCAAGATAGTTAAACATTGATTTAAGATGTCTAAATCCCATTTTTTAAAACTTATTCAGGTAGGTGTCAATATCCTATTCTCTTCTAATGAGCCTTAGACTCAGAAAAGATGCCATAAAGTGCCTGTATTTCTAAGGATACATCTCTGAAATGTCTCATCTTTCCACAACTGTCAACTGTATGAAAAAAGAAATCCTCAGAAGTGCTTAAGTTGAGTATTTGTCAGCAAATGCAGGCTTAAGTCTCCTGTTAGCTGACCTTTTAAAAATACCACAGATGCTGAACAAAATTGTTCTGCACTATGTCCAGCTGTAAGACAGGCTCTGCAACCCATCCAGAGAGACACAGACTATAAAATACAGCTCAGGAAGACTGAAGGCAGAGACAGGAATAAAAATGAAGATGAATTGGGGACCCATTAGGCAAGGCAAAGAAGGGTAACCATGCCACACTAACCCATTACATGCTGAAATTGGCCAGTTCTGCTTACAGTGCAGTGGCTCTGCTTTCTCTTTTTGATTTGATACTGAATTTTCCATGACAGAATAAAGTCAGATCAGCAGAAATGCTATTTGCCAAGCAGCTTTTCCTGTCCTGACAGCTCCAGCCTCGGCCACAGGCACTTTGTAGAGCATGCACCAGTCAGTGTCCCAGGGAGAAGCATCATCATGATGAGTATCGGAGCATGGCGGCTGGTCCTGCCATGCAAGCTGCCCAAGTCAGGGAGTCAGATGACTCTCAAAGGGTTTCCATTGTTAATTATACCAGGAAATAGTAAAGCGGCTTCCCAAACTCCTGTGCTGTTTACACATGTAGTTTGCATGCCAGCTAAAAAACATTCCCGATGGAAATGAAAATAAGGTCCCTGCCAATGTCCTACCCAAGCCTTCCATGAGGGGAGGGCATGGGAGAGACACAGAAAAAGAGTTGTGTTTTTTCCCAAAGCACTGGTTGAGGATTTTTTTTTTTTCTATTATATTCCCAATAGACACTTTATTAATGTTTTGAGAAACATCCCACTGAAATATTGGTGTCTGCTATCTCCAGATTTATTTTGTCACCCAATCACCTGAAAGAGAAACTGAGCTCTTTGGTCTAAAGGGTAAATATCTGATGGTCTCTAGAGAGCCACCCATAAATTTTAGGGCACTGGCTGGACCTGGTGCCCATTTTTCATGGCAAGTGTCTGAACTGAGAGGTGAGACCCCCCTGGGAAGGGGAAGGGAGGCTGTGCTCATCCCTCTAATCTCAGCTGGGGTCATCACCTCTACCTCTCTCCTCTCCTGTACAAGGAAGCTGTTCCGTGTTTCAGAACTGGTAAGATTTGTTTCTTCATTGGATGGTTCCATTAAAAATAGTGGAAATAGGAGAATTGGTGGTTGAGAGCCCAAAGAGTACTGGGTGGGCACTTCCAATGCAAGGAAGGTCCAGGGTTACAAAAAATGGTGACAGCCTGTCTTCAAGTTCTCACAGAGAGGGTTTCAAATAGGGCATAAATGAGCTCTTGCCCCAGCCCTCAGGCAGTGTAGTTCAGGCACTAGAAAGCAGTAAACATCCAAAGGAAAATATAAAATAAAATAAAAATCCTTACCTCTTTATTGCAAAGGTATGCAAAATAGCGAAATGTCTGTATTTTACTATTTAAGAGTCTCACCACAGCATATGTGTATGAAAGAATGCAAAAAAAACATGGGAAACTCAGTTTAACCAGACACATTTGGTTTCTTTTCAGTTTCCTATATATAAAAAGCATCAAACTAAATATGCCCAAGAAAAAACCCACATCAGCTTAAACTCTCCAGAGGGCTTGCACGCTTGTCTGGCTTGCAAGAAAATGTTGCCGAGCGGTGTTGGGTTGACCACCCCAGCAATTCAGCTGCATAGTTGCCCTTTCTTTTTCATGCCTACAGCAGAATTCCTTGTAAATCATCAGGGAAATGAAAATAACCACCTCCGTTGCACAGCTGTGTCCATTTACTTCACCCCAGCGCTTCGTTCCAAATAACGCATCCGTCACCACCGAGCTGAAGTAAGGAGGAGAGGTG
The DNA here is from genome assembly GCF_009769625.2 of Cygnus olor. Lineage (NCBI taxonomy): Eukaryota > Metazoa > Chordata > Aves > Anseriformes > Anatidae > Cygnus > Cygnus olor. Next base: position 50,055,526 of record NC_049171.1, on the reverse strand, counting down.
GCAGACAGGGGCTGGCTGGTGGGCTGCCCAAATCCCGCTTGACACAGGGGATGAGGGGGGTGAGGGAAAAAGAAGCAGGAGGGGGTGAAGGCAGAGGTCTCCTGGCGAACGCTTGCACCTCAGTGATCTCAGATCCAGAAAAGCCCATGGGAGAGCTCAAACAAACAAGTGATTAATGTGTCCGAGATCCAAGGCTCTCGCTCCTGTTTTGCAGAAAGGACTATTTAATTTGTGTTCTCCACAAATGAGTCACAGCCTACTGATGGCTACAAAAGTCTCCACATTTTTTCTGTGAACAATGGGCCTCGGCGATGTTGCCTTGCTTCTTTTTTTGCAGCATTAAATTCCCGGATCCCTGTGCTCTGGGGAGCCCTGGTGTCAGCGCCTGGGGGAATGTTGCAGTGGCAGAAAGCAAAAATAGAGGATAGATACCCTGCAGGTACCTGTGCAGATACCCAGGAGGCCTCTGAATAAACCAGGTATGGCCCCACATTGCAAAACTAAGAAATTAGGAAAATACAATTTAACTTTCCAATGGAAAAAAAATTAATATATATATATATTAGAGAGGTTTTTTAACATACATTTAGCAATGTATGGATCCCTGAAACTCTGTCCTTCAAAATCTCTTACAGACTACCTTAAATTCACAGAAGTGTTTTGTCTTGTATTAGGTACAGTCCTGCCATCTGTCGGATATTTTTAAAATTAAACCCTCGTTTAATATAAGAAAGAAAAAAAAAAAAAAGCCACTGACAGCAGTTGTTTGTTTATTTTTTTATTATCATCATTTCAATCAAGTGCCTGTTTGCTTTCCTAAAGGACTTCAGCAACCAGCAGTGACCCTGACATTTCCTTGGGGTCCAAATAACCAGAGGCTCCACCCAGCCAGCCCTGAGACACAAATATTTACAGGAGGATGCAATATAACACAACATATGGAGGGAAGCGGTAGGTCTCTGCCTTTGGGGATGGGATTCTGCTAGATGCCCTCCAACATGGACAGCTACACATGAACCAGGGACCCTTCCATCTCTGGGGAGCAGCAGGCATTTCCACCGTGCAGTTCATCTGATCAGATGGACACTTCGTCCTCAGGAGGAGATGAATCACATCCTCAGCATACCTCTGTACCTTTTCTTCTCTGGGGACTATAAAGGGAGCTTGGCATATGGTCGGAGAAGTGCACCTTTCATTGTCTGGGCATCTTTCTGGCAGCAGAACCTGAGCCAAAGACAAATACCGGTGCCCACAGCTCAGGTGGCCAGGAGCAGTGTACGGCATGACACTTGGATGTCCTCAGGTGATTTCGCAGCCCCTTCTGGCCTTGCTCTCCGTGCTTCTGGGGCTGGCATCGCAGCAGACCCATTGGCATGGCACTGCCTGTCGTGGGGTTGGCATAAGTGTTTGGGGCCATCCCATCGTCTGGATGACAGTGAAAAGTGCTTTTGGTTCCTTGGTCATTGTGAGGGGCAATCAGAGGGGATGCATCCAGTCACGGGAGAAATCAGCAACAGGGGCCCTGCAAGCACTCACACCGCAGCTACATCTACCACACCACCCACCAAATCCTTCCTTTTAACAAGAGCAGGGCTTCAGAAACAAAGCAAAACAAAACAAAACACTTCCCAGCAAGGCTCTGAGCATGGTGAATATTTTCAGGCCTCAGAAACATGCGAATTACCATCGTTCTGACTCAAGCCTCTGATGGTTACGGATGTGCTTACGTTACTCATTGGCTCTGAACAGAAGAAACAAGCACTCTGGTCTCTGCTTTCACATACTTAAGCTCCATTCAACAGATAAGAAGCCCCAAGTGTTTTTTTGTTGTGGGAACCAGGCAAGGTTAGTTAAACTGACAACTGGATCCTTTTTCTGATGAAAATATGGAAGGCAAGTTTCTAGAAACTGCTTGTTGAAGAGGTTATTGCAGCTGCAGACAACGGCAGAAGACATTTTAGAAAAGTTGGTGCATTCACAGGGGAGAGCTCGCACGGTTCTTGCAATAGTCTTGTCCAGTTGCACACTGCTGCTCTTATTGCTGTGCCAAAACACGAGCAAATTTCCTCTCTGAAAGCCAGCAGGCAGCTAAGGAAGCCACTGCAGATAACGCCATGTGTTCTCAGTGCTGTACCAAAAACATCAGGAAAAGCTCATATCTGGTCTGGGCTTGAGAGGTTTTCCTACCCCCAGAAGTTCTTCCCCACAATGAACTGATGCAAAATGTCCCAGGGAACTTGCTCCTGCCCCGACTGCAGCTGGAGCCTGACAAAAATAATGCAGAAACCAGGCAAAAACGCTTCCCTGAGTCATGTCTGTGATTTGAGGCAAGGTCACAGTGTGCTGGGAGACAGCCCGGGGCAAACACGCTTGGATGAGCGACGTTGGCTGATGCCCAGCTATGACAGCAGCGAGAAGGTGACATTAAGTCAGCCGCACAACATGCACGCCTGCCCTTTGCCACGGGCGAGCACACAGTCTCGGACATATCCCAGGGGCTGTATCTACACTGGTGTGGAGGAGTAAAGCTCAGCTGCCGATTAAAATCTCAGCAAAGCCTCGCTTACTGTCCATGTTGTTCATACCCATGAATGCGCAGCATGAACTTGGCCCAGGCATGGAGGATGCTGCAGGGGAGGAGGAAAGGACACACCGGTGCAGGCAGGGTGCTCACACTGTTTAATCTTAGCTGGACACGTGTGGTTTGTAACACCTCAGCTCCATGTGGTCTCCAGGCACCTTCAAAGCACTTGACCAGCCTGGACCTTTCCTCAGTGATGCTGGACCTCCAGCTGCTCGTGCCCCAACTGACAGCACCAGGCACAGCCCAGGGGTCAGTGTGGCTCTGGCACTCCCCGCAGGAGTTGTGGTCGAGACACAGATGCAGTTTGGGAGGTAAGTGGATGTGGTGGTACAGATAGGAGCTGGTTTGTGCGGGCTGGCCTTAGGGCCAGGTCTGTTTTATAGAGAGACAGCCTCTGGGTCTAAAACATACCTGATAATTTTCTTCGTGTACCTTCTCCTAACAGGATCTGGAGTAGAATCTCCTACTATGCATTAAACGGGGAAATTGCTATCATTAAAAATCACTTTATTCAATCAGTTTTATAGTCATCGGCTGGTTACTTACTTTTGCCTTCAAGTGCATGCTGAAAGCATGCCTATGTGACTGTCAGTCCTCTGCAGGTCTGATGGAAATACCAGACACACCTTTAAAATGTCTGGCTGGGGTCCTGCAAACAGAGTTGCCATGGCAGTGCAGAGCTAAGCCCAGCAGGAGGTGTTGACTTGCCTTCCAAAGGTGACAAACCCTTTGGAGCATCTAACAGATATTTCCTAAAAACAAACTCTAGAAGCACAGAACCACAGAACTACAAACTGTTTTGGGTTGGAAGGGGCCTTAAAGCCCATCCAGTTCCAACCCCTTGCCATAGGCAGGGACACCTCCCACTAGACCAGGTTGCTCAAACCCCATCCAGCCTGCCTTTAAACACTTAAACTGGCTTGCCCCACTCCCTTTGAGCACCAACCTGAAACCTAAAGACACTAGCCACCTAAGGAAAGGGGTAAGCCTGTGGTGAGAAAGGCCCATTGGGGTCAGAAATGCACATAAGGCTGGTGTTGGCATCAAAGCAAGCCACCAGCAATGGGGACACGACCGCATTGCTGCTGGTGGCCAGAGCAGCTCCCAGCAGCAGCGGTGCTGCCCTTCTCCCCTTCTGCAGACAGCTGTCGAGCCAGCCACTACTGCCGTCAAAACTACCTGGTTTTGTTCTCTTTCATTTCTTTCTTTCTGACAGGAGAAATTACTGCACTTGGAAAGTACACAGCTTTCGCTGCTGTTCTGAATGTCAATGCTGCTCTAAAACATCTAGAAAAAAAAAAAAAAAAAAAAACAATGCAGGAAAATAAACAATGCTGAATACAGATTGTTAGTATTTTCTTCATGCCATAGGAGTGCCTAATGTTTGAATGAAATTAAAGGGAAAGTTGGGAGCATCTGCCCTCCAGGACCTCTGGCCTCACTTCTTTAAGGACTTCAGGACATGCTTTCATCCACACAGAGCAGCAGTGCAGAGGGGCTGTTTGATGTGTGCGAAGGTCTTGCCTAAGTATTTGCAGGGCTGGAGCCTGACCTGGCAAGCACAGAAAATTGATGAAAACTAGTAAAAGTAGCAGAGGAATTAAATTTTGATTAGACAAAATTGAAGTTGAGGCACTCAGTGGCACAAAATCCATTTATGACTGGTAACTTCTGTCCCTGTGAGAGGGGAACTCAGGAGCTGTTCCTAAATGCTCAGACTAATGAATCTGGTCAAGACCTGATGGTTTAGAGGGGTGCAAACCTCCCCAGCTCCATCATGCCACTCCCACCATACGTGTCCAGCTGTGCAATGATGAACACAAGGAAGGAACAAAGGAATCCCACCTGATCTATGCCATGAGGCATGACCCACAATTTAAAACCTCTGAGATTCATACACACTAACATCCAGCCTCACCCAGACCTTTATTTTGAGCCAGGTAACTCCAGAGTTGAGCGCAAAAACCTCCTGCTGACCTACAGCCTTTCCATCTGTGGAGTACCCAGTCCGCATCTGAGGAATCTCCTTTCCCTGGATAAACAAGTCCAACGCATCCAAATCTGGATGTTCAGCCATTCGACTACATTTGTTCCTGTTCCGTACTGATATATTAACCCCTCTCTGAACGTGCCCCAGACATTTTCTTATAGGCCATAAGCAACTCTCCCATTCACCTCTCTCACAGCCCACAAGATCTCTTGCATCTTCTTTTATATTTGCTTTCTCATTTTCTTGTGGTAAGCATTTCTCCATCTAGCCATCTCAGCTCCTTTTTGTGTTTCTGCTCTTTGGCAGAGCAGGCTCCCCCCACACTGAGCCCCAGGGAAGAGCCCTGCGCTGGGCAAGGGGCTCCCTCTGGCTTGGCCTCCCACAGCCACTGACTCCTGCAAGGGACATCTTGTTCCCAGCAGGGACCATGCTTGTCAGCTGCTCAGTAAAACACCAGACCACCTCTGCTGCCATTTCTTTGTTCTTGGTTTTTATTCCCCCTCCTTCTACATGGTCCTCACCAGTCATTTTGAAGCCCTCGGTGAAACAGTCCTGCTACCAGCTCCAGTGTTTGTGTCAGACTGATTCAGACAACCAACACCTAAGAGGTCAAAACAATGGGGCATTTATTGGAAAAACATCATAACAAAAAGCTCCGACAGGTTTTCCACAGATGCAGCTGCTGCCCTGCAGGGTGGCCCCACCACCTCTGTCCCCATCATCACCCTGACAACTTACTGCTTCCAGGTTAGGATTTTTCAGAATTAAACTGCTACTGCTTTTCAGGTAAACCAGTCTTTCTTGAAACTGGGGATGGAAAGAATAAGTCAGTTGTTTGGGTTTTTTGTTTGCTTTGCCTTGTCTCTGTTTTTGTTTTTGTTTTTGTTTTTGTTTTTTGGAGGGAGGCCATGGGGGGATCTTCTTTTGCAGCACTGTGAATCATTCACAGGGGAGAAGGAGAGGAGTTTGAGATGAATTTAGTACTAGGGGGCAGAGGGACCTTTGTGTCCTGCCAAGATCTTACACACAGCACAAATTGTTATTTTTGTAAAAGGTGGGGAATCTGGTGGGAGAGAGCAGAGAGTCACTGCCCCACATCCCGCAGCAGGTCCAGCATGGCCAACTTTTCTCACTGCTTGGGTGGTTAATTCCAGTTTGGAAACACCAAACAGAGCACTGCAGATGAGTCAGACACCGATAACCAGGAAGAAAAAAAAAAAAAAAAAAAAAACACATACACAGCAAGCATGAAAGTGGCTTTGATGAGGTGTTCTTGGATGGCTGCAGCTCTGAGAGGCAGCCACTGAAGGTTTCTTTTTATAGCAACAACGGCTCCTAATGGCAACTGAGAATCTGGGTCATATTAAGGGGGGGCTCATGCAAGAGAGACATCTAGAAATGGCTCTGCTCTGCGTGGTGCTGCAAAATGAGCACTGGCAGGTAGGAGAGGAAAATCAGAACTGGTGCATGGGCATCTTCCTTGCCCTCCCCACCCCAAAGCACCACGACTCAGCAGTCAGGGCTCACAGCAGGACATTTTTCCATTGTGCTGTGTTTCCTGGTCATTCGTCACAGGGGCAGCATCAGCATGGTTTGGGCTGGGAGGGTTGCAGCACAATTCGCAGGCAGACAGCTGCTTGCCTTGCCTAATGAAGCAGGGCAGGGCGGCGGGATGAACGGTGCTCCCAGCGCCCAGGAGGTGCTGCTGATCTCCAACCCTACGGCAGAGAAACCCTTTTCTGAGCTTTTTTGGTCCCAGATATAAGCTGTTTAGCTACTGCCGAAGCACCTGTGAGTAAAGAAGGCAGCGTAAGTTCTAAATTTGTTGGGAGAAATATTAATAATGAATGGATGGAAATAGGTTAGCAAAACGGGCTGTTCAGCTGATCAGTGGCGGTCTGGGAAAAGTTACAGGCAATGATGCACTGATTTTGCTAAGAATAGAAATACATTTAATTTAGCTTCAGCTGTACCATGCCACTGAGGCTACACAGGTGTCTCTACTGTGACCATTGCTATGGTTTCAAAAGGAAAAAAGAAAAAAAAATAAAAATAAAAGGAAAGAAAGAAAAGCTGCTGCAAGAGGTTTCAGTCTTAGGATGTAATTTGTGGTGTATGTATAACACCTGTTCATGTTCTCTGCCTTTCCTCCCTCGGCCCTTGCCCTTATACCAGATCTTACAAACACCGGAGAGGTCCATAGGCACAACCTCTTTTATTGGGTGTATGTTCAGGCTTGGTGGTGCAGATAAAGCCACGCTTTGGGTTCTTAACCTCTGTACAGCAGACAGTGTTACCCACTCCAGCAGCAGGCAGAGGAGATGGGGCTGTGCCTCATGCGCGCCCCCCAGGCACAGCCCAACAGAGCCCCAGCAAAACCCAGAGCCCCAGTTTCTCTCAGATTTGAGGCATCTCTGGCATTTGATCCTTCTCTTCGCCTTAGAATATTTTTGAGAACCGCTGAATGCCACAGGGCGCCAAGTTTCAGCAAAAAAGCCAAACTGCAAAGTTTAGTCTTTCATTGGAAAACACAAAATTTGCTCTGGAACAGTTTTGGGCCAAGGCGGGGGGCTGTCCTCAAAACGAAGGCAGCAGCCAGGTCAGATGCCCCAACCCATGTTTTCATCCAGGCTAGCAGGATACCAGCTCTCCTCCACCAAAGGACAATGGAGTGCTCCAAATTGCCTGGAAAAGTTACAGATTTGGGCTCCTTGGAGCAGCATCAGAGCCCCCGTCACTTGTCCCTGGCAAAGGAGTGGTCCCATGCCAGTGTGCAGGGGAGGAAGGACATTGTCCTCCTGAACGTGAGTCGATGCTGCCAAATTATCGCACTCAGCAATCATGCCACAAACCTCAAAGCTCATATAAAGTTGTTTTGAAAAGCACATGATTAAAAAAATGAACTTTTTAAATTATTTTTCTGTTTACTTAGTCTCTAGACTTCCATTCCCTGAAGTCAATTCTTCAGCCAAAGGGCTACAGGCTTTTTCCAAAAATGGAAGCCAAGGTTGTCAAGGAACTGTTTAGTCACAGAAAATGAGACTTTAAGAAGAAAAAAAAAAAAAAAAAGCACTGGAGATCACAAGACTTCTGATAATTTTCTGGACTAGTCATCAGATTGGATTTGTCATGCAAGCCTGTAGAGAAGGATGGTTCCAAAACTCTCAAAAACACTCCCTGGTTTTATGAAAACTCTTGAAGAACTGAATATTGGGATTTTGTCTTTTCTTTTTTAGCTCTTTTTTATTTTTAATTTGTTGGCTTGTTTCATTTTGTTTTGTTTTGGATTAGCTTGGTACCTAGTACTTAGACTATTTATATACTTCGCATTTCAGACTTTGACTACATTGAGGAACATTTGGAAAGAGGCAGTTTCCCATATATCCAGCTGGATTTAGCTGTGAAACTCTGTCCCCTGGCTGTATTATATTCCCTAATGCAGATTCTCAAGTAACATTAAAGTGGCATAAATATTAAACTGACTTCTTCCATTTTAAAGACATACCCACTAAACACTTGTGAAACCAGACAAATGCACAGTACAGGAAAAAAATGTATTCATAAAATAGGTAAAAAAAAAATTATTCAGATTTTCTCATTTAGAATTCTATATACAGTCCTTTTAACCTGGTGAAATAAATAATAAAATTACGTGGCTTACTACCATGGCCTTACTAAGAAATGGGAGGCAGCAAAATGTTGCACTGGCATGCATTTTATCTGCCTGCACTGTCAGTCAGATAGTGGAGAGGAGCAGCTGGAAATCAGAATTCAACACTTTCTTCTCCGGAGTATGAGCATGCATGGATATTCTGTACCAGGCACTACAGGAGACCCAGCATGTGCATTCTGAAAGCTGTCGAGTTTCATGAAAGGCATCACGAGGCCTTTCATGCCACTGAGTGCTGGGCACCCCCATCCTGGTGCCCGTACGTCCCCTGAGGCCTCAGTCTGCAAACTGGTGCCATTTCCCTGTAACTTCAATAGCATCAGGATGACAGCAGGACTCTCCCTCCTGTTTCCCTCTGGTTTAATAAACAAACTTCTTACAGCACTTGCTAAGCTACAGGAAAACTTGCTTTTCAGAAACGTGACTGTGACACCTGCATTTCCTCTTCCACTCACCAGCATGTGCACAAGGACCCTCCATTAAAGTGTCCGGCCCTAGCAATGAAATGAAATTCTGATGTCACAATAGTCCAGCTTGTCACCCTCCTTCACTAAAAGAAATGAAAAGTTGCACAATACCTGTCTTCCCAACAGCACACACCTCTCCTCAAGGTTAAATATCTCACACTGCACTGCTGCCTTTGCTTCTTGCATGTAATTATATTTTCTGTATAAACCTGCATGTTCCCCATCTCACAGCAATTCGTAGGGACATACTCTTGTGGCATACTCGTGTGCCAGCCTTTGGAAATTGTCTGTTTTCTGTGAGATTAAGTTCTTCCCTCCTAATTAAAAGAATTTCTCAAATTTGGCAAAATTAATTGAATATAATATTAGCTAATTTATTTTTAGTTAGACCTCAGGGAAAATCCGGTTTGAGATGATGAAGTCCGACAGCACGTCTCCATCTCTCCCTTCCCCTTCAAGAAACTATTTCTGATGATCCAAAACCTCCCAGCCTGTCCCACCTCCAGCACACCACTACTGCCCCAGGCTGAGTGGACAGCCACGTATGGTTGTCCATGCTCGATGACAAACCAAGCCACCCAGGGGACCTGAAGCCCAACTGGGAGTGACTCTGTGTGGCTGCTGCTCCCTCCACCACCTTGAATGTGTAGAAGTCATTAGGCATCTTCTTCAGGCAGTAAGGAAGCCTGGGTCATGAGGATGTGGAGACAAGAGATGCACTTCAGCTTGAGAGGTTCTTTCTCTTGTGTGCATTTACTTTGGATTATCAGCAATGCAGCTGTCTCTGCTGCTTGTCCTCTAGCAGAACTCAGTGTATGCAGAGGGAAGGAAGGCGTTTTCAGTGTCACAGCTAAAAACTAGCTGTTAGCAGTAAATGATGCACTTCAAAAGAAAGCTTTCTGTGCCAGAAATAGAAGATGCCATGTGAATACATATACACACCACTACTGCGGCTGTGCCGCGTAGTACACCTAGCCCATTAGCAGCTATTATTCAGGTGAACAAAGAGGAGAAAAATGTTTGCAGGGAAAAATATATATACATATATATATAATTTATACATATATATTTTATTTTATATATATGTATATATATATATATAGAAAACAGGATGCTATCTGCTATCACAAATATACACAACAATTACACGGGCCTATTGCTGATGTGCCCCCTCTCCAGCCTCAAGGCCAAATCCACCACCTGTCCAGAGGCAGGACATGCCAGTGGCTCTCTGCAGGGTTGTCCCTCTGCTATGTGAAGTCCTGTCCAGACTAAAAGTCTTGGATTCAGCAGCCTGTTTGAAATCTGGATGCTGTTGCTCCTGCCCACCCCTGCTTAGCACATAACCGTAGGGCAACCAGGCCTTCCTGCATCCTCAGCAGGAAAGCGAGTGACCTCAGGGCTCTTCAGCCACCCTGGCGCTGGTGGAGAGCAGAAAGCAGGGGTCTGAAGAGGTCAGAGGACTCACGTTCAGGAAACACCTATGTCCATCCATCATCTGGATCTGCTCTCAGATAGGTGCAGGCTCCCCTCTTGCTAACACCCTCACGTAGGCCTGGGTGGGGCAGCCATTTGAAATCCTACAGGTTTTGAGTGTGTAAAACTCATGCTGCCTGATGGCTTTTTCCTAAACGCGTGGATATCTGGGCTGTGATCCCAGTGGAGTGCTAGAAGTTAAACCACAGCATTAACACCTCACCCAAAGACTTGGACAAAGCCTAACAACAGGATAATATATTTCCTTGGTTTTATATTTCCTTGGTTTTACTGCTGCTGTTTCTCATCCTGTTGTAGTATCTTAGTCCAGCAGTGACCATCAAGATCTTAGGTTCCAACGGGACAAACTGTGTTAATTACTAAATTGGTCAACTGGCCACTTGCCACTTCATGAAACCTGCTGGTAACCCCTTTTTACAGAGAACTGCAGATTTTCCTAGAAGACTGAGATCATATTCTGGGAGGTGACACACAAGGCCTGGCTTGTTTCACAGTGTCAGAAAGAGGCAGAAGAAAATTAAATAGCTGCATCAGGGTCTGGCAAATCGTGTCTAACAGCTTCTCATTGATGTCCTGTAGGTGAAGATGTCCAACAAGCCATCCACCAAGTGAATGTAGTACCTCTGGTGCTACAGCGCCCCCCACCTTTTGTTTTGAGACAACCACCTACTTAACTCTTACTGACAGATGGCTGATTATATATATTAGCATACAGATTTCTTCCTACCCATATAAAAACTGATTTATTTTCAGTCAACTCTATAGGCTTCTTAAGCTATACTCTCCAAAAAAAAACTGACTAGAGAATGGAAAGCAGATACACTGCACAGACATTGCTGCTTATGCAATTTAAATTTCTTGAAGTAGAAGGTGGGAAAATGCATATGTTTAGATTGTTTATCCACAGGTTGGTAGCAGAAGCAGGGAAATACATAGCTGAATGTCATCAAGAGTTGGTGTAAAGAACCTGATGATCTGGAGTCCTTCCTCTTTATCTGGTTGTAGAACAGGCCCTCTCCACACCAAGGAGGCTGAGCAAGTGAAATATTTCAAGTGACAGAGAAAATACAGCTTGCAAGGGGTGAAGCAGAGAGCCAGTAGGGATGGTGGTATCATTGTACTGTGTGTTTATGCTTTCTGGCTACCATGAGTTTCGCTCTTAGCTCCTGCCAAACTCCCCTCTCACGTTCATAATGCTTAACAGTAAGCAGGCTTTCTCTTTTATTAAATTTTTCAGAGTAAAAAACTCTAACTAAAGAATAACCACAGAGACTGTAGAAAAAAAAAAAAAAGTCTGTTTTCATGATAAATTTAGTGGATAAAGTAAATACATACATCACCTTCTGTAAATTATGTTAAGGCACGTGGAAGCTAAGGAGGTGATTGGTGACAGCCAACATGGCTTCACTAAGGGCAGATTATGCCTGACAAATCTGGTGGCCTTCCACGATGGTGGATAAGGGGAGAGCAACTGACGTCATCTACCTGGACTTGTGCAAAGCATTTGACACTGTCCCCCATGTTATCCTTGTCTCTAAACTGGAGAGACATGGATTTGATGGATGGACCTCTCAGTGGGTAAGGAATTGGCTGGATGGTCGCAATCAATGAGTTGCAGTCAATGGCTCAATGTCACGGTGGAGATCAGTAACTAGTGGTGTTCCTCGGGGGTCAGTACTGGGACCTGCACTGTTTAACAGCTTTGTTGGTGACATGGACACTGGGATTGAGTGCACCCTCAGCAAGTTCGCCAATGACCCCAAGCTGTGTGGTGCAGTCAACATGCAGGAGGGAAGGGATACCATTCAGAGGGACCTGGACAGGCTTGAGAAGTGGGCCTGAGCGAACCTCATGAGGTTCAACAAGGCCAAGTGCAAGGTCCTGCATCTGGGCTGGGGCAATCCCAAGCACAAATACAGGCCGGGCAGAGAATGGACAGAGAGCAGCCCTGAGGAGAAGGACCTGGTGGAGCTGGTTGACAAGAAGCTTGACATGAGCAGGTAACGTGCGCTTGCAGTCCAGAAAGCCAACCTCCTTCTCCCCAGTAGTTTTTCACCAAATATGATGTCTGCCTGGGGAGATCTTGTCTCCTGTCTACTGCAGAGGGATGTATCTCTCTTCATCTGAGCTCTCACTACCCCTGGATGCCCAGAAGATCACACATGGTGTGGAGAACAGCCAGGCATCTGTGCCATGTTCAGGGTAGCGAGTGTCATCTGTTTTCTCCCCTAAGAATGATAAGGCTTTCTCTGGATAAACTCAGAAATAACAAACCTCTTGCTCTGCTCTCAAATGTTCTCCCTTATGGAAAATGCAAACTCCAGGAAACAGTTATGGCTCTAAATCATTTCAGACTGGGCCTGGTCACAGCCAGATTTTCAAGGCCCTATTAAAAATAGGTTTTCACTCCCCAGTTTCATTTTCTGTCCAATTTTCTTTCTGTACTGCACCACACCCACACTATTTCTCCTTCAGCTGAAATGCTTCCCACCACTGCTTCCTTTCAACACCCCTCACAAGGTCTGTCATTTACTGTACATCTGCATTTTGCAAGCCACTGCCAGCAACCAAAAGGACTGAGCCCTTCATGTTTTGCTTAGCACCAGAGGGGAAAAAGCAACACATTAAAAGAACACCCCAGCAGCTGACAAGCCACTGCAGAAGAGGTGCCAGGCTGAAGGAGGGCTGTGGCAATACTCACACAGCACACATCTGCTAGCTAGAGTGGCTGTATACGACTTAGGCATAGAAGACACTTGGGCAGCCTGACAGATGGAGGATATTTAGGGATAAGAGCTTTTTGAGGTAAGGATTCCTCTGGAATTGCATACAGAGAGGACAATTTTAATAGTTAAGTCAGTATTGCAACAAGTGGAGATGATGAGATGGGATAGATCTCATAAAAGCCTCAGGTTCTTCTCTACTTGATACCTTCTTATAGTATGAAAGTATCACATGAATATGTATATAGGAGGGATTGTGGATAACAGAAAATTGAGGAGTCATTTGGAGGAGAGACTTAAAATACAGCACAGGCTAGATAAATTGCAGAAATAGAGTGCAACCAAACTGAGATTTAAAAAGACAATGTGAAATGCTTGCTATCTAAGGAAAAAAATCAGATGTATAAATACAGAGTAGAAATGGTGCTTGCCCTGCACAGTCCAACCTAGAAGGATTATGGATCCCAGAATGAATAATGGATCCCAGATTGCACAGGAGGCATCATCACATGGGCAAGCACATCCCAAGCTGGATTATTTCTCAAGTGTAAAGCAGGTGGGGGCTTTTCCCCAGTTAGACTGTTAAAGGTAGGTCTTAATTTGAACACAGCTTTCATCTGGGGGCATCCTCCTTTTAGAACTGACAAGAAAACTTTTGAGGAAGTTCAAAGAGACATGAAAAAAAAAAAAAAAGGATAGGAAGTCTAAAGAATCTGCCAGTGGAATAAAGTTAATAAAACTGAGCATGTTCATGCAGGGGTAAGAAGATATCCAAGGGAGGTCAGTGAGGTGTAGAAGAGTATTGCCACAATTGCACAGGCCACTGTCTTTTCATCTAGGACAGAATGAAAAGCAGGAGACAAGTAGAGAAAACAGGGATAAAATTATCTGTGAAAACGGTGTGAATTCCCTCTGAGTGGAGATTCAAAGCATCATATCAGCCAGCACAGAGAGGTGCCAAGGGACTTTCCTGCACTGTGACAGCTTTAGCAGGCTCACTCCACCCCATTTGTGAGCTGAGCATTGTCTACAGTAGAAACAACAGACTGCTCTTTAGAAATGCTCAGGATAATTTTTTAATCTTTTTCCTAATTTCAAGGCTTTTTTTTCCCACCCAAATATTGTAATCTGGACTTTCTGAAAGATTTTGTTGTTGTTGTTTAATTATTCACTGGGAAGCATACGTCATCCAGTAGCCTCCTTCCAGGGGTCACTCCTGCCAAGGCTTAGGATCAGGGAGCTCCTTGGGGTCCCAAGCCACGCTACAGCCCCCCAGAGCCATGGGCTCATGTCTGCTTCTGCGTAGAGGGGGTCATGTTGCTCTTGTCTTTCACCAGGCCCTTTACTGTTTAGTTTTTATATTTAGACAGCACCTTCCATATGAGAAACCACGTGTGTATGTGCGTGTGTGGGTTATCTCACTTGGAGGCAGAGGGTACTGCAGCAAGGCATGACAGATATGCCTGTACGTGTACATGTTAAATGTCTGGCTATACAATGCACAAAAGACCCTTCATCTATGCAAAGATAATGAGAGACTGCATGCACAGTCTGACAGCAGGAGGTGTCCCAGAATCCTAATAGATTCACTCCAACATCTGCACAATAATAGATTTTTTCTTTTCATTTTTCAAAATTTTGTTCAGTTTGAAAAGAAGAAAACAAGCAAAACCACAGGGCACAGTAAACTGCACAGGAGGACAATGATCTGAAGTTGTAGAAATCATCACAGTGCTGTGTTAGGATGCTGGGAATTCAAAATGTTCAGCAATAAAAAGAGCTGGCATTCAAAGGTGACATTCAAAAGCAATTCAAATGGCATAATAAAGCATATGTAATTAGGTACACAGTTTGTATCAAAGGTCCTTTTATTAAAGGGCTGCTGAGTGTGCTATGCAAAAGGGCTTCAAATAGACATTTCTGGTTAAACAACGTCTCATTTCTAGAATATCTTCCTTTTCTACTTGTTCCTGCAGCCAGGGAGGTCATGTCATACGGCTAAATTTATGACGACATAACTGTTTCCATGGCAGCAAACTATTGTCATAAACACTGAGCTTTATGCTTTCACAGCTGGATTAAGAGAAAAAGAGAGAGAGAGAGAATCAGGCTGGAGAGGGAGGAAGTTTTTTATTCCAATGAGAGTTAGGGGAATACACAAGATTGCAGGCAAAGAAAATTGCTTTTTGTGTAAATGTTCTTTTTTAAGTTTACCCCAGTGTGAAAGTCCATTTTAAGGGATATAATTTGGGTAACGATCCCTCTCCTATTTAAATGTTCATAAGGCTAATGAGCCAGCTTGTCTATTTTTGGAGCACTTCAGCAGTAAGGCTGGATGTTTTGCAGCAGGAAGCCAACCATAATAAAATGTGTTTTCTCCACTTTCCTACCAGCTCTTGACCCCTTTCTCCATGAGTTTCTGTAACTTCACCAACTAGAAATCAATTTGCAGGTGAGGCTAGGTTATTGATGACAACGCGTAGACCCTACTAGCTACCACTTATCTCCTCGTTACATCATTATGTTTCATTTTTGTCAGTTATGCAGTCAATTTTTGTCAAGACGGACAGATTGAAAGATAATCACGTTTTTACGAAGAGTGGTTTTCCTCACAAGGTCACTTAAGTCCTTACAGCTAAATTAATGCTGGTAATTAACAATAGTCCTTGAACATGGAACTGCAATCAGAAAACCTGGTCATGGAAGGTTGGAGGTGCCCCCTGCCAGCGCATCACCACAAGATCCAATATAACATCTCAGATGATGGGACTCATTCTGGAGGAGGCAAAGCCCAGGCCAGCTTTGTGGTCATGAAAACCCAATAGCTGAATGCCCCATAGCCCTGGTCCCTGCATGTGGGCCCCTCTATGGCTAAGGGAGAGGCCCAGAGACTTCTCTGGTGTACATCTCTTGCCACTGGGGAGCTCCTATCCCAGCACCATCCAATTCTGGTTGCAGGAGAGATAAGGATGGAGTGGTTGTAAGTCATCCGGGTGATCTATAGGGGGACAAAGCTCCCGTTTTCTGTGAGCCCACAGTGGTCCATGGAAAGGGACATGGGCACCTCAGGGCATGTCTCTGACCTCCCCAGTCTTGCCTTCCTACCCCTCTGCAATGACCAGAAAACTAGCCTGCGTGAGAGGCATCCCTTCAGGCACCTACCACTGGGTAGGAGAACCTCCACAGGGAACGTGATGTCAAGAAAACACATCACATGACAAAGTGCTCAATATTCCCTCAGGAATACAAGTGCTGAAATGTCCAGCGTTGGCCTCCATCAAAGACGGAGCTCAGAGCTAAGGAAAGATTATTACCGTGTCTCCTGGTGATTCCCCTGGAATTTCTACAGCAGAAACAAATTAAATGTAACTCATCTTTCAAGTAATTAGCATTTTTCATTTCAAGAAATCCCAGCTGATTTTACCTACCAGACAATAGATTACTACGTCCTGCACTAAAATGTGCCTGAGATTCGGCTTTCTAACAAAGCTTTATTCATGGGCAGGTAATCTAGATTGCCAAAACATAAAATGACAGCACAGGCAGCACTACAGGCTGCAAAATTTCTCACAGAGCCACACCAAAATGAGGATGCCTTAGAGCACGAGGGCTGGGCAATGCAGATCTAACCTTGTGCTGTTGGTCTTCTATCAATTATCAAGGTCTCAAGGGAGCGCTTTTTATTTTCTTTGAGCAGAATCCAAAATAAACAGAAAGGTCACTTTGTATGGCTGCTTCCTTCCCATGAGGTAGAAAATGGCCTTGCTCTGCAAGTGGAAGTGCCAGGCCTGGATACTGAGAGCTGTACACTAGAGGTCACTGCTATAATAAAAGAAAGAGCAAGCCAGCAGGTAAGGCAGGTTTTGTTCTTCACCTTATTACAAGGTGACTCACAGCAAAAAGCAACAGCTAACTGAATGATGCTGTACTTCATTAAATGTAAAGAGTCACTGAATAAGAACTATTCGGTTACAGAGAAATCTTCAGATGTGTGGAGAAAGGGATAATGACAGAGGAATGGGACCATTTATTTTGAAAAAAAAAATGTTCATTTTCATCAGTTTCACTTGATAAATAGTGCTGGTAATAAATGTTCATAGAGCACTTTAATATAAATCGCAGATGTAAACCAGTGGGTAATTAGCTGAGGATTACAGGTGGGATGCTAATGAAGTAGATGCCTGTAGAGAGAGAGTCACTGCCAACCATGTGCCAGTCAACTTTTCCCAAGGCCTCCCAAGTCTCCAGGCAAGCTTACATTCTTGTGTCTTTTTGTTTCTATGTACTCTTAATTAGTCTCTGGGACTGTTTATTTAATGAGGCATCCCACATTCAGGCAGGGGTAATTTCTCTCTGTCACATGTTACCAAGCAGACATGATCAGCCTGAATTTTCGGTCTGCCTTCTGTAGGCTTCTGTCATAATGTTAGGATGCTATTTAAATACCTTCTTCCCAACCCCTGGCAGATTATTAATTTCACTGCAGATTGAGCCATGTAACCTGTCCAGGGCCTGCTTGCTGATGATTCACGACATGCTTCCTGTTTTCTTTCCTCTATAGGAACCATGGTTCCTGATGATTTTGCACATCTTCACGTGGCACATCCTGTCCAGGGATTTCTTATCACAGTGGTCAACAATGTATTTCGTCAGCTGTTTCTCTTTATTCAGTCAATTCCAGTGCTTCATGTCCGTGTGGCATTCCTTTATCCTACTCACTTCATTTTCACAAATTTGTTCTTTCCTTTTGTCAAATGACACAGGAAGCAGGAATATGACAGGGAAAGGTATTTTTGTGGTGGGCAGCCCTGATAACAGAAAATCAGCTCATCTCACAGTCCTGGCCCGCCTCCATGATAGTTTCTTGTGTATTTTGTCATGTTTCATCTTGATCAGATATCATACACCAAGAGATGAACCCATCACCACTACAGAAACTCATCCAAGATCTAGCCAAGGGTCATCCCAGCCCTATACAGACTTCTGCCAAAACACTCTCCATGACACCCAGTTTTAAATATTTCTATTGTAACTATCAGCTTTCCTTTCCCTATGTTGTCTTCCTGGCTTTGTCTGTTTTCCCAGCCTAGGGATAGCCAAAGAATATTTCTTCATCTCCTGTGGCAACACTGTTCAAATATTTGCTAATTATTTTCTTTCTTATGAAATTTCACATATATTTAGGCCTTTTAGGCTTTATATCTACACGTGAAACTTACATTCAGCTTTCTAAAGCTACTTCATAGTACAGTTTCAGGTTCCATTCATCCTTTGCCTGTGTCTGTTACTTCTCTTGTGCCTTTTTCAACACAGTAATTCCCCATGTTTTCTACCTGTCTTCGAGTATTCATCTCCAGTTTGTATACCTCAGACACTATAAGACTGGATTGTTTCCAACATTAATCTCATTGTTACAGGTCTCTCCCTGTCCAAGAAAGAATTAATTTAAAAAAAAAAAATACTGCATTTTATTTCAGTCTAACAATTTTCATTTTAAGTAGCATTTTCCATGTAAAGCATACAATGTGCTAGAGAAAATGTCAGGGAGGAACAATCTGGAACTATGAATCTGGGGATGGTTTTCTGCATAGTGTAACATTACGTTCTGCCAAAATGTCTCTGGTCATGTTCATTACCTTTCTGACACCCGTTTGTGATGGGGAAAAGAAAAAAAGAAAAAAACTTGTTATGATACCATTGAAATGCAGAAAGGCTAAGAAGAAAAGCAGACCAATTCCCTTCCAGACTTTGCACATAGTTAACCGTAGTCTATTGATCACTCGGAGGAATTCATGTTATAGCATGGCTCCCTTAACTGCAAAGATTTTCTAGCAAAGACACAAATGCTTCCCGCTCTGCCATGTTTCTATGGACAGAAGTCCCCACTAACAACCCCATCAGCAGCCCAGCATCACCCCCTTTCTGATGCTCCCTCAAACATCCCTCTGCCGCACCACCTGCCCCAAGCCTTGTGGCAGGGATCCAGCTTGCCTGCTGAGGCATCCTCCCCTCCTCGTCTTTGGCTGCTGAGACCTCGTCCTGAAGCATCTCTGTAGGCCTCCTTGCAACACAAGTAAATAACAAGCAAGGGGCCTGCCTCAGAGCTGCTGGCCAGACAGCGTTTCTAGGTCAATGGTTCCCTCTCTTGGAGTGGTGAGCTTGGGAGCATTGATGTCACTGCCACTGGAGACCACAAAAGAACAAGGTCATGAGAAGAAAAGTTTGAAAATCAGTGCATTAGATGATTGTAAGCTTTTTTTTTAAAGGGACTTTCCTTCTAATGCTTTTATAAAACATTACTCACACTGACCTTTCTAAAATGTCATATGAAATACTGGAGACAGCATTAAGATAAGGTGTATTTTGATGCTGTTGCATGCAATAAATCCAGACACTGGCTCCTTTTCTAAGCTGGGCTGCTGTACATGCTCTGAATCAATACATGGTCTTCATTCTCCCCCATGGGGTCCAAACTTGGGTGCACACACATTTTTTCAGATTATATCTCTGCTCCTCTATTTGCAAGCACTTGGAATTGTGAGATCTGATCCAGATTTTGCACATGAGTATCACCATACTTTTCTCTGGAAAGCTTTTTGGTAAGGTGTACATGACAGCCGGGGAGGGCAGGTCACTCTTCAGAAGGTCACAATAGGTATATTTCTCAAGTTCAATCATCAAGCAAAAGCAGACTAGATAGTGTGGTAACTTCATTCATTTTTCTGTTCCTACAAATTCACCCTGTGAAGGAATGGTTTGGAAAACTCTAGTAAGGCTAAAAGTCAGATACATTATATATCAGCTTCACATTTTATATAATGCTGTGCTGGGCATCCCATTTCCATTAACACAAATTTTACATTTGCGTGAAAAGAGAAAAATAAATTAATCATAACGTGTGTTGTTTCATCAAGAATTTACCAAGATTGCATGAACACTCTTGGGTGCAAATGTGAGCTATAATTCTAATGTCAGGTTTAAAAGTTTCTGAAATGAGTGGGGGAAGGACAGGCCCCTTGTTAGCTTTAGGATGGAGCTGGAAAGAGATTCATGGCATGGCTTCCTGCAAGCACAGGACCTTTGCAACACCCGAGGTCCTTTCTGTGCCGGGTTTTCCACATCTGCTCTACCCCAGCTTCCCAGCAGATCAGTCTGATCGCACTGCACTGCTCCCCAAGCGAGGTCATGCTCTCACACAGTACTTGTATGGATGAAGGTTTTCATTGTTTTCGAGTGATGTCAAGGAGTAGGATAGCAACTGTACACTCAAAATTTCATCGTGTCACTTGGCTGAATGTTCCTTGGGGCTGGGATGGAGGCGTAGGATGAATTTTTGGATGCTAAATGAATCACTATTAATGCTTAGCATGATGTACTGCTAGGTCGTGGAGATATCTATGCAGGATTTTGAATGATTTTGGCTTTTCCTTTTATCCCAGGTGGACTTCTGAGAATGTTACAAGCCTGAAACCTGCCTTCTTATAACCCTCTCCTTGTGTTTTTTAAGCATGGTTTTGCAAAGTTCATGGAGACTAATACTGGGCTGCACAGGGAGACCTGGGAACCACAGAGTTAATTCTCAGTCATTTAGTCCTGCATTTGTGACCGGAGGCTTTAAACCACTTTTGCATCTCCTGTAATCTGGGGCCATTTAGGACACTAGTCTGTCCCCATGGTATAAAAATAGCGAGGAGGTTTATGTAGTCCTCGAGTGCTGTCCCTTTGAACTGTGGCCACCATCCTAATTGGGCATATCTTAACAAGGCATCTTCACTGGAAACTGCAGGTATGCTTCTGCAGAGCCCTTGGAAAGATCTTAAGTGACCAGAGGGGCCCTTTGGGCAGTAATTTTTCTTATTTTACAACCTGTTTTAAAATCTCTTTGTGTTCACTGACTGGTGTTTGTCACAGGCTTAGGCCGTGGAGACTCCTGAGCCTCTGTGACTGCAACAGGAAGATTCCCAAACCATTTGCTAAGGATCTGCAGTGTGCAGGCCTGGTGTCCTCCAGCAAAGTCATGCGGGTGCCCCATGATACAAAGGAAACAGCCTGCATCCTCATGGAGATCTCTCTTTGCCTCTCACCTGTTTTTCCTCCTTTCCCATTCCACCCCTCCCTGCCTAACATTAAAGTGTACTGACTGTAAGCATATTGCTGTCTTTTGCATGTGGAAAAACATGTCAAAACAACAGCAAGCTATCTGCTAAGGGTAGCATTAACAAAGCCTCTCTGCCTCAGAGGATGGTGAAGTTCATTAATTTATTTGCAAGATGTTCTGACTGGAGTAATGAGCCTGTAATTACCTTCCACTTCTGCATCACCAATGTCTTTATTTACTCTTGGTGGAAAACAAAGGAAAATGTAAGGGAAGCGGTACTCAGTTTAAAATAAAACATGCAAGGGAGCCTTCTGCTGACAGATGATGTGATGCAAATGGAGCTGGCTCTTTTTCTAAGGCTTTCTGTGCCCGGATGAATGACCACTTCCCCCTCCAGATGATGGGAGCTTCATGAACGGTGACCCTGTGGCCCCAGGGGTGTAGGATTTATGGAGATGGGCACAAGGCTACATCATGTAATAGAGCGTGTGTGAAACAGGGCCACCAACTCTTTCTTGATAGGTGACTGATTCTGACCTACCACCACGCCACGCCGGCAGGACCTCTTCTCACCTCCAGGGCTGTGGCCAGACACATCCTCTCCCAACACTGCCTGTCATTGCACTGCGACACTGCCAGCACCAGCAACTAGAGTTAATTTTTAGAAAGGGTGGGGAGAGGAATAACTGGTAAGCAAATCTTTGTTCCCGTGTAACACACTGAAATGCAAATGCATTTTGAATACATTCAGCTAGCACTAAGGGCCTGTTGTCACATATCAGATATAAAAAGTCCCCTTGTAAGGAAAGCAGGGCTGTAATAGTTATTGCTGCTTGTCAGGGTGTCACCAAGGAGCCTTGGCTTGCAGAGGCAAGAGCAGGGGAAGCACAGCCTCACTTCAACATTGGGAATAAACATGAGACAAGCAAGGGAAAGGGCACTGTGTGGCCAGCCCAGTGCCACTGGCAGGGAGGGACAGCCCGACAGCACAGCCTATAAGTGTATATTACAACTATACAAGAAAAAGGGAGGCAACAAGGATGCCCTAATTAGTGCAAGGGGAAAAGGAAAGCAAAATGTACCAAGGCAGCCATGTTTCCCAATAGGATGGTAGCAGCTAACCCGATATCTCCAGAGTCTGTGTCTAATCTAACTGTGCCAATATTCTCTCTCTGTTTGACTCATGTACCGCCAGATGACTAGTCCATCACGTCATTTAAGAGACACACCACGTAGAAGGTGCCATGTCTTGGACACTAATCTGATACACTTCTATCTTGGCTGAGCTGTGGAGGGCGAAGTGTTTAGAAGTTTGTTAATGAAAACTCACTTTAAAAACCCGCCGTGTGTGAATCCATAATTTTTCATATCAGAAGAAAGACATTTATTTACTACTTCTTTCACACAGAACAGTGCAGGAAATGTTACCTACATATTTTACAGGGAAGGCACTGTAGAGGAATTAACTGAACAGAAGGAGCTAATGGAGCTGATCTTTACAGCATCTGAAACAGATAAATAGCCTGCAATCTGAAACCAAACTCATCTTTCAAAACGTTTTGGGTAAAAAGGCAAAGAAATCCATGACCGAGCACCATCTCTCATGACAAGTCCAGAGAAACATAGAGCATGAGCTATTTTCATTCTGCTATTCCCAAGAAAAACACCCCTACAAAGAAAGTTTTCCCCAGCAATTGCATCATGCATATTACCATGCCCACTGATGCAAATCAGGCTGGACAAAGAGTTGCCAGATGACCACTTTCCAGTTCAGTTTTAAAGACGTCTTCTCAAAAGAATATTCTTTGTCCTAAGAGATGTGCAAGAAAAACTCCAGAAGAATGTATGTGCTAAAACAGAGGAACAGCAAGGAGTCAGATCATCAGACCTGGTAGTTTAATACATGGTAAAATTTAAAAGAAACACAAGGAAAACCATAAATACCACTCACAAGCAACAGGGAGCATAACGTAAAAATGAATATACTGGGGAAAAAAAAAAAAGGAAAAAAAAAAACATAATAAGGTTAGTCATTTATAAAGTTTATAGCAATTAATCAGAAATAACATCTCAGAAGAGAAGAAAAGCAAATGAGGACTGGCACTAAGGTGGACATTAGGGCAAGACCTTCCAATGCTTACTGGACACCACCACTTTCAAAGAAACACTGAAATAGTTCCATGCAACTGTATTCCCAGATGAGGTTTCTCTAGTGGTAATCTTATTAAAGAAAATTATTAAAGTGGTAATATTATTAAAGTGGTAATATTATTAAAGAACACTCTAGCTGGACAAGGATCAAAAGAGTCCCTTCCCCCCACCCCCAAAAAAACAAACAAACAAACAAACAAACACTTTCTTCTGCTGCAGGATATCCGTGTTTGGCTGAAGCACACTGCAAACCTTGTGAGGATGTTGCGTATCTCTGATCTGTGTGCAACCAAGACCAAAGTGAAGATTCTGAAGATGCAAGTGTGGGATCTTGAAGATCAATTTGAAAATTTGAAAATTGCTTCCCAGACAAGAAGCGATTTTACAGCAATTACTATTTTGAGCAGCCCTGCAAGTGAGCAAAGCACAAAGGAGGAATAAACCTTGAAGAACTTAATGCAGTTGGTACTAACATGTCCACCGGTGGCTACAATATTTGCTCAGAAAATGGCTGTATTTCTCTCTTCTTTCCCCACTGAGTTTTAGCACACAAGAAGTAGATTTCAACTAACTCGGAGCATCTGTTCTAAAACTACAAGTCATTCACTGCCAGTCAGGGAACTTGACCATTGGGAAATGAAATAGGGCAATACGAGAAACAAAATAATCTTTTTCAAGTTGCAGGAAAGTCAAGTTCTCATGCTGTCTGTATGAGAAACTTTAACTAAAAATGATTAGACTTCAAAGAGTGGTAATACTGCTGGAAGAAGAGAAATGAGTGTCCCAAAGGAAAAGAGCCCAGAGATTTCCAGCAAAGACTCATAAAGCACAGACAATTGTCTTTCCGTGCCAGAACTTCCCTGGTCTCTTGGTCATGTCCAAATGGAGGAAACAGCAGTAGCAGTTGTGCACAGACAGAACTGCTATGAATCAAAGATGGTTCATGATGTCCCATAAAGGGTCTAACAGCAACAGGCCTGGGATCTGCTTCAACTCAGAGAGTATCGCCTGCCTGCTGACATTAGGTCAAGCAAGGGAACAGCAGGGGACTTATCCCATGACCATATTTGACCCTGTTGAGCAGATGAATAAGATTTTACTGAATTTACCCTTCCCAGTGTGGAAGACATGTAGCCAGTTCCTCACTGTATATGCAATGTTTCCCATTGAACACTACCTTACAGGTCATACACCTCCTTTCCAGACATATTATCGCCTCATAATAAAACTTAGGAAAACATACTGAAAGGTCAAAATAACAGTAATAAAGCTCTTTTCCTTATTCAAGGTCTCTATTTCCAATAATCTGTCATTAATCTTCCACTTTGAATAGCTGCATAAACTTTGGCAAACTTTATTAGGCTGACATTTTGAGTTTGGGTGGACGGTGTTAAAGTGTTAATCCTTGCATGCACTTAAACACCCAAACCAGGCTGTGTAACTAAAATATTTGAGGCCTCTTGGGCTCTCTCTCCGCTTTCTTATGAGCAGTTTCCCCTAACCTAATCCTGAGTGCCCTGCAGGAGTTCACTTTATGTTCCAGCTGTATGTTGTGGGATGGGGGAGAGAACTGGAAAAAGGCAAAACTCATGAGTTCAAATAAAGATAGCTTAATAGGACAGAAAAGGAAGGGGAAATAATAATAGTAATAATAATAATAGCCATTATTACTATTATAAAATTATATACACTCAAAACAATGGAGTTGCTCACCACTCACCAACCAATGCCCAGGCAGTCCCTGAGCAGTGGCAGCCCCCCAGCCAACTCCCACCACGTTTTTTTGTTCAGCATGGCACCAAATGGTGTGGGACACCCCTTTGGGCAGCCTGGGCCAGCTGTCCTGGCCGTGTCCCCTCCCAGCTCCTGGGGCACCCCCAGCCTCCTCGCTGGCCGGGCAGCACCAGGAGCAGGAGAGGCCTTGGCTCTGTGCAAGCACTGCTCTGCAGCGACTGGAAAATCCCCGTGTTATCAACTTGTTTCTCTCCTAAATCCAAAATACTGCATCATACCAGCTACTATGAAGAAAATCAGCCAAAACCAGGAGATTGTGACATCCTCATCAGTATGTATTTAGCCTCAGCACAGGGAGGCAAAGCTGAGGGTGGGCCAGATGGTGGTGAGCTGAGTGGAGCAAGCTGCTTCCTCCTCCACCAACATGAAGGTTTCCTGCTGGTGGAAACCAGATCATGGAGAGCAAAAAGGGAATTATCAGTGTCCAGGCATCATCCTGACTGCATTGGGAAGCTCTCCCATGTCTCACCATCAAACTCAATTTAAAATACTTCTCACAGACAAGCATCTAGGATGGATGCAAGAGGAGCAGGATGTTGGTGGGCACGCATCGTCCAGTGCACAGGCCCCTGCATAACCTTGCTCCAGCCACTGCTGCAGCCCAGGCTTCACCACTGGATCCACACAGGTCAGGGTTGCCCCAGGGGTCCCTGTTGTGACCCAGCAGGGAGGATGATTGCTCCCCACACAGGCCTCATAGAATATGCCTTGGGTGACAACGTAGGAAGGAAATAAAGAAACATTTGGGGTGGGGGGGCTGGTTTAGCCCTTAGACTTAGACTTAGGCGAGGCAAAGCTGATGGGTTAGTACAGCCTCACTGAAGCTTGGTACCTTCTGCTGGAAAAGGCTACAAGCACATCAACAGCTCAGCCAACAGGCAGGTATACAATTAATTTGCCCTAACTTGATTACGTGTTTTTTGTTCCTTCACACCTGAACAATGAGCTATTTATTTCCTATGGTATCATGTGAAGTGACAGTTTTAACTGAAACCTAAGAGCTCTGCATCCATGATGGATCATGAGACTCCCATTACAATAAAATCAGGTAATGAATTGTGTATGAATAAAAAATGTCAAATATTACAGTTCAACCTCTCATGCAGTTTCTCAGCTCTTATCCAGCACTCTTACACCAACTAAAGCTTGTTAAGTCCTGCAAGGAACGCAAAGCCTTATAGCACTTCACTTCAGTCTCCAAATTCATGTAGCTATTGTAAATCAAAGGTGGTAGTGGATATAAAGCACTGCCTGTATGTACACCTAGCCCCAGAACAGCTGGTGCACGGGGTTGCACCCAGGCTGGTGTTTCCCCATCGATTTGGATGGGACTCCTGCATCTTCAGCAACACCATTTGCGCTTTCCATTACGCACTCTCAGGAAGTGCACCCAGTAAATTCAGCACTCTCCTTTTGAACACAAGCACAGCCACGACGCTGTTACAACAGGAAATTCAGCACCTTGGCGAACGGGACGTGACTTATCTACACAAATTAGGCGAGTCACAGTTTCCCTTGCACGTCTGCTACGCCTGCGCGCTCCCGATGGCTGCTGGCGCACCAAGGCCGATAGCTTATTTTTGGCAAAGAAGAGCAGTGACGCGGGGTGTCTGGGTGGGAGAGGGCCTGTGGGGATGTTAGGGCCCTGCTACATGGAGGAGGAGGGCGGCCGAGGTTTGGGCACCGGAGAGGCACCAGGGGGAGCTCGGGGCGCACGGCGCGCCCTGCCGGGAGCACCCAGCGCCCTGGCCGATGTCAAGCCCCGCAAAACTGTCCGTCGGCGCCATGTGAATATTAACACGCTGGGCAGCCGCTCGCTTTTGTCTAGGAACCAAGGGAGGCCGATCGGACGGAGAGGGAGCCTCATGGGCAGCCCCACAGTTTGCAGCACCAGCCGCGCCGCAGCCGGGCCAGGAGCAGTGCAGTTGCGCAGCGAGTGTGGTGAACGGAGGAAGCGGTGTGCTTGGCTGGGTGAATCATATTTTCCATGGTCGGCTGCAATCCGTGTACTTTCTTTATCACAGGGCAAAACTCACTGAAGCCCAAGCAGCTGCTGGGTTGCAGCGCCCTGCGGGCTCCTGTCTGGTTCCCCACTGCCATCGCCACCACCATCAGGACGCAGTGCTCACCCCGGTGTGCTCACACAGCCCTCGGGGTGCTCACACCTTGGTGGTCGCCTTCCTTCTTTCCCTTTTGTCTGTGTCTGCCTTCCTGCAGCAGGGCACTGAGAAGGGAAAACTCCTGCTCACCTACCCCTGTTCTTGGGGCCCATCCATGGGAGAGAGCGGGGAACATTTGGAATGCTCCCCTCACACCCCTGGCAAGCCTCCAGGGATTTTGGTCCCTCCTTCTGGACACTGGGATGTGCCAACGGGGGGATGATGCCATGTCACAGGATCATGGGATGGTTGAGGTGGGAAGGGGCCTCTGGAGGCCAGCTGGTCCAACCCCTTGCTCAGTCAGGGACACCCAGAGCCCAGGAGGCCTTTTACCATTTTACCTGTTCATTGCTCTTCTTGCTTTGGCTGTGGAGGCAAGAAGTGGCCGCACATCTAAACTGAAAACCAAGCAGCTGCCTCTGACTATGCTGTCAAAAACATAGAGGTCTGGCCATGGCTCTCAGCAGGCCCAGGAGAGCGATGCTCTGTGCATTCTCCAGATCTTCACTACCCACGTGGGCTTTGCTTTTAAATTCCACCACAGCCCTTGCCCGTGTTGCTTGAGTCAGGGCAGATGTCTTAGTCATTTCCTGACCTACCAGACAGTGTCACAACAGCCTCTCCATGTGACAGGGCACTGTTTTTTTTATGCTGTCCCCCCCTCCCCCAGCAAACTGAGCTGCAGCCGCCGTCCTGGGGTTTTCCCATCGATCTGCACCTGCACCCCGCAGCTCTCCCAGACAGCACCCGGGTGCTGTCTAAGGCCACAGGCAGCATGGGTGCAGGCACCTGGGTGGAGGTGAAGCACATAGCTACATCAGCACAGCCCACACTGCGCCGCCGGGGCAGCAAACGGACCCCAGCCCATTTTATGGATGGAGTAAGGCCTAGCGAGCCATACTGGTCTGTTAAGCGTGGTTATCCCCTTCCGTGCTGTACTGCATGTACATCTTTGGGAGGACTTTGCTTCACCAAAGGTGAAAAAGAGCTGCAGTCATTAGTCTGCCTTCCTAGTAAAGAAACAGAAACAGGAACCTCTAATGGGCATCCTAAAATAGATGGGGTGAGTCACCAACAGGAGACGTCTGTTACTATCCACTAATTAAAGATGGAGCCCAGAGGATTAACTCAGACATCCATCTTCACACGGCTAAACTCAGTTGATGTCAATTGTGCTTTATGTGGCTTTGCCTCTTAGCTACCTTGTGGAGCCAGAGGACAAAAGGCAGCAAGGCGTGCACACAGTTGGCCACACTGCTGCATTACTGGTGCACATGTACTAGTGCAAGCTATGCTTTCGTGAACTGATGGTTCCTGACTCCTGAATTATTATTTTTATTTTTCAGAATTAATGTCTTGAACAGTTGCTGGATTCATGTCATAAATGAATTTCAGACACATTTTTGACCAACGCGTATGTTCCCTGAGTTATATAGCACATGGCTGAAGGAGGATATATACTTCTCTCCAGTTCACTGGATCCCTTTAAGTTAGTCCTCCCGACTGCTCAAGCAGAAATGGATCAGTAGCAGTGATACAGAAGAATGAACATCAGCAGCAACATAATTTTGTGCCCACCGATGGTGGCATTTGTGACAGCATGGAATAAATTAGATGCTGTGCAGTGGCTCTGCCTGAGTCCTGTTCTTTCCCACTGCTTGATGTACTCCACCGTTGCAGCAAGGATGAGGAACAAGCGGTCGGAAGGATGCGTATTTCCTTCCTCACAGTTCATAAAACAGTGTTATGACAACACTCTTTGAAATACCAATAAAAACTCATTTTCCTCTTGCCTCCATGTCCTCATGAGTGTGTGAGTAAATATAACCTGACATGTGACTTGTGTGTGTGTGTGCAACGCTGTGAGGAACCATTTTCCTTCACCCTCCAGACCACTGCGCAGCCTGTTTATTCCACTTGCTCCAGTGGAGAGTTAGTCTTCGCCTCTCAAATTCCTCTGATTTTCCCCCTCATTGCGGCACGTGAGTTACTATGGAAACTGATCTGTGGGTACAGAGCTCGGTGACATCCACTCGGAGGGATGCTTCCCGGGAACCCAAATATCAGCTGGGTGGTTATATGTGACCTCTGCATGTGGCTTACGTTTGGTAAAAGCTCGCAGGAAGCCGCTGAGGGAGAAGAGGTAGCAGCTGCGGTTGTGATGGCTGAAACCCCAAATCCAGCCACTGGCATGTCCTGCAGCCCCGTGACTTCCAGGCCCTGTGACTCAGAGGGAAGCCAGCAGAGAGGAGCTGTGCCCCCATGTTTCTGGTGAAAGTGCACATCGCTTTCTGGCACAGAGGTGCGTGTGAAGCCAGAGGGGTAGCTGGAGAGCAAGCAAAGCCCATGTCCAGAAGCCCACCCTGCTCCTGGCCCAGCACCGCGGTGTTACTGAGCCTTGCCCAGTTTGTGCTGCCAGTTCAGTTTACTTTTGGAGAGGGCTGAAATCCTCTGATTAGAGGTGCTGTTAGACTTCGTTAGGTCTGTGCTGGCTTTGTGTCTTGTGGGATTTCAGTCCAGCTACAAACAGGCCAGCTGGCTGCCTTGGGGCACAGCGATCCCACTTCTTTACCTGGATGCGGGGCGCGGGTTGGGGTGCAGGCTGCGCCCTCGCCCTTTGCTGGCTCACCCCACAGGCCTGAGTGGGGCCGTCTCAGGCTGCCCTGCCCACCCTCGAGCAGAAATAGGCCAGGGAAGAGTTAGGGATTAAGGGCTGAGAATGAAATCGGATCCAATTACAGGCTCCTCTTGAAAGTTTTTTCATTATTTTTTTAATGGAATCCTTTTTGGAGATTGGTCCCATTGCACCGGTAGCTGAACCTACTACGGGCAGCAGGGTAAAAAGGTAGAGACTGCACTTTTAAAGACAGTAAGTGGGACTCTCCTCAAAGACAAGCGAGTAATTTAACACCTTGCACTGTGCTGTCACATTTTCATTTAGAAGCTACATGAAAAGTCATCATGTCCCATTTTTAGATGGCCACTTCCCTGTTCGCACTGGTCTTTATAACAAGCATGCAAATGCCTGTCTATATTTAAAGCGGGCTCTTTGCAGAACCCTAGGAATTTCAGAGAGACAGATCTGGGACTGAATAGGGATGATCACATGAAAATCCCAGCTTTTGCCATTTGCCTAAACTTCAAGGGCTGGCTCCCCATCCTCAGGTTCTCACCCACCTTCCCTTTCCCTGCTTTCCTTGGGGACAAGCTGTGCTCAGGCTGCCCCAGTGAGGAGGGGCCTCCAGCACATTCCCTGCTCACTCCTCAGTGTGTCAACCACTGGGATTTTCCAGAGAGCTTTTTTAGACCCACCTGTTGTTTGTTCGGTGAGCTCCACTCAACATATAAACCTGTTTTACTTGAAAAGGGAAAGCAGGCCAGCCTCTCCATGCGGTCACATTGAGCTGTCTGCTTTCAGCCAAGGAAAAGATGCCAGCTTGAAGGAACCATTTACCTGACTGACATCTGAAGGGGAACTGAATGAATCACCTAAATTAAGCTTTCTCTGCAGCTGCAGGGCAAAAACTCTGTCCCATTCCCACGTTTTTTCTCCGTTTCCCCTCCAAGTCTGCATGAGGAATGATGGCTCCAATCTTTTCCTACTTGAAATTGGCTTGCCCACCCCTAACCAAAAAAAGTGTTTGAGATCTGCCAGAGGAGCAGCTGTCCAAAAGTCAACAATGAACTGATGACCCAGATGTAGACCGTAACTGCCAAAAACTCAGGCTCTAAAATATGTGTGTTCAAAATTAACATTACATAAATATTGCTAGATACCAATAAAGAAGCTGCAGGAATAGTCTGGAAAATCATACGGATGGCTTTGTAGGAATCTTATGTGCTACATACACTAAAAAAAAAAAAAAAAAAAAAAAAAAAAAAGTGAGGCAATAATAAAAATTGCACAGGGTGGGAAATGAATGGGCTACAATCCATGTCCATGCTGGTTAGAGAATGATTGCATGTTATAATGAGTTGTACTGAGCAATAACGGAGTGGAGAAATGGAAAGGAAATTGAGTAGCAACATCTCCATATCTTACCCAACAAGGTCCCAAAATCTAGCAACCCTTTCGAGATGGTAAAAAATAGTTTCAAAGCAATCACCAGGAGCGGTGATATCTGGGAGCTGCAGAGTCCCAGGGTGGAAAAAATGCTGCTGAATGACTGCTAACATTGTCTATCTGCACGCAAGGGATGCTACAGGGAAAGGCAGCAGAAAGTCCTGAACCAAAGCTTGCAATAAGGTCAAAAATGAAAGCCAAGACAGGAAGAAGATTAACAGAAGGGCAGCACCATGCTAACCAACAGGACCTCTCCCTTGTTCACACTCATTTTTGCATCCTGGTGTGAAATCTGGACTTGGAGATGAGAGATTGTGTTTTCATCAGGTGCAGGATGCAACAGCAGTGCAGCAAAGTCTCCGTGGCCTCTGTCTAGCTGAGAGGGACTAGGACTGCTCACTACAAGTCCACTGGGTGGGGGCAAGCATCAGGGAGAGGGAAGAGCTGTTTTGGCTTGGAGAGATGTTGCAAGAAGAACAAGGGGTTGTGAAAGGACAGGGACGTGCGCAGGCAAAGCCGCAGCCTGCAGTGGGGAGAGGCTGAGCCTCGGCTGCCTCCCCAGCCGCAGACCTCCCCAACCCTGGGAGCAGCACATGGGCTGGCACGTGCCACGACCTGGGGTGTGGGTGTGAGGATCAAGGGGTTTCAAAGCCCACAGGCACATTTGGGCAGATGCATCGCCCCAGGAGGAGGAAGGCTGAGGATGATGGTGATGCCAGGGCTGCTGGCATGGGGACACGGCCCGCCCTGGTGCCTTCGTCCTCTCCAGCAACACCAGCCTCTCCAGCAGATCTGCATGGGACGTTTGTGGGGTTGGTGAAGCTTCCCTGAAGGTCTTGAGCAGGTTTCAACCCGGGAGATGGAGTGTCCCTTCCTGCAAGGAAACTGCCAGCAGCAGTCACCATAGAATATACGTGAAAAAGTGGAATAAATATAAAAACTAAATACCAAAAATTAAATACATAGTAAAAATAAAATAAGAACTAGGAGCAGAGTTCTGCAGCTTACTTCTTCCCTCCTGGTGCTCAGAAACACACAGCACACAGCTGGACAAACTTTTTCCCATTGAGCAGCAGGGAGGCAGGAGGGGTCGGTGCTTGCCCTGCTGGGGACCATGCACCCACCCTGCCCCACGGGTGTCCCTCACCCCCAGCCCCACAGAGTCCCTCCATGGGCTCCAGCCTACAGCAGCAGCTTCCCTCTCGCTAGAAAAGTACTTTCAGTAATTAGCTGGACCATTACCACCATGTTTAAAAGGCTATTGTCATTTTACAGATGGCCCTTTTTCTTTTCTTTCTTTCATTTTTCCTTTTTTTATTGCCAGGACTTGAAGATAAATAGAAATGTTTTGAAAGAGTTGGTTTGGGGGGGTCTGTTCCAGTAAAAACAGCTGGGTTTAGACAAATAAATATTATGTTACTATGTAATATCCACAGCACAAACAATGCAGGCCTAACAGTGAAACTGCCCACACACACAAAAAAAAGCTGCATTTCAGTTCCCCAGTCAAGAAAAAAGCACAAAATTTAAAGGGAGATTTTTTATCATATCTCAAATTTAATATTTTCAGGTATTGCTGGTAGTGGTAGTAAGGCAATACGTGTTTTAAATTAATTTTTCAATACTGAAAGCAAGAGTATGGACTGCAGGGTATAATAGTTTACCCAAAATGAAACTCTTCCTTTCCAAACCAAAATATAGAACAAGAAGTCTGAAAAACACAGGACTCGGGAGGGTTGCACAGGCCTCGTCTGAAGTATGCACACAGAGCATGAAAGCAGTGCTGCCATGAGAAGCAGTGATGTCTAAATTGAATCCTTTTGTTGGTTTCCATCCAAATTCGCTTCATCCTTAGTTGGCAAGATCGCACCAGCAGGAAGGCCGTTGGCTTGTGGTCACGTCTTAGCAGCATCCTTGCTGCACAGTGTAAAAAAAGCTTTCACCAGACCTATGCTGTCCTCCATTGTAATTACAGAGAGTTGCAATCAGTTAAGATAATGGCTTAATCTCTTTGTTACTGCACAACTCTGGCTCCAAAGGGTTTGGGAGCCCCCCTCGGAGGGTGACTTGTAGGCTTGCAGTGCTGGAGTCATGCAAGCAAACATGGAAATGGTCCTTGCTGGGGATTTTTCCACAGGAGCGAGCAGCCATCGGGGGGGTCACTGCTGCCAGACCAGGCTACTGCAGTCCGGGCCTAGACAGGAGAGGTGGAAGGCCAAAAGGCTGAGTCCAGTTTCCCAGTATGGGCACTCAAAGATGCAGTCAGGTAGCCCCAAAACAAGCTTGGCAGCTCCTGACGGCTGCTTCCAGCTCCCCTCGATTCCCTAGGCCGTGGGGATGCACTGCTGGTCTCTTATCACGGTGCCCAGCCTGCATGGTTGTATGCAAACCTACAGAGGGAGTCACATGGAGGGGTTGTTGTGCCCATACCAGGGTGTGAGGGAGTGGTAGAGCAAGACACAACGCCGGGGAGGGAGGGAGGGGATGCCACCGAGGACACCAGGCTGCAGCTGCCAACCTGGAGGATTTGGGCAGGCCTAAAACAGGGTGTGGAAGCGACCTTATCTCATCAGCTGCTTTCCTTCTTCACGTTTGCTGCCGGACGGCTTTAAACCACATCCCAGGGGCTAGGAAGGGTGAGGGCAGAGCTGTAATGTCATCTCCCTGCTGCTTTCCTGGCAGGGGAATTCCCTCCCGTGCCTTTTGTACCTAAAATCACCACGGGGCTTAGCATGGAGCTCACGTTGATGCTGTGTCACTGTAAGTTGTGCTGTTGTGCTATCTGTGCACTTTTCTCTCCAAGTCCCAGCTGCAGTAACTTTCCATCCCCAGGCCAAGCCACCACTGAGTCTGAACCAGAATTTCCATGAGGTTGCACACACCTATTTCTGGCCTTATTTTACTTTTTTTTTCACCCTTAGTGAGCTCAGGCAAGAGATGTGAAACTCTGACTAGCGACAAAATCTGCTCCAACATTTGGCTATCAGCTGGCAGAGCACAGACAGGCTCTGGGTGCGCAGGGACCGTGCCCAGATGTGTCTCTGCCAAACTGCCGGATGCTAGAGAGTATTGCTTGTCATACAGGGCGGTGTTTTTAACTTCAGATCATAAGCCCTGTAGCCAAACTACATTGTTTGACTGGAAAGCGTTTCTGGCTGAGGAAAGAAGGGAGCACCTACTTGGAGAGAGTGCTGCACAAAGTCACTACAAACACAACAAAGGGGGCTACAAACAGGCGAGCCTGCATCCTGAGAAGGGCAGCCAGAGTTAAAAGCTGCACCTTTCCCAAGCCGTTTTTGTCTTTCTGTCTTTTTCAGCAGGGCATCCTTTGTCTCAGCCATTCCTGCAACTCCAGAGAGGGAGGAGGAAAGCTGGGCTTTTCAGACCACTTGGTCCTGATGCTGAGAGGGATCCCTGGCCATGTCCCTGTCTCACAATCAGCTGGAAGAGCCTCATCTTATTCACCCTGACTTTTTACTGGCTCTCACTGCCAGTACCACAACTGCAGTGGTCTTTAAGGGTATCATGGATGTCATACAAGCCTGCAAAGCCTGGATGTCCATACAGCTAGTGGGCAAAAATCGACCAAAGCTCATCTGAGATCCCCATGAGAAGGTGATGTGAAACTCCCCTGGGGGCACTATCACAGGGTTAGGAGTCCCCAGCTGTTGCCCACATAATGGTGAGACTGGTGGAAAACAGCAGGACTGGGACCAGTAGCACTGAGTACCTCGGCTTTCCTTGGGTGTGATCCAGCCACAGTATGGCCAGTGCTAATTCCCTCTAGGAAGCACGTATCCCCCTGAGGCGGACTTTCCAAAAGAAGCTTGGTTTCTGCAGGCAGTTACTGCACAAAACTTGGCAACTCGCAGCACAAAGCCTTTTGAAGTCTTTTATTTTCCCACTCTCCCTGCCCCTACCGCCACACGCACATCATGCCCGGGACCCCAGAGAGGAATCAGAGCAGGAAAACAGTTTGACTAGGAAACCTTTCCAACGTCAACATCCTCCATCCTGGGGCCTGGCTTTCCGGAAAAAGATGTGATTTGTGTACACATGTTTGTGTGGACAGGGCTTAAAGGCAAAGACCTGTCTACTGTCAAAAAATAAAATTAAAAAAAAAAAAAGAAAAAGTTAAAAGGTGTTCTGCAGACTAAACAGATAGAGCTCCCTGAGTACTCTAAGGATGTATGTAGCAACAGTTCCTGCTTCCATCATTGAAGTAAAGACTGAGCAAAGATGAAGGCATTTCAAAGTGCAGGGAAGCCCTGGGGCCATTGGACCCCATCCTGTGCCAGGACCCATCTCCACCAACACGGTGAACTGCTGCTCCAGTCTTCAGAGAAACCTGTGGTCAGTGATATAGGGACACACAGGCTTTTCAGACTCAAAGGGCCTGGGCTAGGACACCCGTGGCCACACAGATCCCTAAAGCTTTTACATCCTCACCCATAATTTCTACTGGAGTGGCAGAAAGCTGGCTTAATGAGCTGCCATGAGTTCTCCATGTAGCCAGCCCTGCTAGGGCAGAGATAGGAAATTGAACCAGTGCCTTACGGCTGAAAGTCAAACCAGTAGGGGCTGGTCCCAAAGAGCAACCAAGCAGGCTCTGCTGAACTGCACAACTTAGTTCAACCAGTGGTTAGGACTTCTCACAGCATCATTGTCTCTCTACCATGCCCTGTCCCTTCTCAACCCCAAGACTGTTGAAAAGTAATCCTTGAAGCCAAGTTACCCAAACTATGCTTCCCTTATGGACACATATCCTTGTCCAAAAGAGAACAAGGGCCTTTGTCACTACCACGTTGAAATATTGCTGTTTCAATAGAAATGTTATAATACTGAAAAGCAGAAAGGCACGAGCATTTTGAGAGGGCACATTACCAAGAAGCAGGTTAGTTCACAAGAATGAGATGCATATTATTTTGAAGGAAGCTTTGTCCGTGACTAAAAATACACCTATGCTGTTTCCCTATTTGAACTTCCTGTAAATCTTCAAAGAACACAGAAACCCAAGTAAGCCGTTCCCTTTGAAGGAAACATTTGAGATCATTAGCAACTTGCCTGCTGGGAGGATCTCAGATCCAGATGTCTTTGTGGTAAATTTGCACAGAGCATTTGCTATCCTATTTATCCCCTCATTTAAAAACCATGTGCTACTCGTAAAGTCAGCACTGCATTAAGAGAGGCATGACTGGTGGCGGGTCTGCTTACAATAGAGAGGCACTGGATTAAGATGAGGTTTCATTGTTAAGTGAAAAGTTAACTTCTTAATTTAAAACATCTGAAAAATTAACATTCTCTTTTGGGCATTTTTCCAGGTCAGATGGTAGCTCCTGAAAGTTCTCTGACAAACTATCTCATTCACAGTAAGTGGCTAAATGCTTGGCTCACTTCTCTAATGTATGTAAGTGAAGAATGATGTTGTTTTTATTAATCATTCCAGAATCAGCTCAGCATCCCACATCACAAGATTTTGTTCCATCACTGCTGCTCACTTCCTAAAACCAGAGCACTTGTGTCACAAGCTTTGACACTCCCCACACGCTTCGGCAGTTTCGGATGACTCGGATGACTCCAATTGCTTTCATCTTGGATAGCGTCTTGACTTCCTTCAGCACTTGTCACATCTACATCTTAAATAGGCTATCAGTGTGTTTTGGTTTGTTTATTTGTTTGTTCTCTAGAACAAGTTAAGATCTCTTAACTTGTTTTTATTCCATAAATCCAAACAGATTGAAAATGGAGAGGGAAGGACTGTTCGCATAGTGCTTGCTACAATAGGCCCCTATTCTTTTGTTTTCGTTTCCAGGCTTTCTGTATTACATCTTCCAATGGCACCTGTTTGTTGTCACTGTGGTCTTGAGCAGTCCCTCAAAGGAAGTGTCTTGCACATCAGCCTTCATAGATGTTGGCTTGCAAGACTGATAAAAGTTACAATGGACTCCAGTAAGCCACGTAGAAGAACTCTTCTTAAAACATATAAGATAATCTTACTGTTCTATTTGTCGCCAATAATGCCTCTGCTGGAGAATAACAACCAGTAGGGGCACTAAGCTTCAAAAAAGATGTAGAGTTATTGGACAGAAACAAAAATCTGAGGCTGTAGAAAACATGACATACCAAGAAAGGTTGAAGTTAATCAGTTTAGTAAATGACAAAAACAAAAAGAAAAACAACACAGAAAAAAGAATCTAAGGAGATCCTTGAAAGCCTTGAAGGGCAAGAGAGATGCAAAAAGGGAGAAAATAAATTACATTTACATTCTTTAGAGATAGAACAAGAGCAATGCATTTTGATTGCACCAAGAGAGACTGAGGGTTGGTGGTAGAGACAACCTACTCTAGTGATAAAGGCAATAAACAGTGGAAAAGGTTGCCTAGGGATGTTGAGGAATATCGATCACTCTTGGTTTCTAAGAATAAATGTGACAGAAGCAAGTTAGGACTCATTCTGGTATAGCTGGACCTGCCTTTGGGCAAGGACTGTGGATGAGTTTATTCCTCAGGGTACCTTCCAGAGCTATTTATTTAATACTTGGTGATACTGTGTCTCACATATAAAGAGCAGTAAATATTGAATACTACAAACAAAACTATCTCAAGAAAAAAAAAAGAGTGGAAAAAAAAGGCCTTGGCCTTTGCAAGGTTTGGAGAGAGAGTGTGCGCCTTGGTCTTCAAAGAATAGCCTGTTCTGTTTTGGTTTTGCATAAGGTTAATATGAATGATCATTTTGTAGGTGGCCTGTTGACTTAAGAGAGCTCACATACAGGAGTTAAGCTGGGTGGGTGCTGGAGCCATTTTGAATACCCCATCAAGTTTCTCATGTCTGCTCCAGTCACAGGCCTCATCAGAGAAAGTGCATATACTGCTTGGCTGAGAGAAGGGTCATGCTATAAAATGTTCAGAATTTTTTTAAAGAGATTCACAGTTTAAAGTAAAAGTTTTTTTTTTTAACAACTACTAAAAAAAAAAAAAACATGCACACCACGCACACAAAAAGCCCAGGAAGCTGAAGTAAAGCTTAAATACCACGTACTGAAAGGAAGAGAGAATTAAGCTGGCCATAAATGTTTATGCTAAAAATATTGGAGATGTGGTCACTGTTTATGTTGTGGAGTCTCAGTTTGTCATGCTTCATGCTATGCAGAAGGATTTCAGACGTCCAGGGTTTGGGAGGAGGTTGCTGGGTTATCTCCTCCTTCCCATGGAAGAATCAAGAGCATCTGTCTTGCGAGTCCAAAGGAACCATTGCAGGATTCCAGTTTATTTCCTTCCCTTCTTAAAATCATCTGGTACTTTTACATAAGCCTCCTAAATCTTCTTCACTGATACTTCAGTAAAATCCAGTACCATATCCGTCTTCTTAAAATGCCTTCCCCAATAGTAACTCATTAAAAGATTTTCCAAATTTTGATTTCACTGGCACACAGGACTTAATGAACTGCTGAGATTCAAAGCAAAATTCAGATGATGGGAAAATTGAGGTCTGAAACAGCAAAGGCATAAGATGACATATTTCTAAGGGCTTTACAGCCTTTATTTCTGTGAATATTCTCATCTGTGCTAGTATAAACTGGGAGCAATGACACTAAATATAGCAAGTGTAGTCCCACTGTGACAGCATAATCAGTCCTGAAAGTGTTCTCATCAATTGTTATTTAGATGCTACCTTTCTTGAAAGCCTCTAGCAATAATTGAGAAAAACAACTCTAAATAAAGGCACTTCACTGTTCTACTCACTGCAGAATGACACTTTATAGAAAGGGAATACCTGTATGTTTTCATTTAGTAAGCCGATTTGCTTTCCAAATGCATACAGCAAAGGCAAAGTACTTAATACAATAAAACATTTCCAAGACAAATACTGTCAGTTTTGAGATAATATATGAAAAGTGGCTGAGTAGGTGTGAAAATATTATTTGACAGGTTACGGGTACACTGGAGATAAAGAAGGAAAGGCCTGGCTGAAATGGTACACAGGCTGTTGTAACAGTCAAGGTTTTTAAGCCATAGCAAGTAGATTTGTAATAGCAATTAATGTTTCCTTTTCCAATATACTCAAAACCATCACAAATAGCAAAGTTCATTCAGAAACAAACAAAAAAAGTGAAGAAATCCACCTGTATTTTGATACTATTGTAAGCCTTAAACTCAAGTCTGATCAATTGGGCTGGCTTGTACTTCTTCAAATAACTAGGTTAGAAAACTTTTCATCAGGCTTTATGGACCACTGAAATCTCTCTCAAACCACAGGCAACTTATTTTATCTGTTTTCAGCTGGAAGTCTGGGCAGGCCTGAGTTTCCAACAAGTGTAGTTTTCAGTTCTTGTTTTTTTTTTTTTTTTCTTGAAATAAAAAACTGGGTTTTGAGTCCATGCAGTACAAAGCGAAAGCAAAAGCATCAAACATATCTAATCCACAGCCTAAATCTGCCAAGTTTGCATAACAAAAAAAGAGAGAGAGAGAGAAAGAGAAAGAGAATGGCTTCGTAGCTAAATGACAACAGTAGTTGAAGATGAATGAAGAAAAGTGAATGCT
This sequence comes from Cygnus olor, assembly GCF_009769625.2. Classification (NCBI taxonomy): domain Eukaryota; kingdom Metazoa; phylum Chordata; class Aves; order Anseriformes; family Anatidae; genus Cygnus; species Cygnus olor. The sequence goes on along the minus strand of NC_049171.1, from coordinate 50,015,790 downwards.
GTGTGTTTGTATTGTGTGGAATAATTTATGGGGCATGAATGCCTTTGAACGCTTTTACCATTGATATATGAATACTTTTGATCACGGAAAACACCCTCAGTGAAGAATAAAGAAATGACAAGATTTCAGTACGCCAGAATTGCATATGAAAAACCCATGCTGCATAACAATAAAAATCACAGGTTCTTATAAATGAGTACAATTAGTCATAGTTATATAAATGTAAGTATACATTCAACCTGTATGTACATATTAAATACAATAAAAGAAATATATTTTTTTTCAGAATAAGGCATAACATGCTGAGCAAAATTACAGCACAAATAGGAAATGCTTTCTTTTGGAGGAGAAAGAGAGCCTGAGCGCCATTGCAATAAAGGACACTGGGGCTGCCAGCCCGCACTGTGTTGGAGCAGGGGCTCACCACAGAGCATATTTCTCCTTCTTGGCCCGCAGCGAGGATGATAACACCATCGTCCAGTTCTCCAGTGACATGTCCATTTATGTACAAGTGCAGATGGCTAATTCCATACACACTTAACTATTGGAGTCAAACACTGTAATTTACTTATTTTTTACTGCATCTGGCTCAAGGAAGCAATCCCAACAGCCTGCTGCACAGTTCAGGTGGCCAGGCCAGATCACTCAAATGTTTCTAACACTGAACAGAGGCCATTTAGGTAAAATGCAAAGGGCTTTTAAGTCCCCTATTTATTTTGCTAGTTATCTGTCAGGTGACCTGGAGTCTCCTAAATTTGTGCCTGAGCCAGATATTCTTGGACATGAGCTGGTCCAGCTCTTCACAGCTACTTCCACCTCTCCCTTTGCCCTTATGTGAATTTTAAAATATAAAATGTAAACATTGCAGTTACTAGATGTATGATACATCTTAAGATGGTATTTATCAGACAGTTTTGAGCATCTCTCCTGGCATTTCATTTCTAGCTTCGTGCAGCTACTATTTAGAAAAAAAAATAAATACCATTGCTACAACACATTCACTTCCTTCCTTGCAAATCTGAAGCTGGTCCCTAGTTGTCCTAGCATGGTCCTTTCATGTCAGTAACTGATCCTCAGATTTGATCTAATGTAACTCAAAAGCTGAAAAAAAGACAACTGTAGATATACAAAGTAATGCTAGTTTTTGCATTTGGTGACTGATTTTAAAAATCTCTCCAGTCATGGCACCTCCTGCAGGCACCCCTTCATCTCAGGCCACAAGCTCATTCATAATCCTTCCCAGTCAGTATAGGAAAGGGGGGACCTTCTGTGCTTTCTGCAAAGAGGCAAGGGAAGGAGCAGCTCTGGCTCTCCTTTCTGCGCAGGGTGTGAGGCACAACAGGCTCTGATGTGCTGTGTGTTCTCAGATATTTACAATGTGCAGCATAGTTGGCCACCATTAAGAGCTCCATCTAGCAAAGCTATCCCAGCACATACATGGTGCCTCTGCTGCTTACTCTCAACAGATATCAAGGAGTATAGAAGTTAAATTCTGTTAAGGGTATGGATAAAATAACTGTCATAAGCAAGTTGTAGTTTTTACCCAGGCAAGCCTTCCGGTCTTAGTGTCTGCCTTTCTTTTCTGAGAGAATTTTGTATTTAGCAGCTCTAGTTACCTTTACAGGTAGATCTACACCAAGGAGCACACCATTACCAATCCCAAACCCACCTGGTGCCAGAAGCCTTGCATGAGGTGTATGAAGTATCTAGCAGAAACCTTTGTTCCAGAAGCAGTACAACTTCAGCAAAGTAGCAAAATTGTTTAATAAATACATAAATGATGATACTGATGACACGTCTCTCCTGTTCCAGAATAGCTCATGTGATACTAACTGGTGGACCTCTGCAGTGCGCTGCATTGCACTGTGGTGAGTGGTAATGCCCTTCATTTCCTCCCGTCATTAATACTGATTAGAACGTGAGTCTCTGCACTTAAAGATGCAGGGCATGGCACAAATACTGTGCCAGCAACAGCTTGCGAGAAGAGCCCAGATTAGAACAAGGGGGAAAAGCAATAGATTGCTGATTCTCTGTGCATTTGGGGATTGCTTATGGAGGGTTTCCAGATGTAGACTTTTCAGTGATAGTATTTAGCAATGCACATTTTGAAAAGAAATGCTTCCATCAGAGATTCAGAGAAGACTGTGAGTAAAGAACATACCACACGTGGTGTGATGTAAAAGAGTAGTTTTATCAAACTGAGCCTCTTTCTTTATGTCCATGAAACATCCCCATTGTGAAATCTCTTGTTTTTTTCACTGTGCTGAACCTAAAGATTCCCTTTGTCCTACGGGAACCAGCTCAGTGGCCAGATAATATGGCTTTTTGCACCATTTGAGTCCAAGTATCTGTGAGGTGTTGAAACACAAACCTCTGCAAATTACCTTGCTTTGTCAAAAAATCAGCTTTCACTTAAAATGTTCCAAGCCCAAGCAATGTCAACATAAATTCTGTGTGCCTCAAAGCAGAAAAAAAGTAACAGACCCCAAAGAGAAAAGGGAGACACTTGGCTTAAGATTTAAATGTGGTTTTCAGCCTCAATTTCCCTTTCTTTAAATTTAAATAACAAAAATATTTTTCAAAGTATGAATCTCTTGGGCACTGTTGTATTATGTCACCAAATAATTCATTAAAGAATGTTAGCTCTACTGCTGCTGTTTGAAGTGTCACTGTTTTCTTTGCTTGAAACTGCCTCTTATTCCCAGGGATGGAGGAAAGAAGAGGGTTCTCTTTGTGTTTTCCTTTCAGCGCACAATGGATTAAAAAAATAAAAAAACAAACAGTAATGAGATAACAATGAGAGATCTCTTTCTGAAGGATTCTAGCACGCCGTAATGGTATGTTGACATACAGATCAGGGCAAGGCTTTTCTCCTTCCCTGTGCACAAACTGCTTGGTTGCACTCCCTGCCACAGTTTGTTTCCTAATATTCAGTGTGACATTTCCTGTTTCTGGCCTCGGGCTTGAATGGGTTTGATCCAGCCTGCCCTGAAATTAATGGAAAGACTGCTATTTACCTCAGTGTCCCCTTTTACCTCTTACTGCAGTCCATTGGCTGCTCCAACAGTCTCTCTCGCTTTCATTTTGGCTGGCCTTCAAGCACTTCCCGAGCACCATGCTTTTCCTCTGCACACAAACACGGGCAGAGGGAGGGAGATAATAAGCCCTTCAGCTCAAACACCTTCCCTGCGTGCCCTGGCCAAGGGGCAGGGAGCGGTTCACAGGCAGGGGCTCAGGTGCTGGAGCCTCCCCAGGTGCTGCCCCTTGGCTGCAGATGCCAGCTCCAGCACAGCCAGCAACCACGCTGCAGCTCTCTGCATTCACCAAGAACCATGTGTCGAGTTTTTGAGGTCCCTGGATGTGATCCCACAGCTGGTCATGGTCTAAAGCCCCCCACTGCCCCCCCCCTTGGATGACTTTCATTGTACCGTTTCTTTTAGCCCCAGCCTTACGAGATAGCACGAATACTGCTCCTTGTTTGTATCACAGCACTTAGCCTACTGTTTACGGAGATAATCTCTCTTTGGCTGATCTGCTTGCTTGGCTGCTTTCCCCTGGGTTTTTGAGGTATTGCAGGACATCAGGTGTACACATTCCAGGTGCTTGATGCTGAAATATGGACAGTTTTTTCTCCCACTGACAATCAATTGCCTTGCACTTCCAGCGCTGTGATATATAGTCATTACGTGCTGATACATTTTTGTCTGGATTTATCAATTTAGCACAGTTCTCAGAGGTCTGTGGCTTGCCCACAGTGGCAGGCTTTAGCCCATAGGTGTTTCTCTTTTGTCCTATTTCTTGCTCTCACTGCCACTGCTGCTTGCAGGAGCTAAATACCGAGGTATATATTCATCTTGACAGCAAGCATTTTCACCAGACTGCTGTTAACACTTTCTGCAGGGAAGATTTCTCCATTCAGGAACAGTTTGACATGTGTTTTCTTTTTTAGCAGCTCCCTTTAATAGAACCATAGGAATTTTAAGCAGTGATTAAGCTTTGTCATTGTAATATGATGGTGACATAGAGCTCCCATCCCATGCTAAATCATCTAAACAGAGTGGCCAAAAGCAGGGTCAAAGGGAGGGTCAGGGTCTGATCACTGGTCCCAGTTTCCACATGGCACAGATGAGCTCACGTCCACCCATCTCTGGGGTAGTCACCTATAAAAAAGAAAAGTGTGACCCATCCAAGTGAAGACGTATCTACAAGGCAAGGGATCTGACAATTAAACAGAGTGGACAGCGTGCTACCAATGCTCAAGTTCATTTCCACGCTGTCCCTTATCTAAAGCACGGAGGAACTAAATGCTATATACATTTCATCAGCTTCGGGTTGTTTTTGCACATTCCCAGATGAACCCCCAACTGTTTACCAGGTCTTTGATATCCCTGGTCATGTCTGCCAAGCAGTGACATCTCCAGGTTTTTGGAGAGACACTTCAGTTTCAGAAGGCGCTCTGAGAAAGCTTCTGGGATCCGAGCACTGTGAGCCAACAGCCTCTGACTACGGTGCTATCTTGTATGCTCAGACTGTCCTGATAATTCAAGCACTCTGCGAATGTGGGTGGGAGTTCTCCTTTGGCATACGCCCAGCTCTACAGAATGATAGATATAAGTGCTTGTTTCATATAGTTTGTTCTCAGATTCCTTTCTGGCACTTCCTTGACAATTGTAAATAATTGGCTTGATTGCTTTCTGTGCCTTTCTGCCATCCATTTTTCTAGCAATTTGAGGATCTCATATTTTGGTTCATTTGCTGTACTTTCATGACAGGGATACAAAGTCATCTATGTATATCTAATTCCCTCTTTTCATTGCGCGTCTCAAAATTGTAGCATTGCAGTTTCAGCATCATGGAGACTCACTAGCAGTAATTCCTTAAAAATGCTCCCTGGTGATTTAGTGTCATTTTCTACTTGAGTTGCTTTACATCCTCAAACATAATGATGAAACAACTCACAGCAAACACAATCACTGGATATTTTCACTCGGTTTGGGTGTCTCTTGGTTCTGGGGTAATAATGAACTCAGTCCAAAAGCTACCAGCTCTCTCTGCTGCAGGAATTAATACTCCAAACTACAGCTCACTAACAACACACTGTGTGGCTGCCTTTTCAGTCATACTGCCATGTTTTTGGATGGGATAAATGTTCATCTGTTCTCTTGTGGGATGCAATTGTTATATGTGGTAGTCGTGTTCACGTTATCTTTTTTTTTTTTTTTCCCAGAAATCAGAGGCTGTCTGGTGCTGGAAAATCAGTAGAAATAATGACAACTAGTTTAAAAATAATAATATCAAAGCCCTTTAGAAATTGCCCTTAGACATGGCTGTATTATTTTTAATGCTATGGTGCATAATCCTTGGGAGGTCAGCAAATGCTTGTGAATGACACGGCAGAAATGTGCAACTTACTGTGTTCCCAGTCAGTTTTCAATCCACTTCCCAAACTCTCTCAAAGCTGATTGTGGCCATGATAAGTGTCAGCTGCTGCCATGTGTTTCCTCGGTGCAGCAGGAAGTTACGAGATACGTGCTGCTGCCAGCAGATCCAATCAATCTCATTTCTATTGTTGACGATAATTACACCCTTCTTCTGCAAATGGGATCCTAAATGCCGTTCCCAACTTTCAGTGCCTACATGAGGAAAGAGCATTGCAGGGGAGCCACCTGACTGTTGCGCTTCTCCAAAGCAGATAATCCTCACTCAGGAAGGTATTTAGCCATGAACTCCACTTGTCTGCAACCTGTATGGCTATGGTGTCTGCCTGGCTTTTCCTTAGACAGTCTTAGCACGGGTAAAATGGAAGCATGCTCATGCAAGTGCTTCAGGAACATGTGAAAGGTGTTTTGGGGCAAAGGAAGTTTGATTACCAGCCAACTCCTCTAAGCTCTCAAATGAAAGAAGCACTGAAGTGAAGCAAAGGACAGGCATCTGAAAACAAGGAACATCCTGTTTGGTAGGTAAGTGTGCAAGGGAAGGGTGCAGTGAAACATTCACACACTCATGCAGTCATGATACGTAAGGAAAGATGCTTATCCTTCCTGAGTGGGTACAGTCATTCACACAGTGACACCCACTACAGCACTCCTGACCTCACCCTCAAGGGACTCAAGGGAATAATGATGGCAGCCTGCAAGTTATGACATCCTACCACCATTACAGTACTCCAGTTGGCTTTGTCTGGCTGAGATCTATCCAGCCTACGCTGAGGAAGTCTTTGTAGCTTCACATATTTACTACTGCATTAGTTTTTGTTTGGCACCTGATATACTGAGGTTTTTTATTTGTTTGTTTGTTTGTTTGTTTGTTTCTATTTTGTACCACTGGGCTTGATCTGGGGTAGTTTTTGGTGCTGGTTTATTTGTTTGTTTGTTTGTTTTTGATGCCATCTTGTATTTGCATCATGAGCTGTACAGGAGCATTTTTTTCATGACTTTGCACTGCATTAATATTATGAGCCTGCAAAATCTTGGTCTGTTCCTGCCTCCTTGATAAGTCATTTCATAGTTTGTTTTGTTTTGTTTTAACCAGTACATTTTAACTCAATGACTTCTTTTTCCACAATTATTGTATTCAAAGTCTTTATGCAGGACGCTCTTCATTATGCCTCAGATTATTCATGTTTCCCTTTGCATTTTATTTGTCTCCTTTTTTACAACTATCCATTTGTTTATTTGCATTCAGATTAGTACATTTTTATGTTTTCACTCCTTTGCTTAGTGGATGGATAATTCTAATTCTGCTCCATCTCGCATTTACTTGGGAAACTGCACCTTTTCTTTACACATCTCCTGCTTTTGTAGGCTTCTTAAGCGTTCTTAAAATTAATCATTAAGTTTTAAAATTCTTGCATTTAAGTCCTTTAAGATTTGATAATCACATTAATCTTGAACTGTTCAGCAAGATGCTCATCTGTTCCAGTCTTCCAACTGCATGCACCGAGCAGATACTCTTTCTGGGTAGCAGCGTTCTTAGACTTTTTTAGGACTTCACCAGGGGACACATCAGCTCAGTGCCAAAACTTCTGTTCAGTTTACAGCTGCATGTCTGCTGCAGAGTGCTGTGTGGTTGGGTTTATTTTTTTTTCCTCCTTCTGTCTGGCTTCGCTACATCCTGTATCTGTTTTCCATTGCAAGCCAGAGAATGTCCACATTATGAGCACAGTCTATCTGCGTAGAGGCAGCTGTGGTGTGGTGCCATGATTATTGCTGTTTCTTTAGTTGAAAGATCCAGAATTCATCCTTAATGATGGATGCAATTACAAATTCCAAGGAAAAAAGCGACCTAGTTAGAAACGAAGCCTATGAGGGCGCACATTCACTTTGATACTGTCAACAACATAGCCAACTCCAAATACTGCAGGAGGTGAGAACTAGGCAAAACAAGGGTGGTGGAATTCAAACCTGCAGCTCCACAAGAGCAGCCCACAGTGCTGCAAACATGATGACTGCCAAGGTGGTGGCTGTTCCATGGGAGAGTCGCACTGAATCATATCCGTTTGCAGGTGCCAACAGCGTGGTATGGGCAAAGAGTATGATGAGCACTCTGCTGGCTTAGATGTGTTTTCCTTGGAGATAGCAGCAGGAGAGGCTCCTATCAATAAGCTGAAAGCAAATGAGATTTATTAATCCTTACTTGGAATTCAGTCCATGGCACATCATTAGAAATAGGGTTAGGATCAGTAAAGCAGTACTTCAAGGCCCTAGGCAGGGGACAGGCTCCACTGATGGGGCACTAGAGTGAAGACAGCCTCCATGAGTGGGAGGAGAAAGGGGTGGATTTGGGAAAGAAGGTGAGCAAGAGGATCTATGAGAAGATGGACCTCTGCACTAAACTTTGGCACAGTGCTCCACTGCCAGCAGATAGCTGGAAACACGTCGGTGAAATATGCGCTTTGTACCTTCCTAATTGCCAGCCTACACAGACGATGACAGCCCACTACTTCTGGGTGGTAACTGCAGCACCCAGGAGGAGGAGTGCAGGCAGCCTAACAACTCTCCCGACCCTCTAATAGGATCACTAGCATATGTCTCTGCTAATGATACATATGGAACCAGACTACTTCCATATGAAAGATCTCTGGGTTACTTTACCATAAAAAATAAAAATAATAATAATAATAAAAAAATCTAAAACCAAAACACTGGGAAATTGCATCCAAAAAGAGATTAAAAGAACATTAGAAGTGGAAGGTCAAGCATCCAACAGTTGGGTAATGCCAGAACTTGGGCTCTTTACATAAGTTTATTTAACTTATTTGAGCAAATATAGTTGTTAGTCACAAGATGGTGGGGCTTTTTTTCCAGAGAATCATGACTAATTCAGTGATACAATGGCCAAAAGGATTAAAGAAAAAAGAAAAAAAAATACTCTCCTCTAATTCAGGATGTGGCAGCTGCAATATTCCCTGTGCAGAAATCTTGTCCCTCAGTGGAAGTGAAATTATTAATTTTCCTCATGAGCTTCAGCAATACACTCTTCCCAAAATACTTTAGATTTTTTTTACAAATAGTAATTCATCTTCACACTACACAAGTAAGCAGATATAGTTATCCTCATTTTAGACGTGGGGAATAAAAGCACTAAAATCAGGGTAAAAGTTGTCCCTTGGGTAACGGGAACCCATACGGGGTGAGCTATTACTTAGTACATACTTACATACGTGCATTTCAGACATGAAGAATGTTGCTTTAGTTCTGTCACACATCGTGGCTTGGAGAGTGACAGACAAGAAAGAGTTTGATTTTTTGGTATTTGGGGATAATTGACTGGAAAGTACATCCTCCTGGGAATCACAAGGCCCTGCATGGGCATATTTTGGGGGAAACAGTATACGTGTGCAATTTATGCTATGAGATTGGTCTCTGAGTAAATTAAGTAATTTAAGAATAAACTTGGGCTTTTTGCCCCAGATTTACTCTACCACAGAAAGTCAACTTTCCCAGAATTCCTCTGGTGCTCAGCACAGGGCTAATATTGATAGCAGGAAAACAATGACGCAACTTTAATTGTATTAACTGTTCTTCATTTCCACAAAATCATGTAATGCAATATACGTGTTGCCTCCTGTATCTTCCAAAAGATACTGTCCCCATAAAAGAATTAATATCTTTCTTGGCTGGATTATAGATGCACTGCTGCTCCCAGTGTTCTTCTCCCACAGGCTCTTCACTGTCATTAAAATATATATATATTTTTACTGAAAGTCAATACATTTTATGAACTCACAGAGAGAGTTTAAAATGTTTACTTGAGTAATTAAAATTAGACTTTTTTTCTGACTTTTCATAAGTCTGAAAGTTATGAAAAGATGCATTTAATATTTTAATGTTATTTCTGGATTTCCTTAGGTAACTCCACACGTCATTTTTTCCCCCCCATGTCCGTGTGTAGCCACACAGACTACAAACACATCCAAACCTTATAAACAGAATTTTAGCTTTCAAAAATCGCGTGATCCCATTTGAAGATGTTATTCTTACAGTTTAGCACCTGGTTTGCTGGCTTGGGAAAATGTCTGAGAAGTGTCTGAGGAAACGCCTCCTCCAACTTGTGTTTTAGAGACATTCTAAGACAATAATACAAAAAGACTGGTATAAACATTCAAGATTAGACTATACAGCAGTAAGGAAGGCCTCTTCTGTTTATTTTTTAAAGATACAGTCGTGATCAAGTCTCCTTTGTCTACCTGCTCTCTCAAATGCTCTATATATTATGCAAAGCACAATTTTTCTGCCTCTGCCAATACCCTTCCTTCAGTTTAAGTGTATTATTAGCATTATTAGGATTCACGAGGAGGATGAAGAGCTCAGCTCAAACCCTTCTCTTCCACTTCGAGGCTGTTGTTCCTACATCGGAAACGGTGTCCCCAGGGAGCCAGATCTGCCACCTCAACATCCCCTTGCAGTAATCAGCAGTGAGTCAGCAGGACCCATTTAGCACTCCCCAGCCGAAGCAACTCTTGAAAACACAGTGGGATGTTTCAGGCAAATACTGTCAGCCTCTTAAAATACTGTAGGCAAGTTCTGATCATTTTTTTTCCTACTACTCTGTAATTATTATTATAATATGCTGTACATGGCAGTCTATAGCTGTCTATAGCTGGCAAAATACACACAACCAAAACTAAAACAAGCGGCAGCATTACCGAGTTAATAATGTAAAAAGGGAGGAAGCATAAGAGAATATATGAAATGGTGAAGCTGACTAGTGATCTGTTAGTCTACTTGTGGTCAATGCATAGTTTTGAATGAATAATTTGAAGATAACATTTGGTTATCTTTCTGAAAGGTAGCACCAATCAAAAAGTTCATAGAAAAAAAAAAAAGACACTGGAAAATTAAGCTCTTTTTGGATCTCTTTAAAGTTTCTTCGATTCTCACTTTTCCAAATTGTGGCTTGGAAGAATCCACAGAGTAATGCTGATGTGTTTTATTCTTGGATGCAGCCCGGCTTTACAAACAGGAGTTTGAAACAACCAAGAGAACTGATGTCCTGAGTTGTTCTTCAAAAGAGCTACCTTTACATCTCCCTGCTATCACAAACTTCAGCATGCTTTACTTCTGAGAATATTACATTTCAGACAATTTGGGGCTATCATTCATTCAACATAGATTCACACCTATTTCTGATTTCTTGTTCATTGAGAAGTCTGCCAGGCAGTAATGCAATAGTGCCTCGTTTTGTGACTGTCGTACCACGCTCCCAGGAGCTAAATTAATAATACAAGTAAATCTTAATGAGGCTCCATGATTTTCATGTTGCTCAACTGCAAAAATGGCATGGGGTGTTGTTACTCTGCAAGACAGGAGCACAGAATGGGAAGGAAAAGGGAAAATCCTGACACATCCTTTATTGCACGTAACTATTTGCAGAATTAAGATCTTGACATTATTTTTCATGTTTTCTATAAAGGCTGATGAGGAAGAAGCATTTTAGTGGATGCTATTTGAAAATTTTACTGATGAAGTGTTTGGAGGTGAGTCTGGAGAAAGAAGGGGAAAGTTTGGAATGAGGAGAAAGGTCACTTGGAGGAAGTTGTCCCCAGGGAGCCAGTAGCATTACAGGCTCTAAAATAAGATGCTTATAAAATTTGAGGAAGAGAAGTGTAAAAAGCCTCTTCTGTATTCTCTAAGTACATTTAATTATCTCTTTTGTTTAGCTGAGAGGATGCCTGTCAGATTTTCCAGGTGATTCCTAAAGGCAGGCTTTGACATCATCAGAACAGGGTGGCGAAGGCCAAAGAACGTAACTTCTGCGAGGAGGAACTGCTGTGTGCAAGAGCAGGCTCCACTCACATAGTAGGCAACGCTCCAGCACATCTAACCTCTGCCACGGGTCCACGGGAACTCCCAGCAACTCTCCTAGTCTTTATGATCCTGAAGAAATAGCAGCTCCCCTAAAGGGGAAACCCAAGGCTTCCTCCCATGCAACTACCATGCAACTACCATGACTTGTTTTCTGACTCCACACCTCATTCATTCCTCTTCAGCTGTACTAGCTCAGAGCGTCAGACTTTCTACGGCATGCTGCCAAGCCAGTTTATCTGCCCAGGCTTCCAGCGGCTCTGTGGCTGATGTATGATATTGTTTTGGTCTGCCTTCATTGATCAGTTGGTTATTGTCTGGTTTGGCTCAAAAAAGAGTGGCTGTTCTTTTTTCCTTTTTCTCCTTTGTGCCATTCTGGTTTTAATTGGCAAGAGCATCCATAGTTTTGGACAAGTATTGTTTTTTCTCACTTGCTTGCATATAAATTAAGTACATTTCTTTCCTGTATCTCTTGCAGGAAGAACATCTGGTTCTTTGATTAATTTCCCGGATGCCTATGATCACACAAATATAAGCATCTATTGACTTGTGGGGAGTTAAGATTACTCATAACCCTGTTAAAAAGGGTAAATTTAGGGCATGCAAAAATGCACCTTTTTGTAAAAACAGGCACCTTTTTTTTTTTTTTTCTTTTTTCCAGAAGAGCCTGGGGTATCAAAGCACCTGAAATTCTCCAGGCTGCAAGTCCATAATTCTGCTCTCCCTTCAGACTCTGCTGAGGCTGGTCTCTGGTCAGAGGCTGTGCACTTCCAGAGCTGCTGCTGCTGCTTCTGGCCCGGTGGATGAATCCTGAGCACTTCAGAGACGACAGGATCAGGATTCCAGGAAAAGGTGAGCCAGACCACTCCATTGTACTCCTGTCACTACCCACCAGGATGCAAAGCAAAAACTTTTTTCAATTGACCTGTACGTTTCTGTTCATATGCTGTTTATATCTTCTATATGATAAAATATAAAAAAGTATATCACTTTACGTGGAAAGACTAAAATTTTTTAGGGAAACTGAAAATAAGCTGCCTAGGAGCCTGAAAATTATGCTTGCTTATACATCTATAATCAGATTTAAAATAAAATTACTTGAGTGACACTTTCTTTTGGAATTCCCATCCTCTCCAAATTACTGATATGAATTAGTGGGACAAACTCTTTAGGGTCCTGAAGAGTTATCTACACAACTTTCACTGTCACCTACACAGGCAGGTGAAACGTTTTTCCTGTAAACACACAGCTATGTGCATACTGATGGAAAACAAGGTTACGTTTGAACATATAAAACTGTAATTTCATCAAGAAATCAAGTCATCAGGATGAAATGATTCTCTGGGTTAATTATCGGCAGACAACAATGAAATGTGGGGAAGAGAGAAATGTAAACCTTATTTATTGGATATTTGCATTATAGTTCTCTTTCCTAACTCAACCTGTTTTATTAAGCTTCTGTCTGCATCCGTACTTTACATGTGTTCTTGCTGAAGGCTACAATATGATCATTTTTTCAGTGCTAAGGCAACAGAGTTCTCCAAACCCTAGGAGATGAGTGACAGTGAGATGTGCCAATCTGTCAACACAGGAGCATCCGAGGTCACACGCAGGGCTGTGTTCAGAGAAGGTGCCTGAAGCTGGAGCACGCGGAGCTCGGTGGACACAAACACCTTGAGAAACACTGGGAGGAGTTACGGCATCGCCGAGGACGTGGAGGGAACAAAGTGTACGGACACCTTTCCCTGGTACCTGCCTATGGAGCAATGCATACTGCGACTCGAGGGCAGCAAAGCCTGTGTGTGTTTGAGCACTGTGCAAGGCTCCAGTGGGGGCTTCTGGCTGTGGTGAAGGGCCAGTGGTCGCACCTCCTTGAGGATGGCCATGGCGAGGTCGCAGCAACGCCCAGTGTGGCCACCTGAAACACCAGTGCCTAGCACAAAACCAGAGACCTTGAAAGCCTCCACACGGTTCACTTCTCCACTCCCCTCCCGCCCGCTACCACCAATTTCAAGAATTACGGATACCAGACAAGATATTAGGAAGAACTGTAAAGAAGTCCAAAAGGGTTGTTAGGCATTGGGATGGGCTGCCCAGGGAAGTGGTTGAGTCACCGTCCCTGAAGGTCTTTAAGAGACGTTTAGATGTAGAGCTCAGTGATACGGTTTAGTGGAGGACTTGTTAGTGTTAGGTCAGAGGTTGGACTGGGTGATCTTGGAGGTCTCTTCCAACCTAGATGATTCTGTGATTCTGTGAAGAAACCCGGTCTGCCTGAGCTTGCTCTCCCCATCAGGGCAGCCTGCAGCCCTGAGCAGCTCCTGCCCCTTCCATCCCCCCCGAGCCCCCCGGGGCCGGTGCGGAGATGGCGGCGCTGCGCTACCCCCCCCCACACCCGCCCAGCGGGCGCTGAGGCGCGGCCTCCCTCTCCCCGCCCTCCCCTCTCCGCCGCCCAATCGGAGCGGCGGCGGCAGCGGGCCGCGCTCTCCCATAGGCCGGCGGCGCTGCCAGTCTCGGTCCGCCCCCGCGGCGGGGCGCGGCGGGCGGGGGAGGCGGCGGCGGCGGCGGCTGGGCGGTTGCGCCATCTGTCAGCAGCCCCGGCGGGAGGGGAGCGCCCGGGCGGAGCGGAGCGGGGCCGGCACCGGCAGCGGAGCGGAGGCAGCGCAGCTCCCCCGAGAGCCCCGTCCCCGTGCTCGGCGGGCTCCGCCCGGCTCTGCCCGCCGGGGGTGCGCAGCGCAGCGCAGCGGGAGCCGCCGCCACCGCCGCTACCGCCCGCGGACAGGGGGCACCGGGGAGCGGGGCGAGGAGGATGGGAGCGGGCGTGCGGAGCCGCCGCAGGTAACCGGGGGGCCGCCGCCCGGGGGAGGCGGGGCGGGGAAGGGAAGGGAGGAGAGGGGGGGAGGAGGAGGAGGAGGAGGAGGAGGAGGGGGCGATGCTGCGGCGCGGGGCTTCCTTTGTGCGCCCAGCCGCGGGGGCGGCACCGCGGGGGGACCCCTGCCCGCAGCCCCCTGCCCGCAGCCCACGGCATCGCCGCTTACCGGGGGCGCGGCCCCGTGCGCCCCCCCCCCCACCCCTAGCACGGGGATGTATTCGTGGCTGCGAAATAAAAGGCTGCGGGGAGAGGGGGGGTGGGACGGCAGGAGCTGTGCCCCCCGCGCTGTGGGATGGGGTGGGGTGCCCTGACAAAGGTCCCTTTCACGGAGGGGGCGAGGGCAGCGCGAAATGGCCGGGGGTGGCAGGGGGAGGCCGGCCCCTCGTCCACCCCCGGCCCCTTGTTCGTCCCCCCCGGGCTGCCCTGAGCCCCCTCTGGGGACCCCGCTGACGGAGGGGGCTCCGGTGGGGAGGGCAGGGCCGGGAGATGCTGGAGGAGGGGGTTCGGGCTGGGAGGTGAGCTCCCACCCCCCCGAGCTGTCCAGCCGTCCCTCTGCCCTGCTCCCAGCCATGAAATGCTACAGAACGAGTGGGGACGGACCGGGCTTGTGAGACATATCCACGGCGCTGGGAACGCCTCAGAGACCTTGTCATTTTCCTCCTTGTGTACAACCTCCGTGACTCCCACATCCTTCCTTCCACCATCCCCGCGGCTGTAACACTTTCCAGTATCTCCTCCGCACAGGCGCATCTCGGGTTTGTGTTGTTTCTCCCTGGTATCTGTCTAGCTGGTGTGCCACGACCGAAGCCTAGAACAATTGTAGGTGAAGATCCCCATGTCTCTGTGTTGGGTGAGGAGGTGTTTTTGTTAAGGTTGACTCGTCCGGTCTCCCCCAAGGAGGACCAGTGAGCCGAAGGGACGCCACCGGCTCGAAATGCAGAGAATGTGAGTGGAGAGCCGTGTCCGCTCAGACGCCCACCGTAGGGCTCCCAGCAGGACCTCTGTGGTTCTCCTGAGCCCGTCTCCTGGCCGCGTGGGCTCATCACGCAGCGAGGGAGGGAAAACGCTTCGACATGCTTCAAACAAAGTTCTGTGAGCGAACAAAGGAAGCCCCAAGAAGAATATCAGAGTGGGAAGGGAAGGAAACGTCTCCAACTGTTCGGTTGTATCCATTTCAGCCACAGCTGGGCCCAGTGGGAAGCCCTGGGAGGGAGAGAAGCCACTCTTTGTTCGTTTTTCAAGTTGAGTGCTCGCTTAGTATCTCTAAAGCGGCAGATTGTTACCTTACCCCCAGCGAGGCAGGGGGCAGGCAGCGTGTTGGTGTACGTGCTCAGAAAGCTGGTAATGCACGGTGGATGTCAGTAGGTCTACGGCTTCTCAAACTTTTTAATTTAAAAAAAAAATTTAAAGGGAGTTCGGGGGGAACAATGGTTTCCTTCTTGACTCCCTTTTCCTCACAAAGCTGTGATTTGATGAGAAGGAGAAAGTAATATCAATTAATTCCTTCAAAATTCATGTTTCATTGGTAGTAGGTGGCGGATTTCTCTTACTTTGTTGAAAGTTTCAGGTGACTCACGGGTTTGCCTGCAAGCCTGCTTCTTTTCCACCTCTAATAAATTAGTGCCTCATCTGAAAGGTTCATCTTTGGCAAAAATAAGAATTTCCCCTGTGAGGTTGTCTAATGGTAGGCTACTGACTTTGGTGTTTTGTGGTTTATGCTTCGGGCACATTGTTTCAGAAATTCCATGTTACCTGCTGGTGGAAGGTGTAGTGGCATGAAATATCAGTTAAGTATAAAGCCCTGAACAGGCTTCTCTGGAAGTTGTTTTGATGTTGACTAAATACACGTCTTCAGTGAATGGTAAACAACTTTGGCATGTGGACGTGGCCATCAGGGTAAGACAGAAGTGACGAAGGTGGCTGCTTATCAACCCCTTTCATTTTAAGAGTCTTTGAAAGTTAGGACCCATTGACAAATTTCTGTTTCGTTTGAGTAAGAAAGACAAAGCATTGCTGAGGAGTTCTTTTTGACATACCATAGATTTCACAATAACTTTGCATGAAACGCCTGAATAGTGTTATCCAAAAAGCATGGGTGGAGTTGGATACGGAAAGGCCTTCGGAATTAAACTGAATATGCTAATCTGGACGTGGTGTGGTCTGTGGTACATTTATGGGGTAATACAGTTGTGGTGAGATGCATGAAAACTGTCCAGTGCCTCCACGACGATGTAGCATTCTGATATGATGCATCTACAGCATCACGCATTTGGTTATGTTAAAGAAGACTTAGAGTTGTTTGCTATCTTATGCCTCATTAGTGTTACTTAGCCAGTAATCTTCCCTGTGCTGTCTTCCCGCGTCAGAGGGCTTTAACTTCAGGGAGAGAATGTGTTGCATGCTTGTGTTTTCCCTTCCTCGCGCTCTCTCAGGTACGCATTAATATTCGATCCAAACTTGTTTGGTAAAGTTCTGCCGAAGTCGGCCTGGGTGGTATTTGAATGTATAATAATGGAATTCATTTCTGTCATGGCCAGCGCTTTGTAATTTGCGTTATGGGCAGGTCTGCTTTGACAGCGTGTGTTGGCAAAGTGACCTTCAAGAAGAAGAAAATTAATAACTCTTTACCCTTTCCCACCCCTGCAGTTCCCACACAAGTGTCTTCACGAGTAATTTCGACCCATTACTCCCCAAACAGGACTTGAACCAGACAAATCTAATTCACCCGAGCAGTCTCATTGAAATCTAGCAATTAAGGACTCCTTCGGTGACAAAAGGCCTGCAGATCTGTGTAGTGCGAGTCAGCGGTTTACTTTGAGTGAAATCCACAAGAGGATTCGTGCGCTTCAGTGCGGAGCATCGTGAGGCCTTGCTGCAAGGGTGTTTGCAAGCCCCGCGGACTTTGGCATCCCTGAGCGTGGGATGTGGATGCTCTCTGCGTGCTGTTGGACATCATACAAGCACCTCCGAGTCACTGGAGTGCTGAGGGAGGTGCTGGCGGGGCCACCCCGAACAAAACACCTCAGGAAGAGGGGAAGCTTCAGTGCTGCATCTGCCTGCGTGCTGGGTTATCTCGCTTTGCACAGCAGCAGCTTGCTCTTAAAATTTAAAAACCCCAATCTGCTTTTGATAAGATGGTTAAAAAGCCACCAGCAACAAAAAACGCTTGAAATTTCGATAGGTGACAAACGTGCAGGTGTAGGAGGAGGATTTATAGCATTTGCATCCCCTCGCAGGTTTTGCCCTTAGTGCCTGACTTCCTCCTAGACCGAGAGTTGTCAGGCCCGGATGAGAGGTGCAGGGTGTTAGTTGTTCCGCTGCCTCTGAGCCATGTACCCCGCTCCTGGAGGAGTCAGTGCGTGGAGTCTGAGGGCACAGCCTTGCTTCTTAAGTGCAGGTAAGCAGACTCCTGGTGCTAAAGAGAGCGGTAAAAGGTAAGCCTGTCTGTGGGAGATGTCCTTGAGCCATGAAACCAGAGACCAACTTGACCTCACGGAAATTTGCAGCCAAGGAGAAGTGCCACGTTGTTCTCCTTACAATTGGCTGCAGGAAAACAGTGACATTTTGTAAAGAACTTTCAGAACTTTCCTTCACTTGGAACTGAGACAAAGCCCGACAATATCAACGCTTCCACTGAAGGAAATGAAAAAATGAGATTAATTCAAGTCAACCAAAACATGCCACCTCATCTTGCCTCTGACTGCTTTGAGTTGTAACTCATTCTGAAATACAGGATTACAGCTCAAAATATGTGCAACTGTTTGGAGTAAAATAAAACCATTGACATTTTGACTTTTTATTGATGATTCCTATTAAGTATATATGAAATTAGCAACACGTTTATGGAGCTTCTAGGTGTGGCTAGAACTGAATAGTCTTGCAGAGAATGACTGTCAGATTTTTCCTGACCAGTTCTCCTGCTTGTATACCATGCACTTGAGTGAATATTTTTCATTTGAAAAAGCCATCAAAAAGCTAGCCTTGCAGTTTCAGCTGATGTGAATTAGATGGCTTGAGTGCAGTCAGCTTGTTATAGAAAGTGAATCTTTCTTTGTTGCCGTTCCCAAAATGCAGTTTCTTTTTGAGACCAAAGGCATTCCGACTTGAATGGCTCTACTGATGTTGCTTGTGACAGTGTTATACAGGGAGAGGTTACCCCAGGTTTTCCAGGTGAGCTTCTGTCAATTCAAGGAAGTCTTGCACCTCTGGAGGTTGTTTGTTTTTCTATGCTATAATTTTCCAGAGCATCTCTAAGTAGTAAATCCTACTTGATTAAGCAGGTGGCCTAAATTCTTAGTGCAAGTTAGCTGATGCTCTTCATGTTGAGATATACAAGGAGCTATACAGGGCAGCTGTGATGTGTCAATGATTTGATGGGATCAAAGAGGGTCACCCCTCCATATATATATATATATTTAATTATTTTATTTTGGTGGCTTTTGTAGGAGGCCGAAGGCACTGGATGCCTTTTCTAGCCTAGGGAAATTCTTAGTCCCCTCCTGCTCTAGGCACTCGGTGGCTATAACCAGAAAGGAGCACAACATATAGGCAGAAGCAGAGAAACACTTGGGCTGGGGGAACATTGAACAGACTAAGTGAAGAATTGGCTGAAGCGGACCCAAGAAAGCTAGGGTGTGTGTGAACATTTGCTTTTGGGGCGGGTGGCAAGTGTTTCACACCACTTAAACTCATGGATAACTTTTGTTTTAACAATTTTGGGAGGAGGAGGGAGGAAACCTCAAATGATTGGCTAGGCTTAGTTGAAATATCTTCTCTGTTTGAAATTGGCCTTTTCCTCTCGGTTCCAGTTTTCCCTTGTTAACAGAATTGACCAAAATAATCCTTAAGCTTTGGTGTACTCCAGGATGAAAGCATTATTGCCAATTAATTCGTACCTTGTCAGGCATCGCTTTGGTAGATGAAGCTATACGGAGAAGTTAAACGGGATATGATAGTGAAAATTAGTATTAAATACCCATTCAGTTATTTTTTAAAGAACTTCTCTGTTTCACGAGAGTTCTCTAATGACTGTATCTGGTTGTTCCTAGCATTGTTCTTCTTTAAACTTCATCATTTTTTTTTACTAGTTCACTTTTTTTAAACAAAGAGATTTCATCATTCATTTGAAGCACGCTTATTGTGTTCATAAAGACCTTGCAACCCCCTTATCACAGAACAGCCCGCGTGGGGAAGAACGCCTTGTGCAACTTGCATCTCTGACTTGCAGCTGTAGCACTTCGAGAGGCAGCTCGAAGGTCTTCCTGCCGTGACTGGGCCATCGCACAGTTCCTATCGTAACTTCTGATGTTGGTGTACAGTTGAGTATTGAGTTATATATATATTTTTTACAAATATTTTGTTTTTCCTCCCTTTTGTGCCTGGTCTTTAAACTGCAAAATTGCCCTGGGGATTATTATTGAAGGGGTAGATGCTCTCACTCAGAATAACTTGGAAGTCCTGCTGCTACCCGGCCTGAAAGCTCCCCAGCCAGAAGCAGTGTGGTGCTTGGGGCCATCGCTGAGACGTACAGTACGAGTGCTCGCAGACTGCCTGTAGCTCTTTTTAGCCAGCGCAAAACTTTATGACAGTGTTAAAGAGGACAGTAGCTATCTGTATCAACCAACATCCTGCTGCTTTCAGGGCTTGCTTGACTGTGGCCTTCCCCTGAAAAATACAGCAGAAGCTTGTCTGCTACTTTTTAACTCCTGCGTTTGTATCACTTTCACACAGAAGTATTTTTTTCCTTCCTTCTGGGACAACTTCATCCCATACCTGGTCATCTCTTAATCCTCATCATAGGACCAGATAATTGCAGGGTAGGTCTGGTTGCATCCTATAGCCAGGTGCTGCTCCCCCAGGGGAGGAGAGCAGGAGTAAGAGAAAGGAGCTCTCACCCCACTGAAGGACAGAATATTTGTTTGCTGCTCTGACTGGGTTTTGCTTTGTGGGCAACCTCTTGCTAGGAAGCAACGATGCATTTTTCCAGGAAAAATGCAGCTCTGTGACTTGGAATGAAAACCTCTATTTTTCGGAGTTGGATCTTGGGCTGTTTTGTGTCTTGAACTGTATGAGAGGCCCGTGTTTGTTTTTAGTGGTGAGGTTAATGGTGTTCCGTTGGTTTCTCTTTTTATGGTGAGGTTAATGACCTCTTGCATGTTTTTAGACCTCCCTGTGGACAGATCCTCGTGCATGCTGTCACTGTATGCTGAGAGTGTTTGGAAAGGGGCAGGTCTGAATTCTGTGCTGTTAGAGGTAATAACCACGTGCTGGCTTCTGGGAGATGACAGGAGCAGTACTCGGTCACCACAAGCTTTTTTCTTCTTTTTTCTACCCTCTCCCACTTTCTTGCAATGCAATAGTCCTTTGCTTTCCCTATTGATCATTTATTTTCTCCTTCAGAAAACAAGTTAAGAGGTTGAAGTTGCTTGGGACACTGTTTCCTGGTCACATTTACTGTGCTCTTGCACAAGTGGTTAACAGCAGTCACTAACGAGATTTCAGAGGGAGCCACCTCCCCACCCCATGTTCAGTAAGATTTTTCTCTGAAGATCTGCAAAAATGTCCATTCTGTTGCCTCTCTGCCTTCCTGGAAAGTAAATGAAAATTTCTAAACTTCTTTCTGGAGTTTGGGTATAAGTAGGCAATAGATGGTATTTCTGGTTGTTGTCACCCCAAGCAGCATTTGAATTGGTGATTTCTGTAAGAAGGGTCCCAGATCCCGTTTTCAAATACACTGATAACGTTTTGCTGCTTTCACTACTAAGGAAGGAATAAAACTATTTAAATAATCCTTTTGTTGGCCCGCTCTCTGATGCCATTCATAACTTTCAGCATCCAGCTGAATATGCAGTTCCAAATATGAAGTTTTCCAGGTGTCTGTGAATAGTCAGTGGCCTTATATTCACAGGACCTGATACGTTGGACTGGTGAGGAGGAATAGCAACTGGGTTTTGAATTTTCCCTGTAATTCACAGAAGGTCAGTGTACAACAGATGGCTAACTGAAGAACCAGATTTAACTCGCAGTGTAATAGTCTGTGTGCTCTCAAAAACGTGCGTAGTGTTGGCTCTAATTTCTTTTGAGCACCACTCTTGGAGTTTTCCTTCTGTAGGAAATGTAATGAACCCAAAGGTTTGGCTGAGAAGAGAGCCACCAAATGATGTAACGTTGTGGAGGAGAAATACCTTTTACATCCGAAGGTCGAAAATTACCTTGTGTGCACTGGAGGAGGTAGGAGACAGACGCCGACTGTCTTCCTTGCTTAGGGCAGCATTACTGACACGCTTAAAAACTGCAGAACTTGTCGTCCTAATGTTGAAGTGGGGCTGCCAAAAACGAACAAATACGGCTGGGGACAAAGTGCGTAAGGAGGCTGTTTGCCTCTTCCTCCTGCCCAGTCATCGCAGGCAGAACAGCAAGAGCATCGATGGCTTTGCGCTGCCTGATGACTCGACATTCAGAGCGATTTGCTGCCACTCTTGTGAGAGGTTAAAAACCATTTTTCTTCTACAGGCTTTTTTTCTTTTTTTTTTTTTTTAAGCTGTGGGCTTCCTTTAGCATTATCGTGATTCAGCGACTTCAAGGGTGAGGTGACCTTGTCTTTGCTCTTGCTATGTTTTTTAGCAAGCGTTGATTTGAGCTGTTGAAAGGTTAGGCTGGTTGGCTGCTTCTTGTTTTGTTTTTCTCCCCCATGCAAAATAATTAGTTCTGCTTTATGAAGCTGACTGTATGGCTGTAGATGTTGAACGAGCCAGTGAAATTTTGCTTTTGTGGTCAACTCTTACTATTTGCCTTGTAAGCTTGTGTCTTAGTAAAACCAGTTGCTGTCTGCTAGAGCTAACGTGGCACAGCAAGACGTGCTGAGAATAATCTGGAGCTGAACATGGAGGGTAGATCAAAAAAAAAGCATTGCTTTCTTTGTACTTCCCAGGGTAGGGTTGGATGCACAGCCACATCGCTGCAGTTGTGAACAGAGGAGCTCGTGGGTGAGAACCGGGGTATCCCCAGCAGTCCAGGAGCAGAACCACACTGACATGCCTGCACCACGTCCAGGGCCCCAGAGACCGGGTGCTAGTTACTGAGAGTGTGTCTGCACAGCATGGTCTGGTGCTGGAGAGGCTGTGCTTTACTTGGGTTTGACACAAAAAAGAAGAGGCATGGGTGAAATGACCTGAAAGAGTGGATTAACTAGATAAATGTTCATTTTCACAGCACCAAAGACTATTCAAACTAGTTTGTTTTTTGTTTTTTGTTTTTTTTTTTAAATAGTGCTAAACTGTGAAGAAATTCTCTTCTATTTATGTGTTATCTGCCCCACTGAAGAAGAGTGATTATATTCCCAGGAAGCTCCATCTGTAACAGCTACCCACAAGCTTTAAAATGACATGGTGCTACACTTGTATGCAGTGGTTATTTTCAGTCTCTTTCTTTTTTTTTTTTTTCTTTTTTTTTGAAAGAAGGATGGACTAGCCATTCAAATCGTATTGCCACGAAAGTGGCAGAGTGGTATAGGAGTCCCTCTCTTGATGAGTCAAGGCTTTTGAAAGTAAACTGGTTTAGGATTGCTTGTCTCAAATTTAGTTTTGAAGTGTTAATACATTTCTATGGATTTCTTGGTGTAACCAGACTATTGTTAACACCCTCTTCCTACAGAGAAATATCACAGATCTCGAGATAATGCAGGTATAAACAACTGTACACGTGAAATAAGGTCTGTATTTGGCAATAAGGTGGTCACCCCTAACTGCAATATGAGTTTCTTCCATAATCAGCAGTATGTTGTCACTCAAGCATAATTTCTGAGAAAATATCTTGAAAATGACAGTGAAACCGCATTATGTAGATTTGCTTTATGATTGTTGGTATGGGAACTTGCTAAACTGTGCCTATCATGACAAGTGTGTAGCTTTGGACTCTGATATCATGCTTTGAACCTAGGGAAGAAAAAACAAATAAAAACACCCAAAACTTTGTTCTGTTTTAAGGGAACAATCACCTGCAGTTGTTTTTTGTTCTTGTTTTTTCTTCCTGCAATCATATTGTAACAGCTTCTTTGTGACTGAGCTCTCTAGAGCTAACAGACTTGTCTGCTAAAATTACTTTTTAATAGTTCTTCTATTAAACTACTTCTTAATAGGCCTTCCAGCTCCTCTGAGAAGTGTTATTCTTCCTTTTAAAATTTAATCACTGAAGAATTGAGGCTTAAGGAACCTCTGGAAAACATCTCCATTTGCAGAACAGGGCTGACCTCAAGGCTGGGTCTGACTGAGAGGTTGGTGCCTCATCTGGTTGGGTTTTGAGTATCTCCAGGGGCGGAGGTTACACGGCCTCTCTGGGCAGTGTGTTCAAGGGCACAATCCCCCTCATTGTGAACATCTTTTACCTTACTCTCCAGCAGGAATTTCCCCCAGTGCCACTCGAGTCTGTTGTTCCTTGCCACTTTATGTGTGCCTCTAAGAAGAATCCGGCCTCAGCTTCTCCTCCACCGCCCGCTGGGCGTTTGGACAGAGATGCTCCCCCCCCATCTCTCTCAGCCTCCTCTTTCTCAGACCACACAAACCCAGCTCCTTCCATCTGTCCTCATCCACCAAGCGCTCCAGCATCCTGGTGGCCATCCGCTGGACCCGCTCCAGTGCGTCAATCTTTCTCTTCCCAGTGTTCCCCAACCCAGACTGAGCGCTCCGGATGCGGTCTCACAAGTGCTGCATAGGGGGAATAATTACCTCCCTCCACCTGCCGCCTAATTAAGTGGCTTATTTTGAGCCAGGTCTTCAGCTGCTGTCACCTTTCCCTTGCTGAGGAGCTGTATCACTGGAGTGCTCGTAGGCTTCCTGTCACCTCAGAGCTGGAACTGAGACAGGGCCTTGCTCGAATGAAATGAAGCAGATAACCCAGCCAGTGTTTACATACACAGAACTGTAACATTTTCCATTTCCCTGTAGTGAGTTTTTGCACCGGGCTTTCACGCTGCATGCAGCAGTATAACCTGAAGCAATAAGATGTTATTGCCTTGATTATTTCAGTAAAACAGTGAGGAAAATGCATAGTAAACAACACACACAACAAACTGAATTCACACAATGTGTCTGTTTTTCCTCGCAGTACCTTAGCTACTAGACAAGTTACCTTCTTTAATGTTTGCTAACAAATATGAGGACTGAAATAACAGATGTGCCACCCAGATGAGCCTTATGGGAACTGGGGCCCCATAACACCTGCTTACGATTGTAGTAGATCCAGAAGGGGTTTCTTACCCACTGGATTTCTGAGACTTAGGCATTGCGTGTTGCATTGTTATTGGTGCCTGAAGTACCTGTGACTTGCTAGAGTCTGTGCTTTTTGAAGGTTTCATCATCTCTGTTTGATTTTTTTTAATGTACGTTTTTAAACACAAAATGAAAACATTATGATTAACAGTTTAAGTACTTACATGTACGTTTGCTTGGAGGAAGGAAAAAAAAAAAAAGCAAAGCAGTTGGAATAACAGAGAAACCCACAACCACCACCAAACCTGTGTGTGTGGGATTCGTCCTGCAGTTGCTGTTGCTTCAAGGTGTGTGTGGCTCACATCACTTGGCTCAGAAGTCTTCTTGCTGTGGTGTGGGAGAGCAGCGGAAGGCATAAACTTTCCACGTGCATATGCATGCTTTAATGTAATGCAAGCTCTTAGTTCAGGAAATTCTGGCTCCCTAAAAGCTGTGGAAGTCTCTCTTTCTATTTTGGCTGTTGCTGCCACTATGTTTACTTTTTTAAGTATTCTTACTACCTCCGTGGCACTGGCTGTGGCAGTCAGGCCTCCAGCACAAGAGAGAAATAGACATGTTGGAGCAAGCCCAGAGGAGGGCCCCGAGGATGATCAAGGGGCTGGAGCACCTCTACTATGAGGACAGGGTGAGGGAGTTGGGGTGGTTCAGCCTGGAGAAGAGAAGGCTTTGAGGAGACCTTATAGCGGCCTTCCAGTGCCTAAAGGGGGCCTACAGGGAAACTGGGGAGGGACTCTTTGTCAGGGAGTGGAGTGATAGGACAAGGGCTTGAAACTGATGGCTTAAAACTGAAAGAGAGTAGGGTTAGAATAGATGTTAGGAGGAAATTCTTCACTCAGAGGGTGGTGAGGCCCTGGCACAGGCTGCCCAGAGAAGCTGTGGGTGCCCCATCCCTGGAGGTGCTCAAGGCCAGGCTGGATGGGGCTTTGGGCAACCTGGTCTGGTGGGAGGTGTCCCTGCCCATGGCAGGGGGGTTGGAATTAGGTGGTCTCAAAGGTCCCTTCCAACCCAAACCATTCTGTGATTCTGTCTCAGGTCTTTTTGCACATTTTCCCGTAGCCCTGCTTGCAGCGATCCTGCCCTCATGCCTGTTTACCTCAGCCTCCTCTGTCGCTTACCTCCCTTTCATTACCCTCAGATCACGCCATCTCCCACGCCACCGAGCTGTTTATCCTTGAACTAATAGATGCCTCGAATGCTCCGACCATAATGCCGCAGAACTGCTTATATTCACGGCGATTAAAAAATAAAAAGTGGATTATTTTTTGCCCTACCCCAGAGAATTAGTTTTATATTTTTACTCCATACAGTTGTCACTGTAGGTTACATTGAATAGGACTCAGAGGTGACTAAGAAGCCCCTTTTAGTATGGCAATGAGCCTTACATACCGTAGCTTGTTCGGGTTATCCAGACATCATTGCACAGCTGAAGAACAATATGAGGTAGCTATATGCAAAGCTGAGGCTCACTACTGACCAGATCCCTGTATTCTGTGGTGAAATGGGGAGTTTTGCCTGTAGGCTGTAATAAATGGCCCCTCCTGGACCCCTCAGGAACCCAGATCTTCCCCAGAGCCCGTGAGCAGTGCTGGAGAACATCGTTGTGGCTGCTCAGGTGTGGTCGGCTGTCTCAAGAGGGTGCGTGCTCCTTCAAGAACAGAAAAGCCTCTTCTATTTATTTGCTTTCTTTGAGTCAGAAATTAGGGCGGCTGTGTGCCATATGCAAGCTCCCGTGGGGGAGATGCTGAGAGTTTAAAGTGTTTCAGATTTTTGTTCCAGATTTGACTTAATTCGCCTGAAAAGCTCACGAGCTTTCTGGTGTTCAGCGGCAGCTTGAGTAAAATAGTTTCAGTGGGAAGATGAGGGGGATGTATATCAGCTTGTAGTTAATATTTGTTTAAGCGGGTTATGCAAAACAATTTAGGTTATTGTTAGCAAACTAGCGAAGTTGCAAAAGATGTCCTTCTCTGATGAATATAAAATACGTTCTCTTGGTAGAAACCCTGGGAGATAAGGCACCAGCACTGAGCACAGGAGGTTAATACCCACTCCAGATAATGCCAGCGCCTACAGTCTCCTGCATCCTGTCCCTGAACACTCGTTTGAGTAAAATGTGGGCGGTGACAGGACTTGAACCAAGTGTTACCAACCCCAGGCATTTAAATATTTTGGTGGTTTTCGAGAGGAGGGAGAACGGGCTAGAGCTGGGAGCTTCCCAATGGTACGACCAGCAGTACTGGAAAGGAGGCTGTGCTCACGTCCAGGCTGGTGGTAGCTGCCACTGAGCATCTCAAACGCTGCTGCCTCCTATGGAATACGTGTGTTTGTGCTCTTGTTAACACCTTCTAATTAAATCTAAGATATTCAAATTAGGCTGGAGTTAAGTTCCACCAGCGTGACTCAGGTATTTTTCATATGTGCCTGATACATGCATTTTCACTGGGCTGTTTGGAAGGCTAGTTGTTAGCGTTGAGCTGGGGCTAACACGCGCTGTTAGGAAATCGCTGGTACGTGGACTGGTGGAATAAAGGCCAATCCTTCAAATGTTCTCTGTTTTTTTCTTTTGTTAATGTTGGCAGGTGTTTCCAAACAACACACTGACTTCTTTGTATATTGTGTTTAATCTCTCTGGAAAAAAAAATAAAAATAAAGAAGAAACAAAGCAAAGGTCTCTATAAAAGGAATGGCAAGATCAGGGTATTGCTCAGGATGAAGCACTTGAGGTCATCCCAACATACGTTTAGAAGGAATAAGTAATTTAAAAACTCTTTCTCTCCTCTGTTTGCACTTGTTAGGGCAATGTCAGCGTTGCCCTAGCAGACAGGCTCACCAGACTGCCTCCCTGCCAAAATACCCCATACCTTCCTCAGGATGCGTATGTCTTCCAGAAGAGCTGGCCTTGGGCTGGTGAAGTACACCCGCTCTCTTCATGCAACCTGTGCATGAACAAAAAAGTCAGAAACGTTCTTCTAATATTATAGATATGAGTCAGATTTTTTTCCCGTCATCTCATGACTTTATTCTCTGACAAACCTGTGGTGGTTTGCTGCTTGAAATGAGGTTTCTTAGTTTTTGCCCCTGAGCACATCACGTTTTGGCTGCCCTTCTGAGTTGGCTCCTTATTTCCTCTGATTCGTTTGTTGTCGAGATTTCCAAGTGTCAGTCTTGTCAGGAATTACTTCCTAGCACCTGGAAACCAATTACCACATCTGCTAAAGACCCAAAGCAAGGGATACAATGTATTTAAAGGGGGAAAAAAAAACAGGGATGGAAGAGGAGGTTTCTAAAAAGTAATCTCTAAAACCTCATTTTGCAAATTAGCATTGCTGGAGTACTTACATCTGCATATGTGTCACATGCTTGCACCAGAGGTAATAGTTTATGCAATGGCCTGTGTATGTAGATAACTTGTTTTAACAGTTTTTTTTCTTTGTTGTTGTTGTGATTTTCTTTTGTGGGAAAAACATCTTTAAGAAGGAATCTGACCCCTTTTTTGACTCAAGAAGAAAGAGATGTCAGAGATGGTTTGTGCTACTTAGCAGTGGATGAGCTCTGAAAAGCAGCATAAGCCTTCTTGGCAGTAGTTCTTGACATTTTTATTTTTCAGTTTTATTTTTTCTTTATGTTCAACGAGAAACTGCTGAACTAATTTTGGTGTTCCTATTAGAGCTCATTTATGATGAGTTGCCAGAATTCCCCAAATGAATTTTAAGTGCCTTGTCGGCACCTGTGGGTTAGGGTTTTGCTGTTGTTGTTGTTGCTTGGGCTTTTTAATACCATTTCACTTTTTCCGTATGTATAATTTTGCTTGCTTTAGGAACAATTTTTATCAAACTAAGCCTAATAGTATGAAGTAGAGTAAGTTCTTCAGGTCTCCATAATGAGTACTTTCAGGTTTTGTGCCACTTTCATGGCTTCCTTTTGCTCCCCCGGAGCAGATTTGAGGCTGGCTGTGAGTTGTCTTCGTGGGCTCTGCTCTTAACCCTCCTCAAGGGACAGTCGGACTCGGTGCGTTGGGCTGTCAGACCGCTGACGGCTGCCAAACCAAATCAGCACATAGGTTTTGCTCGACCAGCCGTAGCTGTTTTCTCATCTCTTTAGGGTGTCAGGAGACGTGGAAGGAAAGAGTAGATGAAAGGGAAGGCCGAGGGATCCCAGGGCCAGGAAGGGAGGGCAGGGAAGGGACGCATCTGGAGGAAGCAAAGCTTCATTGGCCCAGGGCTTGCAGCTTGGCTTTTAAATTCAGTGACCTTTATTTCTAAAGAAATAAAAGTTTTAAAGACAGAGTCATTGTCATTAGACCTATTTATCAGGTCTTCCATGAGCAGATGAAGGTTTATCTTTTTTTTTTTTTTATAACAGAAACGAACAAAACCACAAGCCACTTCAACTAGCAGTGGTAAAATAAAAAAAATAAAAAAGAAAAAAAGAAAATAAAGGATTTTAAAAACTGATAACCAGTTTGACTTCTAGGCATACCCAGGAACCTCACCAGCTTGCTCTACCAGCCAGCTGCAGCGTTTCAGCAGTGGGAATTGAAGGCATCTGTGTCTGAGGAACGTGCCTTCTGAAGTCTGTCGGAAAATTGGTCAACTTGCGTGTAACCAGAAGTAATGCCTTACTAAGTTTACATTCATGAGGTTAACATGCAGAATATGTCGCATTAATTTTCAATCCCTTCTTCCCAGGAATAGGGATTTTTAACATCCTTAAAAGTGAAGGTTTGTCTGCAACTCTTCCCTTCACCATTCCAGGAGTTTTCTGCCGGGGCCCTTACAGGGCTTTTCCTGCCTCATTTCAGTGACAGTTGTGGGGACTGCTTAGTGTAAGAGAGAGCTGGGTCTGAAGAGAGAGGAACGGCACAACTTTTCCGTTCAGTTTCTAGGCTGAGGTTTCCCTCTCTGCCTCTTAATCTAGCAGCTTTGGCTGGGCTCAGCCCTTTCCTCTGCAAGCATCAGGCTTCTGACCCTTTGTATTTGTGCTGTGTTTTCAACAGCAGCCCAGCTTTTTCTGCTTTTACTGGGCTTCAGGATAAACATAGCCTCTAGGGAAAAGGAAGGAAGGAGAAACGGAGGCTGAGGAGGAAAACTATTGCTGCAGTTTTGGGGGGGTGAGGAACTTGGTTTCTCTCCTTATACAGGCTGACCGAGCTGCAGGCACCTATGGCGTGGACACAGAAAACCTGCCCTCGCTGCGGAGGAGACAATGGCACCCTGAGCTGTGGCTGCTCACATCTGGCAAAACCTGTTCCTTTCTTCCCAGTCGTCTTCACCTGGACTGCTAAGAGTCTGGAAGAAAGCGAGCTGCACACAGTCACTTGTTTTTGTAATCTTCCCAGTGTTGTATGTTTGTGTGGGCTGCTCATACATGTCCAGAACAGATCATTTTGCAGCTACTTCAGAGGTAGGAACGTGTAGTTGCAGTAGCTCTGCTGCTTTTCAAGAAAGACTTGATACACTCGGAAGGAGAGCAAAGTGTTCAGAGAAGCATTGCTCCTCAAAGTATTGCCAATACGTCTGTGCTAATAACCTACTGCTTCTGTAAGGGAAATTGTTTTTCCTAAGTACTGGTATGGCAAAGAGGAAAATAATAGTCTTCTATTGCCAGCCCACTTACAAACACGTGTCCGAGCTCCCTGGCTGTAGCAGCAGCGCAGTAATGGGTGCTAGGTGGGAGGGGTGCTGCCTGTAATCTCTACCAAATATCTCGCTTGGCTTTTTGCGCCGTCTGTATCCAGTACTGCCATAACATGCATGTATTTAAATCTGCATTGACTCAGGCTAGGTCTTAAACCACAAAGCACACGGGCACGTTGAAATACGGGCGGCTGGATGCAAAGTGAGTTTTTGCATCTTGCTTTTCTAAGAAAAGCCTTGGTAAGTGGCACAAAGTTGTGCGTTGTAGGAACTTGGGGCAGGGAAGGGATCTTAAGTCACTGCAGCTCTCATGGTCAGTTAGGACAAAGTGAACTCAGGCTGTTGGTGACCTCTCTTAGCCTAACCCTTTCTTAGAGATCTCAAGGCATGGGCATCTCCCACCGCTGCTCTCTTCTACACGTCAGTGGTTGGAAAGCTTTTCCTAACATCCAGCTTACTGCTCCGTACAGAGCATCTCTACTAACTTCAGCATACATGGAGAAATGGGAAGACTGAGAGGACGTCGGTCTTGAAAGCTCATCTGTACATCCCTGTGCGCATTACTTATGCTAGCAAAATACCCTGCCACTTTGTGCAAAGTCTGCGTCCTTGTAACACCCTTTTCCTTCTTTCAAGGCTGAGAGTGTACACCCTTCCCATTTTCTCCCTTTTTGATTAACTTGGCTGATTTCTCTAGCCTTTCTGCGTAGGCCAAGGCATGGAAAAGACCTTCAGGCAGGTTGAGGAAGAAGTCTTGGTTCGTCTGATTTGGATTACTTGGGCAAGGAGACCACCGTTGGGCTGAGAGAAACCTTTACCCACTGGACCTTTTTTTTTTTTTTTCCCCTAGGCTGTGGAGGTAATTGAGCTGAGGATTTGAGGGCTTTTTTTCCATCTGCTGGTAACAAAAACCCATGAAATCTGTCAGTAAATGTAGTGTTGTGTGCCCCACGACCACCGTCGCCCCTCCTTTCTGGCTAGCACAGAGGCAAAAGCAGCATGAAGTTTTCAGTTTCTCCCTGAGCTTAAACAGGAGAGATTGTGCATCAGCCTGCTGATTAATCACAGGCACTCATGTGATGAACATTCCTCTGGGGATGGGAAAGGTTAGTTTGCTTTTAACAGTCTTAAAATAGCCTCATTTCAAAGAACATTTCCATGTTTTTTTTTCTGAAGCCGAGGACGCAGAAGCATTTCCAGCATCAGGGTGTGTGTATGGTCTGTGGTTGTATGGTGTGATCGTGGGCTTTTGGCCTGTCAGGATCCTCGCTTCCCTTGCTGGACCAGCAGATTGCTCCAGACAGCAACCGAGCCCGGGAGATGGGTTTCTGCAGAACCACGGCGTAACCTGCTGCAGGAGCTGGGAGCTGCCACAAGAAGGAGGCGGCGAAGTTTGTGGGAGGGAAAAGGAGAGGATCTGCCAGGCATCTGGGGGACAAAATCTGCTTCAGCACACAGTTATGAAAAGTGACTGATTTTTCCCTGTGCACCCACGCTAATAGGCTGCGGGGTGACTGGAGGGGTGTTGAGTATGCAACTGCAAACGAAGTCAATGGACTCATTGCTCTGAGTGTACTGAATAGTCAGGCCTCATTTGTCTCCGACTGGGCACCTAAATAAAGGGCACTTTTGAATTTATCTTCTCTCTGTCAGTTCCTGTCATAAAGTGCCAATAATGCTCCTGGTGTCTTAGGATGCTGTAAGAAAAAAAATGCACGCTTTGTGAGGAAAAACTCGAGTGCTGAGCTCTGTGGGGACCCATGAGTAAACTTGTTTTGTGTTCAGAGCAGGCTGGGAATAGTAGTCTGTATATAAAGATAGATATATATATATATATATTTTAAAAAAAAGAAATTAAATGACGACACTAAGTACCAGTCATTAGGCACTGAAGGAGACGGAACTCTTGTGGAAACCTCTCTGCGTGCTCACGTACCAAAGAGCTGCATCGCCGTGAAGCCAGGGGCCAGCTGGGAGAGGGCAGGTGAATGAAGGCAGCGTGACCAGGAGCAGCTCTGGAGAGATGTAGGTTTGTGCACACCATTTGTACCCTTTGCATTTCTGTCATGCAGAGTGGTGTAATTGGTCCTTGAATGCAAATCTCTGGTGAGGTGTGGGACGCTGAGAGCTGGGAAGCGCGGCTTTGCGTTGCCCGCATGTGAAGTAACACGCCAGGTAAACAGAGGTCTCGCTGCTCGCCCGTGCTGCAAGTCAGCACATGTGAACCATGCTCGTTTGCTGGTGCACGCAGTGCTTGTGGCAAAGATGACAAACCGGCCTTTGTGCGAGCGTGAAACCAGGCAGACAGCGCAGGATGGAAATTCGGTGCTGTTACAGAGGTGGGTGTTGGCAGGCTTCTCATCTGTGTTCCTTCTGGTGGGACGGGTGAAAAAGAAAGGGTCTGAGCCTCAGGTCGGCTTTGTGAGGCACCTGGGTGGGTTAGAGGAGCTGTGCTTTGTAAGGAGAGGAAGGCTGGGACCCTAGGGGATCTTAAAACTTCTGTTTTTCTAATTGTCTGGCTCATAGCACGTGTTTTTTAGATGTTCAAAGAGGCTTTTTTTTTTTTTTTTAAACACTAATAGTTAAGAGCCTGGTCTGTATTATGCTAAGAACCCAGTAACTCTGCAGTTAAAAATAATGTAAACCAGCTCTTTAATTGTTATATATTAAAACTTACTGTCCGTTCCAGGTAACACAAAGGAAAGTCAGAACATAAACAAGCAATGCCACGTATGTCAGCACAGTTACTGTGCTTTATTTTAGGCCTAATTATATTTGGAAGGTGCAGGGGAAATTGAGAACTTGACTTTTGGCACTTATCAGCGCGATCTTAATTAACCATCACTTTTCATGCATTTCTGTGAAGAGCTCCAGCTCTGTGATCTCATTTCCCTCCTCTCATTTGAGAGTTAATACTCCCAGGTAAATTTTTCTCAATTTCATAACCTAGCGTATCTTCTGCTTAAAAATAAGTGGCAAAACACTTCTGAAAGCTGTTTGGAGGCCCCCCTGTGTGTCAGAGCACAAGCTCATCGAGTCATCATCCTTTTCTGACTCTTAGCAAAAGACTTGAGGGAAATGTATAAATATCTGGAGTGCCTGCAGTGGGGGTAATAGAATATTATGAAATGCACTTGTGCTGTTAAGCGGGATTATAGGATGCACAGAAGACATGCAAAGAAGCAGCTAAATACAGCCTTTACTTGCTAAATGAGGTGTTTGTAAATGAACCCTTTTGTTAAACGTGAATTGAATTTTTTCATCATTTCTACTGACAGAGTACAAAGAAATATAATGCATAAAGGCAACCGTTGAATAGCTGGCAATGTTGCAGCCAGCCAAATTTTATAAATAGCAATAGAAAGGAAAAGTTAAGTTCTTTGCCTTTTTAAAAATTCTGGTTTTGAGTGTCATGATGATTTTTAAACTAAAGACAACAGGCCTGATAAATTACCAGATAGAATTTTGAAAAGTTATTTTAGTTACTGGGAGAAAGAGGAGTTTATTTTCCTCTTTTGTTTTTTTTGCTCCTACCACCTCATTGTTTGAAAGCAAAGGGGATAGGATCGTGAGAGGAAGGAAAGAGGTTAGGGGAGAAGAGATCTTGTTTGGTGATTGACTTCTATTTGAAGTAAAGATATTTTTAAAGCCACAAAATAGCATTTGATTCATATAATCCCTGGTGTGCTTGTATAATCAGCTTATAATTTATGATACAAAAGCAAAATCCCCCCAGGCCCTTGGTCAGAAGGATTTGGGCATGTGATACACTTTAAGGAGTCTAAAGAGAGGAAAATAAATAAATAGGTAAACAGAGCGTAGTGCTCATTACATTTTTGTATTAATAACAGCTGATTCATTGTCTGTTCTGCATGTCCCCAACATGATGGTGATGACATTTTGAGAGAGGTGGGTAAACATTTATACTGTGCTCTGAGAAAAGGTTAGGTGAAAGCCTTTTGATGGAACTTGGATTTGCAGTTTTATTCTTGCTTCTTTAAACAACAACAACAAAAATAAAACAGGTCAGCTGTGTCTGTGAGAGGTTTACTTCTTTTCACTAAGAGGAAAAGTAAACCAGGTCATAAGTGCTATATGCATGTCAAACAGGTTTTGTGTCAGGCCTTCTAGACAGAGATCTACATATATTTATTCAAGAATATCTTTATAATCTTTAAAATAGAAATAGCAAGAGGTTCTACACAATGTGATGTTGCTTGCGGTTGTAGCTTTAACAAAAACCTGACTGTATTTCAGGACACAAACCAACAGAGCTTACACTTAATTTACTAATTTCGAATGGGTACATCCTGTGACTGATTTCCTGAGGACTCCCGAGGACAGTGGTCTTTTCCATTGTCATTCTGTTCGCCAGTATAAAGTAGAGATTATCTGCTTTCTGCCATTTCCTCTCCTCTCTGTTTCTTTCTGGGGAGAGGTGAAAATAAATTCTCCCTCTGGCTAATGCAGCTGTTAGCACGGCATGAAACTTCTCTCACTCCAGCTCTGGGAAACCTTGTCCAAATGGGCAACACGGGCTCTTTGGTCTTACTCTGTCTTTTTGCTTGTCTTTAATTTAAGATTGTTACTATATTGGTTTTGCAATGAAAAAAAAATGCTTCACTGCAGCAGTGTTTGTTGTGGAGAAGCGATCAATTTTTGGAGAGACTTGTCAGTTAAAATGCCACATGAAAGAGAAATTATTTAACAAAAATGTAATGCAAGTGTGCTAGGGCGATGTTCCATAAAGTCTAGGAAAGATGCTATTAAGCAAGATTACAATAGTACATATGTGACCAAAGCATCTGTGCCATGAAAAACACTGTGAAAAGATTGTAGATGTCCACAGAATTGAGGTTTTCTTTTTTTTACTTCTTTAATAACTGAATTTCTCTGCCGTCTGCCGTTCAGTTCAGACCTCTTCCATTCTACCTGTGGACTTTGATGCAGCCACTGCGTCGGTCTGGTTGGGTCTCGCTGCAATGAAAATCTCGCTTGGGAAACTCTGCTGCAATCTACGTAAGAAAATGATGCATTTGTATTATTCCCAAATACTGCTTAAGGATCAGGAAGATAAATGCAATATTAAAAATTAAAAATAAATAAAGGAAGGACTTAAATTTCTCTGCGTTTTTCTCCTTGCCCTCTCCCCCACCGATGCACTGCCCTGTGATATCAGTGTTTCCACTCAGGAAAGTCACCGCAACGTCCGATGGCTGTTGTGTTGGAGAGGTCAGGGGATGAAGAGGCACGAAAACCACGCCGACTCGGTTTGTGTTCAGGGGAAAAGTCGCGCTAGAAAAACAAGAGTTGCTAGAAATTGTAGCTTTGCAACATTTCCGTTTCCGTACTGCTTTCCTCCTGTCCCTGGTGGAGGTTGGTTGTTTGGAAACAAAACCTGCTCCTCTGCGTGGGGTGAACTGACTCCGTCCGTTGTCGAGGGAAGGCACAGCTCTGCTGGAGGGCCTTCTGGGACCATCACTGCTCCGTGAGGTACAGGAGGACAAAGAGCAGTGTCCAGGGGGCTGCTTGCTATCCCGTCAGGTGTTATGGGGTTTGGGGGAGGCAAAGCACAAGCAAGGCTAGGAGCCCGTGTGGGTGTCAGAGCGTGGGTGTGGTGAGGAAGAAGATGGGGGCTTTTTAGTAAGCGTTGAGAAAAAAGGTGTGGTGGTGGAGATGGAAAATACAGCCAGGACAGGAAAGAGCCTGCGGAAGGCACAAGTGTTGAAGCTAAAACAAAAAAACACACTTGAAACAAGCAGAAACCCACAGCGGTGTGTAATACAGATGAGAATGGATTGAAGCCAAGAAGTCAAAAGACGTTTTTAACGAAACCACAGGAGATGCTGTGAGTTCATTGACAAGAAAGCTGTTTGGTTGTGTTATAATTAAATGCTGCAATAAGCGCTTTGGTGTTTCAGAGTGGGCCTGCTTGGGGTGTGGCAGTGCAGAGCTTTCGTGTATAATCTGAACTATCCGTCAAGAGTGGGATAATGGTTTTCCTATTGTCCCAGTTTGAGCATGAGGCTGGAGAGAGGAAGCACGTATGTGTGCAGAGAGAATCCGTGAAGCATCTGGGATGGAGGTGACGGTGCTGAGATGGGAAAGGCTGAGCCAGAACAGCTCAGCACGAGAGGCTGGGAGGTAGCTGTAGGAAGGAGACTCCTCGGAGAGGGATTGCCCCGCGGGAGGAGAGAAGGAAAGAGATGCTGTAGCAGTGTTTCCAGAGCAGTTAGGGGGCAGAGGAGGTGACAGGGTTGTGGAGTGTCACCTGCCAGAGCAGCTGGCCATGCTTCTGGGGGGCCGGAGGCAGCCCCCCCATCCCCATGGCTGCAGGGGCCTGGGCCGGGGAGGGAAGCGCAGCGTTGTACATCAGGAGGCTGCTCCTAGCGCCTCACAGTGTGGTTTTCAGCATCGTTCTGTGGCTCATTGGGGCGGGGGGAGCTCTGGTGAAGCTAATAGGAAGCACACGTCAGGAATCAGCTTCACTCATCAGCGCAGGTGCTATTTTTACAGCACCGGGCCTTGCTGCAGGAGGCAGAGCCGTCTCTCACCGTGCCTGAAGCAGAGGGAGGCTTTTGGCATCCAAGGAAATCTTGTGCAGCCAAATCGTGTGAGGCTCAGCCTTCCGGTAGCCTGCGAGAGGGATGATGTTACATTGAGATAAAGAGCAGGTTATATGTTGCTTAACCAGGCCTGGAGGCCAGGTGCCAGGGTGATTTACATGGGAGTTACTTGGGATAAGAAAACCCAGCAGCCTCTCAGCCTGCCGGTCCCTGCCTGCCTTCCCAGCAGAATGAGCACGTGGTAAAATGTCAAAACACTTCTGCGTGTTTTTAAGTAGCTTAGAGTGGGAGATGCAAAGGTTTGGGGCTCTCGTTTCCTCTCAGTTCCTTCGTGTTTCTCTCTTGGGTTAGCATTTGGGGGGGTATTTGGGTTATTTTTTTGGTTTTGGAAGCCCTGCAAACACCTACCTGCTCATCTCTGTTAGCAAAGCAAGTGTAATGCCAGTAACACACATTTTCTTTTGCTCCATTTCTCTACTACTTCATCTCAAGATAAACTTTAAAATGCTAAGGACCAAATAAAAGAGTTACATAAAGGGCAGCAATTGCCATGCCCCACAGCTTGGTGTGCAGCACAATAGGGAACTCTTTCAGAGAACCTAGAAATCACAGCAAAGAAATGAGACAAATGTTCAAAAATGCTCTTAATTAACTTGCATTATCAGTAACTGCACTGAGTTGGTTTCTCATTTAAATTTTCAATCTAGAGCTCCTCTGACTAGAGTATTTCATCATTACTGCTACAATTTAGCCTTTGCAATCTGAACGTTTCAAACATGATGGACTTTCCTATCTTAGAAAAAGCTGCACCGAGTTCGGGCTTTTAAAGCTTAAAACTCATTCTGGTATAAATGAGAAAAGTGTAGTCTCACTATGAATCTTTCTTTCTGAGAAAGTTGGGAGGTTTTCATATTTATTTAGATAGTGATGTTTTAAAATTTGCATACAGTTCTTTGAAATTCCACGTTTTGTTGCTGCAAATGTCATTTTTAGTTCTAAATGGAAAATGATAAATACTTCTCCAGGAGTCTGGAGCTCCAGGATTAATGTGGTTGAACTAGTTAAATGTTAAATCTATTCAAAGTAAAACTGCACAGAGACTGCAAATGTTCCTGCATGCAAGTAAATCCTTTTTATATTGAGTCTGGTTTGCTAAAGACGTAACTGCTCTGCCAGCTTGTTCTGTACAGATAAGTTATGTATGTTACAGGTACTTTATCTTAGGGTGTTATATTTGGTGTCCCCATTAATGCTAAGCTGAGCTCACAATTTAATTCTCCTTTGTATTAAAATGAG
Organism: Cygnus olor; assembly: GCF_009769625.2. Taxonomy (NCBI): domain Eukaryota; kingdom Metazoa; phylum Chordata; class Aves; order Anseriformes; family Anatidae; genus Cygnus; species Cygnus olor. Next base: position 49,977,855 of record NC_049171.1, on the reverse strand, counting down.
AATCAGCCTGTTTGAATGGAAGGAAAGGTGCTGTAGAACACGGTGAATTTTATACAAATGCTTCAAATGCTTGATGGGTAGAAGTAAAAGTTTCTCAAAAAAATTTTGTGGGCTGTGATAGCAGTTTAAATATTTCTCTTATCTCTTTCAAATAAATCTCTCTTCAAACTTCATCTGATAAGAGTCCTCAATGGACATTAGTTAAGGTTGGTTATGTCTGCAAGATGAACGTGTTGCGTGTCCCAACACCATAGTGTGGTGTCAGTGAGTGCTGTTGGGGCTGCTGCCTACCAAGTGACTGAGAAGTCTTAATTGTGTCCCTTGATTTAGCAACCCAGCCACGTGTTCCCTTTTACCATGTTTTAAATGGAAAGGTTTGCAAAACGGAGGTCAGGATGATGTTTTCATTTCACTTAGCTTACCAGAGCCCGTGGATAAAATGTCGCGGAAGAAACCCATGCAGATTCCAAGCTCAAGTACTCAGAAGTTGGGTAGTGAAAAGCATTTGCACTGGGACGAGTTTCAATGCCCTGTGTTCTCCAAATAAAAGGTTCTTGTTTTTGCCCAGCTATTTTCTTGGAAGTGACCGGGTTGTTTTGGCTGCAGCTCCTCAGAAAACTCAGCCTGGACTTGATACATAGGGATTCAGCACAAAAGGTCTAAAGAGTCGCAAAGGTTTCCTAAGCAATGAAAAGCAATGTGTTGGAAAACTATAGATACCCCCAAATGTAAATCACTGCTTTTCTTTTCAGGATTTGGGATTTTATACTTGCATGTCAGAATTCAGTTTGGGCCATTTTTTGTCTCTTTTCTGCAGTTATTATCCCATATCCTTTTCTTTTTGTCCATATGAAACAAAAGCCAGAGAATTGCTACACCTGTGCCGTGCCTGTGGCACTACTAAATCCAGTAAATTGTCTCTGACTTAACCAGATCATGGCGCTTTAGGAAAGGTTTTTAACACCACAGGGAGGAAATAAGGAATCTTCTCTTAGCTCCTTTGTAATTAGACTGTAATAAAAGAATACACGTAATGTTTAATAGCCCTTGTAATGCCATTACCAGCATTACAACAAAACTGGGTGCTGTTTCATGTATAACAGAGTCCAGAGACTGACTTACATAGAATCACACATTCCAGGCCCGCAGATTCCTCACGATGGTGAGTTCAGCAGGCTACCTGCTCATATGAAAACATATTCCTTCTACTGTGGCTTAATTTCAATCGTACCTTTTCTTAGTGAATTTGAGATGTGTGTCATTAATTTCTGTTTTCTGGATATATTTGCCTTGTGATATATATATTTTCCCTGTTTGTTCTGCATCTCTCAGTTTATACAAACCTAATTTTCCATTCCATCCTACCGGGTCATTGCCACTCTTTTCTGAGCCTCATGGGTCCATTTTATCCTCAAAGCTGTCCCTCTGTGTAATGGGGGTAATCATGATGGTGCCCGGTGTTCCAGATGGTGCCCAAGCCTCTGTAAATGTTCAGCTTTGAGTGCTCCATCTCCCTCCCAGCCCAACTACCCCTCGGGGGTTGTGATATCCTGAGCCAGGTCCCACGTTCACTTCACCAGCACCTCACCATCCCATGTGGTTCTGAGGAGGCCAGATGTTGTCACACACCATCTCTTCGTCTAGGTGTTTCAGAAGGTGATGTTAATCTGGGCCTCAGTCTTTCTTCAGGATTGATGTGATTCTGAAGTAATTTTTCCAAATAAAACACCAGGAATATCCACAGTTAATGAAGCCTCTGCAGAGATGGGTCTGAAGGTGCAAGTGTAGTGTTAGTTTTTCAGAGCTGGGGCTTGAGGATGATCCACAAGGCTTAAGGTAAGAGGATGTGTATACCTACAAACCCACATATATATGAAATCAGGAAGAGAGAAGTCATGTCACTAGATACTAATTCTAATTGCTACTGAAAAGAAGAGAATGACTTACCCTGCTTCTGGTTGCAAGATCACTACGCTGGAACCCACTCATCTATAAATGGAAACTTCTGCAACATCCTTTGTTTTCCTGACTAGTTCTGAGTACTATAAGAGCTGTACAATTACTGTGATTGAATCAAATGGAAACCCATCCAAGAAGCAATAGGGTGTTTCCAAAAATGATCCTGGTTGGTGTATAATAAGTTTTGAATCTGTGCTGTTATATATAAAATCTGTGGCCAAAAAACTTGGTAAAAACTTAAAAAAAAAAAAAAAAAAAAAAAGGTTCTGCTTCAAAGAGAAGATTTATTTAGCTTTAAAGTAATCACAAGGCAAACGTGGCTGTGGTCTGTAATTTTTATGGATGTAGTTAAAGAGTATTTTTGGAGGTTTGGGAGCTGTTGATAAGATGACAAACTACTTGTGGCTCATGAGCATTTCCCTCACTCTGGAAATGGTAAATGCACTAGAGAGTAGTGGGGATACGTTATGCATTTCATCCATAAATAATACATGTTTATGTTAATATATTTCATCATTATGTGGTATCTGTGCAGGAATTATTCTGTCGCCAACCTAATGTTACCTTTATTGTTTTCAGCATGTGATTATTTGAGTGCCAAGGAAGGGCCTTTCTGCTGTGGGGGAGATGGATAGGGGGACAATGCCTGTCATACTTCTGTCAGCTCAGACTGTGTGTGTGATGCTTGATGTCCACACCTAAATGTCCCCTGGGCCCTGCCCTTGCTAGGCTGTTACAGCTCATTTTAGCAGCAGTTGTGGATGCTTCCCAACCACCTGGGTGGGTTAGGGCAGCACTGTGCGGGGACTCCTTGCCCTCTCCCTTAAAGCCCTTTGGGGCGCCCTTGGGGGCTGCTGTGAAGTAGCTTTAGGCAGTTTTAAAGCTCCACCAGGAGGAGCTGCCCCTGCCTCCTGAAGTAATCTGCCTTCCTTCTCTTTCTCTTTTTGTTTGATTAGTTTTGTTGTTGCTGTTTTGTAGTTTTGCTTGATATAACCAGGAACCTTCTGAACTGCTACTGATAATGAGCAGCTAAAGCAGTGGTATTAAACTTCATCCTGTCAAATAGAAAGTTTCCTTCAGCAAACCACAGTTGTACTCGGGTTAATCAGGCATTATCCCTACCACAATTTTTGAAAAGAATAGGGTGACTTTCAGTTCTTGAAACGAGTTGTAGTGAAGCAATTCTGTGACAAAATGGATAAACTTTGCCCATGTTGCTTACATAAAATAATAAAATAAAAGAGCCCCAGGGTTATTCTATCAAATTAGCTTTGTAGCTAAAATAAACAAGTACCATGGAAAAAAGATCTGTTTAACAGACTTGAATGTGCAGGTATTGGTTTGTAACAGATTTGTGCTGCTTCTGTCACGTTTTTCTTCTGTACTTCCTTTGTTGTATCTTGCCTTTAATTATTTTTGAAATCCTAAGAAACTGTGCCTGTGCTGTATTTCTTAGGGTAGAGACACAGGGATGCTTCAGCAGTCTCTGAAGTGCTGCAGAATAAGCTCTAAGAAGTAGAAATGATGGAACAGGCTTCAGATGAAATTGCTTTTATCAGGCTATTTAGCGCTGCAGTCTTCATGAAATGGCAAAATCAGGTCAAAATTGCCAGACCCCTACTTTCTGAAGGGAAATTGTGTGTCAACCTGCCACTTCAAGCTTTTGGAAGAGAGGCAGGAGTTTATAAACAAGTATCATTATGGTTTATAAGACAGAAAGTAGTATTAAAATAAATATGTTGCGGCTTATTTCAGAATTTTCCTCCGCTCGATATCGTAGTATTTGTGGTTTCTGAATAAAGTCTATATTCTGACTCTCCGGTCCTTAACTGCTAGGGAGGTTCTGGCGATGCACTTCACTGAAGCACCCGGTGGTACCTCAGGCCGTTGCCTTGGGTGAGCCCTTGGATTTTAACCCAGCCAGAAGGAGGCGTGTGGTTATGGCTGGTTCGGGTTGGGGCTGAGAGAAGTGGCCAGAACCACAACAGAGGCCCCTTCCTGCATGGTCTCTGCAGAGGCCGTGACGAGCTGAAGGTGTGGGGAGCGTGTGGTCCTCCACCATGCCGGCGCTGGGTGAAGCTGAGGTAATCATGTTAAAACAGACGCGTGAATAGGCATTGCTCCCCCTCGCCCCCATGTTCTGTAAGGCTGCTTTAGTCACCCTGGTCCCGTCAGTGTGTATTTGTGAGATTCTTCAGGGCTCAGTCACAGATTTACAGCACAGATGAGGTGGGCAGGGCCCTCTGGAGGCCTCCTGCTCCAACCCCTGCTCAGGCAGGGACACCCAGAGCTGCTTGACCAGGACCATCTCCAGGTGGCTTTTGAGGATCTCCAGTGAGGGAGGCTCCACAGCCTCTCTGGGCAACCTGTGCCAGTGACTCTTAAGTCCTGGGAAGTAAAGCAAAGGGCTTAATTCCAGCAAGTGTTCATCTCTTCAATAGAATTGGCCCCTTGTATCTTGTGGTTCACATCAGGACGTTTGACGGCAAGATGAAATGCTCAGCTTCCAGTCTTCTTCCCGGTCAGCATCTCCTTGTCAGCATCAGCTTCTTCCTTCCCTCCTCCTGTGAATTTATTCTGACTAAACTTGTGTCACTTTGATAGAAGTGAGTCAGTGTTTTTCACCAAACACAAGTATTTGCTAAAGATATCTGCTTCCGCTATGTATGTCACTGGCAGCCGTAAGAAAACTGGAATCATCTTGGCTACTGAAGCGGTTCGGTAATTTATTGTACTTGTTTCAGTAGCACTAATCAGAGCTAGATTTGGCCAAATTAAATTTAAAATCCTGTTTACTACTTCACCAGTCAATGGAAGCATTGAAATGTCTTTTGGGAGCTTGACGAGATCTCATTGCACAAGCCAGGAGGATTTGTCTTAATTGAACCTGACCTTTACTAGTTCATTATCTGGAGCTGTGTTTCTATTTTTCTCTTTAATGCTTGCCAATGCAGTCTTTATCTTCTGCAACCTAAGCTGAGCCTTGCAGACTGCACACATGCAAATCTCCACAGCTTCAGAGACATTTCCTTTGCCAAAATGACTGCTAGATTGCCCCACTTTGGTGCATTCATACATTTTTCATATACAAGAACACTTGCGTATACCAATTGCTTAGTAGATGGATTTGAGTAAAAGTAAAAATACTTTTAAATGCTTGCTTTATGAATCTGAGTTCTGATGAACTCATATATAGTTGTGTATTTGTATTTTTAAGTTTGACGGGCAAGATGAAGAGCGATTCAAAATACTCTGTTAAGCATGCATGCAGCTTTCAACTACTCCTTTCTTTCCGTGTATTCTGGGGAGTACAGTTACATTCTTTTGGTTGCTTCCAACTGGGAAATTAACTTCTAAGATGTTTGCCATCAGTAAATAGCTGGAAGAAAAAAAAAAACGCCTGCAAAATTTTTTTAGAGGTTATTTAATGTGAACTTTATTCTAGTAATAACTGCACTAAATGAGTGCTGGGAGCACTATCCACTTAAGAGAAATAAGACATTAAGAGGAAACAAGTCAGTATGGGACAAGTCGGGATCCATGCTTGCAGCCGGTGGATTTCTGAGCAGCAACTGCTGTGCGAATGATCTGACTTTGCATGTTCTGCCTTTACCTTAGGCTGCTTACTCCCTGCTCTTCTGCAGTTGCTACAAAAGGTGAAAATGTGCTTGTGGGCAGCTACTGCACCGTATGTGTGTTCTAGCAGAAGTTCACAAGCTACAAGTTACCGCGTAGCTGTTAGCGTCTCAAACCATGAAGTAGCACTTCTGGATCACGGTTCATGAAATTTGGGCCATGCAGATCATATTTCCGTTAGCAAAGAAGTCTGTGTTAAATGTTTTCCTTGTAGCTGTGTTAGTGCAATCTGCATGGGAGGACAGAAGGTTTGAAGGCCATGTTCCTCCTTCATAGTGAATGATGCTTCCTGATTTTAATCTGGGTAAGGACCGTAGTTATCTTTGTCTGCGTGTTAAGTTCAGTTCCAAATGGCCATGACATGAAACTCCTATATAAACTGTCATCTATCCTCATTTACAATATGCGGATTCAGGATCTAATCACTCAGCTCTCTTGAGCTGTCATTGTTTATTGGTCTCTGTGGCCATTCTGGACCTGTGACTTTAAGACTGAGCTCACTTTAAAATAGCACAAGAGGAACTAGATACTTGGCTTGGGTTAGTTTTCACTGTTTCTTAATAGCAGAGTATTCTAAAATCAAAACCTGATATATATATATATATATATATTCAATCACCTTTCTGAATATAGATAGGTAGTACAAGTTTCATTTCATGGTATTGTGCCAAGCTGATGCTTATCTTGGTGAAAACGTAGAGGACTCTCAGCTTTGTTGTGGCAATGAAGCCAAAAACAGCTCTGGAGCAACAGCAAGAAGGATGGAAATAAGAAATGAACATCCCCCTCCCCCCCTTTTTTTTTCTCCCTGGAGTATTCTGATGCCCTGCTAAGAGATTGTTAATGAAACATAATATTGCCAAAATATTTTAAGTTATTTTGAAGACTATTAATTTGGCCAAAATATGTGTATGATAGGTAAAGGACCTATGCGATGTTTGTGTATCAGAGGAGCATCGTGCAGGAGCCAGAAAGCAGAGCAGCATCATTACTGTCTCGTGCCCAGTTCAGATCCAGCAATACTCCAATACTCCAGTTGCACTTACAGCTTCCTTCACAACACTGAGGACCGTAAGCCCTTCAATGACATTGTCAGTGTTGGGGCTGGAGGGGTGGTAAACCACCAGCCTCAGCTATAAGCCAAATCTTGCCTCTTTGCTGTCCTATTTTAAATCCTTTTAACAACGGAAATCTGGAAGATTGATCAGGAGCTTACTGAAATTAATGGGAAGACCTTAATTTGACATCAGTGGAACTTGAATCAGGCATTTATAGTGCAATCCCTTCGGAGAAAAGGCTCTTCTGTGATAGTCTTTCTGCAAGTATTTCTGTAAAAGCAGAGAAGATACGACTGTCTGTAACCATTTTCAGTCCCTTTTAATGTGCTAGTTCCTAGTTATCACGAACAGTTAACAGCTCTTTGTGCTTACCATGTGCACGGCTGCATGTGCGGTGATATCACGGGCTGCTGAAGAACAGATTTCGATGAAGCCATTGGGTGTGTACCGAGAGCTCAGCTGCAGATGGGAAGTGCCTTTCCTGTGGAATATAGATTAAAATTGCCATATGTAAAATATCATTCTGCAGTTCAAAAATCTAGATTAGGTTGTAATTGATAAAACAGATATTAAAATTCTAAGTATCTAATCTTGCTGGCTGATGTCATTCTTCCCCCAAGATCAGTGGTGTCTGTTTATATAAAGCAACTTCATGAGATTTTTACAGGAAAAAATTAAGCTGTGTTTTGACTCTTAGGTGCGAGCCTAGAGATGAAATATTACTGGGTATTGTTTCCTGTAAATTCTCTGTTCATGTATGGGTGTGTAAGTGCGGATGTGTCTCTGGTTATCTCATTAATCATGCTATTAATCATGCTTAAAATGAATAAGCTTTTAAAACATACCTATAACATCATGTGGTTTTGTGTTTAATTAAACGTGTATCTAATCCTACAGTTGTTAATTTGTCAAAGTCCCACTGGAACTTATAGCCATCTGATCAAACAAAGGAGAGCTGGATAAAATCTAACATAAGGTCTTCAGAAAGTGAGTGCATGTCTAAGAGAAATCTTTTTCCTAATTTAGAATAGTATTGTAGTACCATGTAAGCTTTTGGTTATTTAGTGGTTAAAGTGTTTCCTATTTTGACAGTGAATTGCTCTATCTGTTTAATTTTCCTTGGATCATTTCCTGTCCACAAAAGGCTATCGTAATTCTCAGCCTTTCTAGTAAACACTCAATAAATAGGAAGTTATAACTTCATAATAGACCACATCCACGCAGAAATCTGTAAACATCCTTTTTGCATCCCTTTCTTTTGAGGTTTACTCATTAGTTATTCCTGCCACACTGCTTCTTTGTGTGACAGATTGGCTAGTCAATGGTTGTAAAACAGGACCCTTCTGACTGCGTCGGTGTACCAAACTGCAACTACACCAAGAACATGTCCCAGTTTGAATGTTAAGATATTGTGTGTAGCCTAAAAAGTAAACAGAATAACCTGGTGTCGATTTTTTTCTTGTCCAAGGAAACATAAAAAATAAAAATAAAAAAATCTATTTTGCACAAATACAAAAATTGCATAGTGCCCCTGGAAATATATATATTTTTTGTTATTATTATCACTTTTGAAAAGGTTAGTATCAGGATTGGGGTAAGTTGATGACCTCAGATTAAATATCTTTACTGGGTAATGTGAAACACATTAGATTTTGTGCTGAGCTGGCAGTCCTGCCCATAAGGTTATCGGAGTATTTTTCCTAATTTACAGTTTATTCTTTGCACATTGAAGAATGTCTTAACCAATTAGTCTCTGAGTCATGAAGTTTCATGCATGAGATTCCTATCACAGTGGGAATCCTACCCTGCTCTCTGTCATAGGCTCCAGGAACATGGGCACAGCAGTGAGCGTCTCTGGCTCTGGGACCACGGCTGAGCCCCACGTGGCTACTCAATCTGGCCTGCACTGTCCTGAGGGACCCCTGGTCCAGAGGGGAACCCCAGCACCACAAAATATCTGGAGGTCTTGCACTTCCCTTCAGCCACAGCTTCTTTTCCATCTTGCACCATGATCCATCCCCATGAGGGATACAGGAAATATAACTCTGTCAAGAGCATCTGTTCTATTCAATGTATCTCTTCATTCTTTACGGATCAAGACAAACAGAAATTACCTCAGTCCAGCTGAACTTTTTCTGTACCTTTCAGCATATTTCTCATCCTTGTTTGGTTCAAAAGTTGAGATTTATTTCTGAGGAATTCACTTGCGTGCATATGTTGTGGGTGTACATAATACAGTAGTGATTTCATCATCTGCTTTCTCATAGTTACTGACTTCATTATAATGGCTCCTAGGAGAGATGGACAAACAGTTCTACTTGAAGTTGTTTGAATTAAGACTTTAAGGCCTGAGAACCAAGAGGGTCTTGCTTTCTAATTCCAGATAACTTACTGTTGACATTAGTGTTTCTAATTCCTTTTCCATCTAGTTTGGCAAAGTGATGGTAAGGCTAAGAAACCTCCAAATCCTTACAGTTCTGTAAGAGAAAGGTGGCTATTTCCTTTCCCCCGTGACTTCTAATCTTACTTCAGAGCCCATAAATTAGTGGCAACCTCAGAGGTGGCCCATGTAACTTCTTAGGAGCTCAACAGCATTGTTCTCCAGACAGCCACGTCCCTTTCTCTCAGCTCAGGGAGTGCATCTGCTGCTTCTACACTTCTCCTTTCTCAGGCTAGCCAAAGAACAGAGGAATGTACTGCCTTCATCCTGACTGAATCAAGACTGCAAATTCAGTGTGTATGCTGAGGCTTTCTTCCTACAAAACAGTCCTGAGGAGTACTACTTGCCTAAATCTGCAGAATTCATCTGATTTTTTGTTGTTTTTTTTTTTAATTTTTAATTTCTGCATGGTGCCTAGGACACTGGCAGGGACACCATCTCAGACTATGCTTTGTTACTGTGCTGCAATGCAAACCAAAGCAGAGAACTTCTTAAGCCGATATGCCACAAAAATTAGCTTGTTTTCTGTCAAATCTCAGATCTGTCTGCTTTTCTTTATTGCTCATCCTGTTTCCTTTTCATGCTTGTACACTGTACAAAATCTCTGTATTTCTGCATGTCTGCTTTATATTATTGAATGTCAAAGGAAATGCCAAATATCCCTTTCCCAAAACTTTTTGGACAACTAACTGGTAGAAGGAAGTGTATTTGTGTATTTGAATTACTGACACAGTCTCCAAATATCTCAGATTGCCAAGTCAGAAAAGTCTTTGCAATGAGTACCATTTCAATAAAAACAACACTTCAAAGAGGTAATTCTTTCAAATAGACAAACTGTGCAGAATCACAACTGTCTACTCTTTTTTGATGATGTAACGTTATTGATGAGTTAGGAGTTTGGTCTTTTGCGTGTGAATTCTGTCCTGTTCCTAAACGTAGTGCAATGCAGAGGATCATGTTGTTTGTGTTTATCAAGAATTAGCGTTTTCTCATGTTTTGTGCTTTCCATGATCCGAGAGAAGCACGGATTTATTTTTTTCCCAGATATTGTTCCATTTTTATTTCTGCATGAATTAGCTGCCAAAGAAGATTCTGCAGGTCTCCCATTTCCTACCCTCATACTGAACCTAGGAAAAAGGAAGCAAATCTAAAGCTAGCTGGTCTTTGCCATCATTCTTTGCTCTGATATTAGCAGTCCTACACATTCTGATTCATTCTTTCCTTAAAACAACCAAGCGTGAATGTCCTTTTCCATTTACTTGAATACTATTAAGCATAATAATAATTGCATGAAGACTCAGATCAGTATCCCATAATCAGAATAAGTTTAAAAAACAAATCACGCTTGACTTATGAGAAGATACCTTGTGTATCTTCCATCTTGAAAAGGAATGTTTCTGCAGCTTATATTACATGTGTTGATTTATAATCTGTCTTCTGATGAGCATGAGCTATCAGGATACTGAACAACTGTGTTAGCAAAAGCTGGACATAGAGCTGTTATAGTAACCACGGTCTTGTCCCTAGCTGGAAACAGTAATGTTTCATCACATGGTTTAGTATGAGTGGTGGTGAACGTGGTTTGGCCTGTGTCTATATTAACTATTAAGTTGAAGTTGACCTCAGCGTGTTTAGTCCTGTGAAGTCCAGCGCGCTTGTTGAAATGGCAGTGTTCTGGGTCACAGGATGCTAATATCCACTTGTGCTTACAGATGCCCCTTCCTGTGTGGTCGTGTTCACTGTGACCATTCTGTGCTCAAGTGGGAGACTTTGGTCTCTGAGGTGTCACTCTGTCGCTGGTGCAGACGAGCAAACTGTCTCCTTCCCACACAGCACCATCACTTCTGTAGAGCTCCCTCTCAGCTCCCTGCTAGCACAACTGTGGCATTATTTCAAGTGTTAAGCATATGACTTTCCAGAAGCAGGTGACTTATCTTCTGTAGGAAATCCTCAAGCTGAAGTGTGTTGCAATGTATACCGAGTAAACGGTGAACAAAAGTTCAAAATAAATCACTTATATTCACTTTCCTGGCGAAAAAGAGAAGTGCTTCAGAGATCATCTGTGTAAAGTTGCTATCCTACTCAGAGCTCTGCTGCTGACTGTTGAGCAAGTCACAGTAACCACGCTTAATGGTGGACTTGGAGGGGGCGGACGTGAAGAGGAAGCTCTGGCATAAAACCTCTGATCTTGTGGCACACAGCATCTAAATTAATCACATAACTCCATCTTACTTCTTCTGGCAGGACTGCAGAGCAAGAGGTGGTGGAGCTGAGCGCAGCAGACTTAGGAAGGTCTTCTGACTGGAAGAAAGTTTATTTATTGAACAGAAAGGTGACAGGTTTTAGGCACAGCTGTCTGAAGACAAATCTGCAGATAGGTGTCGATGCTGCCTACCGATTTTTGCACTGTGAAAGGAAACTGGTGGATAAAGGGTAAAGATTATCTGTTTCTGTGAAACAGTTCTCACTGGTAAGCGTGAGGGGAGGTAGCTGCCATTAGCCTCCCGCGTAGGAGCTTATAACCGATGGTGCAATAACAGTAGCTATCTTGATGATCATGTGGCCTTGAGGAAAAAGAAGTAATTGCTTCTCGTGTCTTTGGTTTTCCTGCTGCGTCGTGGTGCCTTTTGTGGTGCTGCTCAAGACTCTTTTTGCTCAGGTGCAAAGGAAGAAGGTCATTTCACATGCAGTGCCTTGGCAGCAAGGATTACTGTTCCGTATTTGAGATTCACTTTGTAAAGCAAGCAAATTTGAGCACTGGGAGGGAAACGTTCAGTTGTGACTGATCTGAGAGCAAATTAGATTAATACTCTTACTGTACAAACGTGTCTCTCATGGGATGTTCAGATGAGCATTTAAGATTTCATTCTTCTCCAGCCTTTCCCTGTACCAAGTTTTCTAAGAAAACAAGGAATCTGGTTTTGTGATTTTAATCTGTAACAGTCTGTGGGGCACCCAAAGGTGGTACCATCACTAAGTGACCTGTAACTCTTGGGAGCTATTTAGGAAAACTGTCTGAAAAAAATCCAGCCCCATCCAAATGCCAAGCTGTGTGCCTAGGGTATCTAATCTTGTTGTTGTTTTAAATGAAAATGATAATTTACATTTAGATGTCTACTCCTTTTAGTGTTTTGGCGCTGTTCTGTATAATGTTCAACTCCTTACTTGCATAGACCTCCAAGTGCTTCGTAGACTGAGTATGCTTGTTAGCATGGAATAGTCATTTCATACCAACTTTTTAAGTGGGATTTTGTTAGGAGTAGATACAATTCATTGTTTTTCCATATGAGGCTCTGAGGGAGTTTTAGACCAGCAATTACAAGCCATCAAGTTCTGTCTTCCCTGGATATGTAAAATGAATAGGCTTTTTTGTTGTTGTTTTGTTTTAATTTTGCCATATAGTCAAAGCCTTGAGTTTTTACTGTCTCATGTGGCTGAGGAAATCCACGTGTGTGGAATCCCAGTTTGTGTGTCCTTTTCCAGTATTGGTCTTGAGAGCTGGGGAAACGTATGGACTACAAGATTTTGTAGATAGTTAATGGAGCATTTTCATTTTTGGAACATCATTTCCTGCTAGGAACAAGTTGATGCTCAAAGTACTTTCAGAAGGATCTTGATGTCAACAGAAATCTCCAGTGAAACAGCACTCCAAAAAAAGCTATTGAAACTGGAAGGTCTTTTCTTTCTTGAGGGATTTGGCTCAATTTACTAGGTTACAGACAAAAGAGCATCATTAGTGCCCATGTTGAACCCTGGGTTATGCTCCCTCTTCATCTACTTTCCTGCAAACACAACACAGGGGGTTGGAAGTGGGCATCTCAGATACCACACAGCATCTGGGGGGAATGGTTTGAACAGTTTGTTCTCCCCTCTCCCTTTTTTCTCCAAAGAAATATCGGTCCCTAAGAGTTTGTCAAGGTATGTATGTATATAGCGAGTTGTCGTTCCCACTGGTTGCAGACGCCTGTTGGAGTACTACCCGAATTTGTCCTGTATACTCTCCTGAACGCAGTGAGACCAATCGGATGCTCTTCTTGGGTGCGTTGAGGAACCTTTAGAGTGACCACAGCAACAAACAGCGTACACACCCCCTGACCTTGCTGTTACCAAGTGATCTTCCTCTTCCAAGCACACGTGACTAATCATAGCTACAGATAGCTGCAAGGAAGTAGGCTCGAAGGGAAAGAGAAAGCAGACCTACACAGATGTTTTGCAAGCCGAGAGTTGCATGGTCACCCATGTCAGTCGGGTTACAAATAACGAAAGCTCCTGTGTTTTACGTGCATGCATAAATCTCACGGCTGCTTGCAGTTGTGTTTAGCTGTCTGGGTGGGTGTTTCTAACGCAGATTACATTCAGAAATGTATGCGCCAGATATTTAAAACCCTTCTTTTTCTATCACTGGTGCATACCAGAGACTTTCTGATTTTCTTTTTCAGTAAGAAGCATAATCTAGTTATTTTGTAGCATTCTCTTTCATGAAAGAATGTGAAGTTGAAAGAACTTTGAAGTCGAAATCAAGCAATTATTCAAAATGCTGTTGGCTTCTCCCTTAAAGCTGTAGGGCTAAAGTCAAAGAGGTATTTAAGAATTTAAATTTATATCGAATGGGATTTAAGAACCAGATTCATAAATACATTTTTTTGGATTTGTCCCTAAATCTTTAAACGGTAGTTGCCATGTTCGTCTTTTTTGCCACAGCTGAGAAAGCTCCGTACTATCTTTCAGTGTGAAAGAATAGAGGGGAGAGCAGAAGAGCGCAAAAATGCGTGAAGCCGTGAACTTGTTAGGTTGCTGTTTACTACCAGCAGGCGAAGGTCTCCCTAGCTGCTGCCCAAAATGTGGGTGATGGAAGAGGAGGTGAGGCCGGGATTGGTGTCCCCAGCAACACGAGCTTCCTCCAAAAGACGAGAGTCATCACTGGCACTGGCCAGCAGCCCTCGCAGAGGAGACTTGCAGCTGACACAGCCTGCATCAGCACCGGCCCCGAAGTTCAGGAGATGTGCCAACGGGTCTGCTCCCTCCTCAGAAGCCATCCACTGCCTGAAGAAGGGAGCGGTGGCTTTCTAGCAGGAATGAGCACTTACCTGGAGGGAAATGTTGGCATGCACCACCACAGCACAGATGATACTATACATTCATCTTTGAGCTACAGCCACGCACCTATCGTTGCATGGCAAAACCCTCGTGCCAGCCCACGCAGGCTCTGCTGGGAATGCCCCCCCTCCTCGCCTGAGCAGAGTCGGGGTGTTTCTTGCAGGGGGGCGTTCTGCCTGCTGATCATTCAGGGCACGTGCGTGCACACACGTGTATCGTAAGATACGTCTGCTTGAGTCTTAGCTGTGAGGCGTGCAGCGCTGGAGAGCCTCTGCAGCAAGTCCCATGTCATCACCAGAGGCTGACCAGGATCCGCGCACGTTTCTGATCTGCTGGGTTTGGTTTCACACCTACTGCCACTGATGCCTCCCTGCCCCCTTCCCCACTGGGGGAGGAGGGTGCAGACCTGCGCTGAGCCGTGCACAGAGCAGAGACCGCCAGTGGTGAGCTGCTGGGAGGAGCGTTGGTGGGGATTTTTGTGTGGCGGTACCTTCCCCACCTTCCCCAACCACAACCTTGTTCATTGCCCTTGCAGTAACTGGGCAATATCACCTGGTGCTGACTTAATCTGAAATTATGTTTCCTTAACCTTTTTTAAGGACTTCTTTCTGCCTGCCATTATGTTTTTACCCCATTCCTGTCTCTTCGCAGTTTAAGATTTCTTCTGAGGTCCACTATCAGCCCGCTGTCCAGTGTGTTTCCTCTTTAGTTCCTCTTCCACTAATGGGTGTTTTATAACGAACGTTCCACTGAAATGCTGGAAGAGCATCATCAGCCATGCTCTGAGCAGCTGGGGGCTGCTCGTGGGCAAGGAGTACTCCCTAGCCAGGCACAGGCCTGCTACAGGTGCTGGCTGGCTGGCTTCAGAACAAGAGGCAGCATCCCAGGCTGTCAAAGAGGTCACCTGGACCAGCTCCCCAGTCTACTCTTTTAGTATGTCCTGGGGTTTGATGCTGTTTGGGGTTTTGGCTCATTTTCTGTCCCTTTCAAAAGTTTGCTTTGCCTTGAGGTTGAGACTTCTATAGTAGTGTTAAGGTGAAACGAAAGGTCGCAGTTCATTTCTGAGGTTTTCAAACAAAAAGGTTAAACGGTTTACCTCTTTTATGGTCAACGGGTTTTGTCTCTTTCTGAAGGCCTGCCACGTATTTTCACCAAGGTGTCATATTTTATTTCAGAAGAGAACAGTTGTAACTTTCTAAATGCGGTTTTTGTAGTTGACTCTGCTACCCTGTGAAAAGGAACCTCCGGCATTTTTCTGGCAGGAAGAAGGCAGCTGTACGCGCTTTGTGTTTTTTCCCTGTCCGTGGGAGCCTGCGCCTATAGAAACAAGTGGGAATTTTCCCACTGATGTTGGCAGGGAGGGTGATCAGAGAGAGAAATGCGTAGCTCTGCAAAGTTACCGTGCTCGGTGTCTCTCGGAGTCCTTAGTGGTGTTGGTCCTTTTGATCTAGAGCATCTGGTTTTCGCCTGGGAAGATGATGCTCCATAAAATCCTTGGCGATGAGAACGGTGATTTCTGGATGCAGGGTGACAATAAAAAGTGCATTTCCCCTCAGCAGCAGAAACTTTGAGATTGCTGGCACAGAGAGATTGCCATCAGAAACTCTGAAAGACAGAGGGTGTCAAAACCTGTGAGAGGGGAAAAACACACATAGCTGATGACTGTTTGCCTCATGTTCATTTAATGGCGTGAAACTGGCTTAGTAGAAGCAAAAAACATCAGTAGCACTGAAGGTTTGGCTGAAAGTGGGTGTAGCATTGACAAAGGTTTAGTGCTTGTGATTTAACTTGGTCGACTCACCCAAGTCTTGCAGCTTTTTAATGCAAAGCAGAAGATCAGTTTCCAGGTTAAAAATAAAAAAAAAAAAATAGTATAAAGGCTATCCTTTTTTTCCTGCCGGTATTTATTTAATGTCAGTTTACTTTGTGAGTATGGATGCGTTTAATAAAAATTCTCCATCTGCTCAAGGAAAAAATAGAAGTTGTTAAAGTTCATCTGCAAAGACACTTCATTGTGGCTTAGCGAATGTAAAGGACTAGGAGATAAATTCAGTCATTTAGAGCCTGAAGAGATTAATATTTCATTTTGCCCAGAGACCTCCTTCTTTTAAGTGTGAAGCTTTGAGAAAGGTTTACACGCTGTGCTTTGTACACCCAGCTCAGCCCAGGAGAGCTGATAGGACTGTCTGTGCAAGACGTGTCAGCTGCAGAGTCGCCGCATTCATCTCCAGTGCCAAGCAGCTCCAATTACTCTTTGGTCAAACAAACTTCTTATTCATGGAGGTGCAGTTGTTTGCCAGAGCCATTTGCAATCGTGGCAGAGGGGGCACAATTAATACATTGTAAAAATGAATTATTTTTTAATGGCATATGCTATGGAGATGTAATGGAGCCCCGCTGGCGTTCATCTGAGGGGTGGTGCAGGGCCAGGGCGAGGAGTTGCCAGCTCAGAGTAGAGCACTAGAAATTCTCCAACCAGCACGAAAAGAAAACGTGAGCACGAGAGCCCCCATGGGAACTGTATTTTGGTTTCAGCACCGTCGGTTAACGTTGTCAAACGGCCTGTCTCAAACTGTTAGGACTGATAAAGTGCCAGTAATTATCATTTAGAAAGCTGGTGGCTGCCAAGACCATCGCACACTTCACATGTGTTGGTTGGGCTGGTTTGAAGTTACTTTGCTTTAAAAAAAATAATAATAAAGAAAGAAATTACTGAGCCTGCACTCTGATCCAAGAATAGCGTTGAGTTTTGACAAATGACAGTCGGTGCTGGCAGTAATTATTTTTGGTGCTCGGAGTAGGCTTGGGGGATGCTTTCTTAGAGTGCATCACCGGTGCTGTTTGTCTTGTGGGTAACAGGGCTGCTGATATCTCTGGATATTTGCAGCAGATCAAAATAAAAAACAAGCTATGGGGGTCTCCCTTTCCCTTCCTGTGAAACTGGACAGAAAGAAAATTAAAAATAGCCATCGTTAGAAGGAAAAACGTCCCTATTTTGCAGTTAATTTCCAGCCACTGTAAAGAAACAGATTCAGAGTAGAAGGGCTGAGCAGGGCAAGGGAAGCTCTTAGAAGGAGCTCTGTCTGCATACCACCATCGCTTCGTCTGCTCCCAGCCCTCTCAAGCAGCCTGTGTGTAAAAGCCATGGCTGGAGGCAGAGCAAATGTCATCGATTTCCTTCTGAAGGAGTCGGAGTGGGGCCCTTACTGAGAGCTGAGGACGATATGGACACAGCTGGGTCACCCAGCCATTGCTGGGAAAGGAGACAGTGATGGAGGAAAGGCCGTGTAGAAGCTTGCACGGTATTTTTCATATGGAGATTTGTGACTTTATCAGTCATCAGTGAATAAGCTGGTGAGAAAATCTCTCAGTCACAATGCTTATCGGGTCTGTGAGTCTGAAGGGCTCCAAGTGTGAGCTGTCAGTCCGTCCAAGAACATACCACTTGTAGGTGTTTTCTGCTTTTCCCTTGAGCATGTGGCTCGAGACTGGTCTTCTGGGGCTGCATAGCCAACCTCTGAAGCTCCTGCTCTCCTGTTCTCCTGTGCCACTCACCCGCTGCTGCTTCTGCATAGAAAACAAAATGTTTTGTCTCGGTGTGGTTGATTTTAAACTCCAGTCTCTCTGGGATCCAGTGGTCAGTGCAGCAACAAACAGGCACTCAGCTCACTGAGCTGAGGTAGGGAGGAACAGCAGCACCTAAGGAATGGGAACAGATTGAGGCATTTTTCATCCACACTCCCAACTTGCATCGGATCTACACCTTTACAATAGCTAATGTCATATACCAGCTTAACCTAAGTCTTCATGGGATACAGAAGGAGAAATTACTCTTTTCAAATATAATTTCAAGACCTGTGAATCAAGATGCTTGCTTATGGCCTAGAGAGCACCAAATATTGCATCATGAAAATTAAAAAGCAAACATGCTGCATTTCATTATTTCATCTGCGTGAGCACTTCACTATGTCTAATTCTGTTCATCTGAAATTATAAACAAACTTACCCTGATATAATCTAATTTTCATTATAGACGCCAAATTCTGTTATGCTGGGCAACAAATTGGCTTAAGATAATTCTGTCTTTAGAAAATATAGTTGTAATCAACGGATTTATAGTTTAATAAAGTCTCATGATATATCTATGCCCTATAGCTTACAGAGCTTTATTTTCAGTTCGGTGCTCCCTTTAGTCTAATTTAGGTTTATTGGTACAATCATTAGATTTAAGATATGCGCTTTTATTTCTAACCAACAAGGAGTGTCAACATGAGATATGGAAAGAAGCAGAACCAATTATGAGGCATTTTACTGCAAAGCTGTTGACGGATGCTATCTAGGAGCAAGGGAGAGCAACGAGATCCTGTGTTTTGTCTAGAATTTGGAAGGGGCAGGGACACTGAGAATATGTAGGGTCCCAACTAGAAAAAGTGAGGCAATTTTAGTCTAAAAAAAAAAAAAAAAAGCTTTTGCCAAAAAGCCTTCTGTAGACCAAAGTCATTTTACCTTCCTTTTTCCCCCAGCCAGGTCTAAATTGTAATTTCTGAACACTGTGATGTTCAGCAGCTCTCCCATACATATGGATGTGGAGAACTAATTGCATCTTATTTGTGGACATATTTAAGCAAGAGAGAAGAGGGAAAGCTAATTGGAAATCTTTCTTATGTGGTTTGTCTGTTTGCGTGTGTGTGTTTTAGTTTTCTCATGCATTTGTTTACCTACCTGCTTGTACGTAAAAGAGTGAACCTGTTATGTTTTGCTTTTTATTTTTTCAGAAGAGCTTTTTGTTTTATTAAGGAAAGTCACGTGCCTGCAGCTCACTCAGCTTCTTTCTTGTCTGGGTAAGCTGGTAGAAATAATTTATTGGGCTCAGATAGAAAAAATAAGCAGTAGGGAAAATCATAAGACAAACGAGATGAAATGCAGTTATACAAAGAGAAAGAATAAAGAATAGTATTTTTTTCTTCCAAAAGTTTGATGGTGTGGGAGAGTGTAGGCTTATCCCAAGATAAACTGAGAAGCTCTAGCCTCATTTTAGATGACAGGGAGGGGCAAGTACATCTTTAGTTGTGGCCCATTGCTCTTTTGTGTAGGAAATAAAGCCTGGAAACCTAAATTGAACTATTGTTTTCTATGCAAATGTGTTTATTTCTTTACAATATTTTACTACTGCCTCCTTCTTTAAAATAGGTTGTTGGTTTTTGTTCTCGGTGAATGGCTAAGCGTAACAAAAAGTGCCCCAGTTCTGGATTTCGGAGCAGCGGCGTGTGCTGGCGGTCGGTGCCAGCGTTCCCTGGGAATGCTGCAAACAGCGTCTCCACGCCACTGTTTTGATTTCGGAAGGGGAATGATTTATGTCCATGCTCAGAGCAGGGAGTGCGTTAGAGGAAATACTGGTGCGTGAACAAATGAACACGTGGTAAGCGACTGTGGATCTGGGTCATTTATAACATGTAGGTGAGATTTGGTGTGACAATTTTGCAGGCTGCTCAAAATCCTAAGCAGGTGTGCACACGGCTGTGGGTTTCTAGCTGGCTGATTTTGTGTGATCAGGATTAAAGTATGTATACTTTTATTTTAGGAGTGTGTAGAAAGTGAGGGTGTGTGAGCATGCTCCGGTGTAGGATCTTCGAATGGCGGTTTATCCCTGTTTCAAGGGGCTGTTGTCTTCCCTAGGTATATGCGTTTTAGTGTTGACTAAAAGCCCGTGGCTAAATGCGGGTGGCCTGAAAAGGGGCAATCCGACATGGTTACCGCGGCGTCCAGCGGCAGGACGGACACAGCTGAGCTGTGAGGGATGTGCTGCCGTACAGGCGGCTCTCTCACTGCGGCCGTCTCACCGAGACGCGCCGAGGAAGAATGGTGCGACCCTGCGCGTGGGCTCCAGCCGGGAGTGAAGGCTTGTGCTGACAGGACAGGGAGACCTTATCTCTGGTATAATTGGAGGTAACGGGGGGTATGGCGGGCACCAGCTTCCCGTTCTCCCCCCCGCCCCACCTCCCATGCTTTTGGATTAAAGAGAGGGTTTCTCCAGTTAGAAAGCTGCGTTTCATAGGGACAGGAACCAAGAGACAGTTCATTTCTATGGAGGGTTGCTATAAATAGCTTGCTCTGTTAACATACATTCTTTCACCAAATGAATCCTACAAACAGGGTTTTGTTCCAAGCCCACAGAATACTTTGTATGTCCTCGTCGCTTCGCGCGTGCTCATTCAGAGACCAGCTCTTCCCCGCCTACACGAGAGGTAAACCTGCCCCTTGTGCAATGAGGCTTGTGTAGCCTCCATAAATGTGCCTCTTTCATTTTTTTCATCACTGATAGCAAAGGACCACTGGGCATGTATGTTGTTAAGGCAAATGGGGCGGAACTTGCTGGAGCCCGTGCTCGCTGCTGGTTAAAATTTCGACCTCCATGCTTTGTGCCGCCCTGATCTCTCCTAATGCTGCAGCCTTGGTCAGAAGCTGCAGCTACTGCAGACCTTGAGAGCTGCGCTGGGCTTTTAGGAAGCTTGTAATTGCTCCGCTGTGGATACTTGAGTGAGAAAGAGCTTACCCAGGAGAAAAATGTCTTCTGTTACTGCTAGAGCAATGCGAATGCTGCGGAGATAAGCAGTCCCAGCTGTATGGCACATCTATAAGTACCGAGAAACTACAGCTTTTATTTTCTTCCTCTTGTGTAGGCCTAGTGCTGGAAATCCTCTCCATGTGAGAAGGCTTTCAACTTCCATTTAAATCTGTTTTTTTTAAGCTGGGCTGTCTGAAGCCCAGCCCATGGCCCTTCCCCACTGTGCATGAGGTGGCTGCTGAAATGTTATCAGAGCTGGGCGATGCGACCTCGAGGTGTCTGTCTGGAAAAGGGACGCAACTGGGAGTTCAGATGGTTGATAAAACATCTGTGTTTATGAAGACGCATGCTCTTTCATAGTCTGCCCTTTTTTAATCTATCTGTCTGCTTGTGGGGACCGTACTGTTTCCACTCCCCATGTTGAGGTCGAACACTTCCCTTTCTTGATGCACTGTCATGTGTGCAGTGCTTAAAGCACTTGCTATGGCCCTGTGTCTCTGCAGGTGGGTTAAAAGTAGGGGCGAGCCATAGATGAGCACGTGTGTGACAAGGGGAGGGGAAGCTGACACAATAAACTGGTTGTCATCAGTGGCCATGGCTGCAGGGCATGGAGAGAAGGGTCTGCGGATGTGACAGGTAGCGGTTCTGCCTAGGCTGCCCAGCTGCAGTGCCAGTGGTGTTGTAGGGCTGTGGTAGTCCCAAATGTTGTTGACACTCTGCCATTAGATGTAAGCATACATGTGAGAGAAGTGAACTTGACATTTTCGGCATGTGTTGGTTGTTTTTAAAACGTGGCTATTGATCTATTGATTTAGTGGCTCCTGTAGCTGCTACTGGTGATGTTTGCTGCTGAAATCCACACAACTGACCCGTGCAGCTGCTCCCAGATTGTGCTAATGACTTTTGGAGGGGAAATTAATGAGCTTGCTTTCATACTCGAAAAGAAAAAAAAAAAAGTCTTGCCTCTGTGGTTCTTAGGCACAT
This sequence comes from Cygnus olor, assembly GCF_009769625.2. NCBI lineage: Eukaryota > Metazoa > Chordata > Aves > Anseriformes > Anatidae > Cygnus > Cygnus olor. The sequence goes on along the minus strand of NC_049171.1, from coordinate 49,956,116 downwards.
ATCCCCCTTGTTTCCCAGAGGCTTGTTATGGATCTGTACTTGCAGGGACTGTACCATCAGCCCGTACCATTCATACATTTTCCAGAATTCATAACTCGGTGCCTTTGCCACTGTGGCCGCGCACGTGCTGCTCTGAATGCGCCTTCTCAGATGTCCCTGCTCCTGGTGGCCCCGTGCCACAGCCGGTGAATGGCACGCCTTGTGCTCCGCGGGGCGGTTTCTAGGGCAAAATCAAACGTGACATTTCCAAAACGCGCGAGTCCAAACTAGTTTCAGCACTGAGAAGCGGAGCCTGCGAGTGCTTTCTGTGTGTTGTTTCTTGCCTTATTCTTAGCAATTTACAGTCTGTCTTACTGGGGGCAGCGCGGAGGCTGAATGTGCTTTTATAAACCCCGTTTACATCTGCAGAACTGTCCCAGGACGGGGTTCCCTGGTTTTTGGCTAGTGGACTCGGTGAGAGCTGCCAGCCCTGTTCCTCAGCCCGCTCCCTGCCGCACTCATCCCCGGGGTGCTCGTGGGCACGTTGGGAGCAGGCAGTGACCCAGATGTGCTGATCCCAACGTGTCCTTTGTTTCCAGCACTTGGCATGACGGTGGATTTGACACATGGTTAAGCACACGTCTGTCACCGGGCCAAAACGCGCGTCCCCGGTATTACACGGGCTGTTGTACCAGCTGGGTGACTGCCGACACGGGTAGCTGCCGGCCTGCCCTGCGAGGCGCGTGGCCATGTGGGTGCTGCCCACACAGCAGGGAGTGGGTTGTCACGCTGTGGGATGCCGAAGCTGACGTAGCCCACTTCCTCTGAGAGGTTAAGCACTGTTGTAAAGGCTCCGAAATGTACTGCAAATAGCAGTGTTCTGCTTTGGCATCCATTTCTTTATCACAACCTTTTTTTTTTTCTTTTAACTGCTTAAACTTTCCATGGGGTTATCAGGCAACCATTTTGCTACTGTGGGATTCGCTAGCTGTAATGGTACAGAAAAGGAACAGTGACAGAGCCCTTTTTCCACTTCTGTGTTTGGCAGGAGATGCGGGGCAGTGCTTTTCCTCAAATCATAGTCTTCTGACTACAATTTCATTTTGGGTTCCTTCGTCTACAGACAGATCTATTACATCTATATATGTAAAAATACGTTATATACAAATAATCTTTCATATATGTATGTATATACACATATACATGTAAAAAGTCATCACAGAGTCATAGCTGCATAGATACACGTATATGTGATTCTTACAGCTGGAACATAAAACTAGTCCTCTCTCTCCTTGTCCAAGCTATAATCTCAATTGGGCTTTCTTCACTTCTTTGTGGATCCCAAGTCATCAAGTCTCATTCAGCATGGCTAAACAGAAATCCATTGATACAGCTCCACCTGCAGCTCTCCCCATTATCTCCCGTCTCTGTTGCCATGGACAACACCAGGGTCCCTCAGCGAGGCCAAAATCTACATGGGTCCATCTCCAAGTTCCCTTCATCTTCAGTCAGAGATCAGCGGACTCTTCACATGTGATATCTCTTCACAAATGCCCTCTGCTCTCCAGACCACGCCGCTGAAATTCACATCCAAGTGCTCATTTCATGTCTTGAATTATGGCAGCATCCTTTTCTCTGCCCTCTACAGATTATAGTTCTGTCTGTCCCGAATGTCTTTGCTAAGGGAATTTGTCCAGCTCCCTCATTTCTTAACAGTGTAGCCTCCCTTGCTCATTCCTCAGTTGACTCCTTTAAGCACACCAGCCGTCTGTCTTCAGCCCCAAAGCCTTCCTCTCCGTCTCTGCTTTCCACCTGTCCTTCAGGTCTCAGAGGTCTCCTCCTGCCACCCATGCTGCCAGTCTCTCCAGCGGGTACGAGTTGCTTTCCAAATGGCAGCTGTGGGTTTTCTGCGGACCTCACACGCCCCGTTAACGTTGGCAAGACTACTTTATTGTTGTCCTCCAGGTCTTTCCGTCAAAGTACTCTTTCCTTGGGATGCTTCCAAAGGCCCTGGGGCTGCCAGCATGCCGAGGCTGGCTCACTCTTGCGCTTGCCCTTTCTTGCCTTGCACACAGGGGTTTGTATCCACCAATTTTCAGCTGGTTTTGGGGCGATGCAGAGTTCCCGCTCACAGGCGCTTCACGATCCGTGTTCACGTTGAGCGTGGCCCTTCCCTTGTGCAGCCGGCGGCTTGGAGGAGCTTTAGACCTTGCTGAGATTAAGCCCGTAGCCAACACCCCCTGCCATTGCAGGCTTGCAAAAATAGGCCAGGCGTGCATGGCAGTAGCGGCGGCGTAACCATGGCAATGTGAACAGGCCGCGTTCGTGGGCGGGCAGCTCTCTCCAGGCTGACTGGGGCGGCTGCGGCCTGGGGCAGGCCAGCATGGCGAGGGTGTCGGGCTGGGGAGGGGGCTCGGCGCCCACGAGCATCTCTGCTTTCCCCCAGCTGCGTCGGTGGCCTAACAAAAAGAAGACATTAGTGCTGGAGATGCTGCACGAGCAGGGACGTGGCCTAGATGGTCCCTCAAGTTCCCTTTAATCCCACGGCTCTGTTTTAACACGGAGAGATGGCTTCTCCCTTTCTATTTTCTGGGCAATCAGGCGTACGCTGATCTTCTGCTGATACCGACAGAAGGTCTCTGAATATCAAGAAACCAGAATACCCTCATTAGGGATCCGCTCTGAGGATGTGAGAGTAATATATTGCTGCTAGAGACGAGGCCGGCTTTGTGCAGCAATAAAACAAGAATATTAAACAGGAAGCCAATGACACTTCTGAAACATGCATGAGACAGTAATCCAGATGCTGTTCTGGGATACAGCACAGCCCTCGAGCCTTACATCTACGCTACTCTTTTATTATTTTTTTTACGTTGCATCTGCGTGGTTGGGGGCGGGGTGGGGGCGCAGCGAGGGGAAAGCCGGATTTTTAGCCTGGTTTCCTGAGGAAGCGGGGGCGAGGCTGTCAGCGGTGCGTCTGCGGGTCAGGCCTCATCTCTACAGCTTGCCAGGCTGTCACCATCCAGGGAGGGGGCTTCTGCCCCCGGCACCTCCTCGCCGGCCGCCGGCGCTGCCCAGCTGATGCCGATGGGCACCGGGGCACGGAGGCTGCACCTGGTGGCGTGGGGGAGCTTCGTGCCAGAGGAGCTCACGTTGTACATCTGGAGTCACGATTTCCTTGGGTGGTGAACCACCGGCTGCCCCAAACAAGCTGAAAATCCAGGTTCGTTAGCTCCCCCACACAGGCATTTGCTTAATCTTTAAAGTAAGGGAGTAGGGGGTATTGCTGAGCAATACTGCTCAGCATAAAAATGCTCAGTTAAATCCATAGGATATTTCAGCAAAATAAGGGCTTTTGTGTGGCTTTTGTGTTGCAGAGGGGTTTGTATTAATATAGCGCAATCCTGGAATTACAAGAGCCCCGCGTTTGTTCTGGTTCATGCTGGGACACTTGCTTTCGAAGGAGGGACCTGATGGATTTGAGAACAGCGTGAAGGAATAAAGACTTGATCTGCACTCCAGGCTGAAGCATTATGTCACTGCAAAATCTTTTCATTTGTACTTCTGCTGTGTTGTCCTGAGGATTTAATTTCCTGTTTTTCATTATGTGGGAGTCTTTTTTGGAAGCTACTAGAGAGCAGGGTTTTTTTTTGGAAAGTAAACTGTCAAAATACAGTGAATATTTTTTGGTTGTTTTTCTACTTTCCTGAATCCAGAACTCGCCAACATGAAATTTAATTATGAAAATAAATAAATGAGTAAATAAGTAAATCAATGATGTAGCATGGAGACAGCGCTCTTCTTTCCCTTTTCCCCACCCTCAGTCCACCAGCAGCTTTACATAGGTTTTCACACCAGTGCTTCTCTAATTTAAAGCTCTTATTCCTTCCTTGCTTCATGCCATGTGACAAGCAAGGACCTTGTTTATTTGCTTTATGCAACTTGTCTGATTATGAAAAATAACACAACATTTTCTATTCCTCAAGTTACAGTATTTTGAAACTTCCAGAAAGATAAGAAGTATTTATTTACCTTGAAACTTTCAGAAAGATAAAAACAGATCAGGCAAAAATGCTCTCCAGAGCAATCCTTTACAAACACCAGACTGACACTGCAGCTGATGGGTTGTAACTGCTGGGCTTCCTTTTTGGGGACGGAAGGTGGGCAGAGAGGATGTTTTCTTCGTAGGTTTGCTCTACTCATCTGATCTTGGATTTGATAAGCTCCACGATTTTAAAACTCTGACCTCCTTTTTTTCCCCATCCTTGTATCTTAAAAGATTAACATGAAGAGGGCGAAAAGGAAACAGTTTGTTTTCAGCTTGTCGTATTTAATCATTAGTTTACAGTGCAGTGTTTTCATTGTTTGCCCCTTAATCACGTTGGTGTATTCTTTTCTTGCGCTGTTTACTTTTTCCTGTACAGGCTTTCTTTGATACAGAAATAAGTTTACAAATAGCTCGCTCTTGCAAAATTTCAGCATTTTTTCAACGTTTTCTCTTCAGCATCAGGCAATGGGACCACGCGTAGGTGGCGGAGCGCCTGCTGAGATCGGGTGCTTCGGCTCCGCCAGCCCCAGCCCGCCCAGGCTGCGGGTTCCTTGCAGAAAGTGCTGTTCCTTTGTGTCGCTCTGGGGCAATTTTTGAATTACAGTAGTTAGGAAAACCAAATGTGCAAACTATTTTTTTTCCACAGTCAAGGACATAGCACAGGAAGCCACAATAATCTGTGCACATGGATGGGGCCCTGCGCTGCCTGTTCAGTTTCCAGCTGTCTCGTGGCTTGCTCCGTGTAGCTCACACACCGCTGAACCTGTTTGCTTTGCTTTGCTTTACTGCATGGAAAGAAGAACGGCACCTGCCACGTGCTGGCCTGGAGATGAGTCAATCCTGTGGGGCCAGGCTGCGCTCAGAAACGTCAGGTAGCTTGTTCTAGGGTGAATAATCCATTAAAGCATTGCACATACATACCTAATCCTATCGACTGACTGAACTACAAGAAGTCCTTAGTAATACACAGGATCCCTTTCACCTCCGGTTTGTCCTAAGAATACAGGATAGGTGCTCAATTTCAGTATAAGTTTAAAGCCTTGAAGGAAATTGGCCATGACTTGAGACTGTTTCTTCCCATGGGTGTATTTTTTGTGATTTCTTGCACAGGGGGAATGGCTGACACTGGGGGCGCTGCAACTTAAATATATTTCTTCCACATACGGTGTACATGCGTGTGTTCATTTTTGTTGTATGGCATGGCCATAACGTCCTAAACGTTCTAAAAGCTTACATTATGCTGGCTGCTGTTTTTCTTGCTGTTCTTTTTTCCCCTTTCCTGGTCCCAGAAACAGTCCCCTGCTGTCACTGGGACACGAGGCAGCGTGGGCTGGCAGGCCGGGGGTGCAGGGGATGGATGCGTGCTGCCTCCCTGCCTGCAGTGGCCTCGCGCCCTCCCTCAGCTCCAGCCGTACCCAGCAGCATTCTTGAGAGCCAGCTAAGAGGGTCAGGGAGTGCGATCTATTCTTAGGACTATGGGACCCATTCATTTCTTTAAAAAAAAAATAAAATTGTTTGGTGCAGAGCACTTCTCATTTTTCTGTAGAGAGAAATGCGAACACTCTTCCCGCAATTAATGAAGTCATTTTCCTACTGTTTTGAGAACTGAAGTATGTCTCTGCAATCACATGCCCCTCGTGTATTAATGGCATTTTCAGCCTCGGTGCCTGCCCCCTGTTGAGCTGGCTGGAGGTTCCCCTGTGGATCGCTCAGTCCAGGTGGCTGCGGATGCCTGACACAGAGGCCGACCGGTCCCACGGCACGGGTGAGGTATGCGGCACGCAAGTTGGCTTCCAGCTTAAAAAGGCAGCCGGAAGACATGCTTGCGTCTCTTTTAGGCGGTGTGGATGCCAAAGCTTTTGGGATCTTCCCAGATTTTGAAAGGCAGGATTCTTGAGCGGTTTTGCCTGCCTTTCAATCACCAGTTCCCCTTCTCTTTCCTTCTTATGCTACCTCTTCCCCTTCCACTTGCTCATGACAACTCCTAGTTGTCCCACAATGTATTTCATAATGCTTTTGCATCTTCTTATTTGTGGTATCTGCCCTCAATATTTCTCTTTAAACATTTGCACACTTCTACCTGTATTAGCACTTCCCATGCCGTAGTGCTTAGTTAGGTGCCCCCTTTCTGCTTTCAGCTCCCAGCTCCTTTGTGTTTTCTGCTTTCTCTGTGGGCCTGTAGCTGTTGTGTTACAAAGCAAGTTGACGCCTAGGAAAGCAGCGGAGTGCAAGAAAGATTTGTTTTAGTTTAGCCTGCCTGAAAGTTGAGAGGGAAAAAGGAACTAGTGTCAGCAGTACGGAGCTGGCAATACCAACTGTGTCAGTAAGGGGTTGAAGCTCTTTGGTAGTGAAGCATCGCAGGGAAAAGGAAACCACGCAGCGTGCTTGGGCAGGGCTGGAAGTAAAGGATGTGCAGGATATGGGGACCCGCTGACAGCAGCACATACACTAAAGATGAGTCAGTAGATCTGGTGTGCGAGGAGATTTAAGTGGCACAGAAAAGAAGCAGTTTAGCTTATAATCTTTAACACAGTTTTGTGTTGTGGGTTTGGTTTGTTGTTTTTTCTTTTTCCTTTTTTTTTTTTTTTTCATAAAACTAGAAGCTGAAGCAAAGCCTCTTTATTCTCCTAAAGTTTTTTTCCCCCCTCTTTCCTGCTTCTCAGGACTTGCTGGCACTGCAAAAGTGACCTTGGCTCTGTTTGGAGAGTTCCTACTGCTCCGAACGGAAAGGGCAGCAGTTTGAAAGATGCGGTTTTTATATAGCTGCAAGTTTGATGGTGGGGACAGATGTTTTTGTTTTGATAGTATGAACTTTCTATGGGACTCTTTTAGGAGAGGGACCTGGTTATCCGTATTTACATCCTGCAACTGCACAAAGCTTTCAGGTGACTGCTTTAGATACCCAGTGAGGTTCAGGTGGCAGAGGCAGGGTGCCTGCCCTGCTGTGTAGCCACCATCCTCTTTCAAATTTTGTCACCCAGGAGGAGGAATCAACCAGAATCATAATGTTTGGTCTTAGCAGAGTCTTGTAATGGTGTTGCTGTTTCTTTTCCTCTGCAGTTGCCCAGGGTCGTGCCTGCCCTAGTTGCATGAGTTGTTTTTTGCAGGAGCTCCTGCCTCAGCTCCCCCCGATGCTGGCTGAGCTTCCTCGTGTCACGCGCGGCTCCCTGGGACCCTCCCCCAGCAAGGAAGAGGCTCGGGGTAACAGTGGGGCTTCTGTCTCTGTCTAAGAGCAAGCCTATAAGCTTCCTTTAAACTTTAAACGTTTTATTGTTGGAAAGCTTTCAGATGTTCACTGGATAAGGGGTCTTTATATATAATCTGGCATCGCACAGTAAAAGATTGCTTTATGTAAGCTAAGTTTAAGATGTGCAGTCCCTTTATAAATTCATCATATAAACTCAGCGTGCAGAAAAATTTTTTCTTCTTGTGTTCAACATTGCTTTTAAAAGGGTTTTCCAAGTGGTTTTTGATATTATTATTTTTTTAAAATAAGATTAGAAATCTTAAGGGGGAAGTATCAGGAAAATGCTGCACCCCGAGCAAAACTGAGCACGCTTCTGTGCGTTTGTTAAAATGTGTCAGCAACCTCCTGTAGGGTCCTCAACCTGCTCTGAGGAACTCCAGGCCTTGGTACTGTAAGGCTAGAGCAACCCACTACTGAAAAATACTTCCTCGATTAATTCATGGCCCAAAACCTACTTGGTATGGTGTGTAGCATAATGAACACAAATTATGTTAGAACATTTGAAAAAGGAAGACTATTGCTTGGCAGAGTAACCAACATTTTCCTTACAAAGTGGATCTAGCTAATTTACGGATTATGCACCCTAGTCCAGGCACTTTTATTTGTAAGCTGTTCTCCAAACTGAAAACTTTCTTTTTCCCAGTTTTACCAAGTAACATTGCAGCTCAAGAACCAGGGATGCGTGGTTCTCGAGGTTTGAAAAGGCAGCAACAAAAGCACATCACTAGTAGAAAACTGTCAGATGTTTATCATCATCTAGATTTCATTCTGTGTCTGAGTATCACAAACTGGATTGCATGTACTGGGATCCATCTGAAAATTATTTATGACTTCAGCCAGTCGCTTCCTCCAGCTGGGCCAAGCCTGCGTGCAAACTGCAACACCTGCAGCATGTACCAGACCAGAATCCTTCAAGTAACTGCTTTTATGCCTTAAGTCATGGCTTTATATGTTTCATACAGTGGGTAAATTGTCACTGAAGGATTTTTGCTTTAACGGAAATCCGTTTTCGTTTGTGGGTTCTTGTCTAGGTTTGTTCATTGTGGACCTGTTCCAAAGATCCTGGAAGTTGGTGGGTGTTAATGGATTTTGGCATGGAGGCTTGGAAAAAGTAGTTACTGTGTCTGCTGTCAGTGATTTCTCTTTTGCCAGTGGTAATAAACTTAATTCTGATCCCAGTATGAACTGACAAAAACATATCTGGAAACTGATGAGGGTAAACGGGTTGTCTCATAAAGCAGACAAAGTAAGGAAACCAAACGTGCTGGTGACGTGATTCTACTCACCGCATCGTATTTCACAAAATACTTTTCCCTGCACAGAAAGAAAGCAACTTTTACACAAAGCTACATAAAAGCACCACTAGTATATGTGCCACACTGCAGGGGGTATGGCTTTTTGGTGTTTTTTTTTTTCAGTAAAAAATTCCAATTTGTTGAAGCTGATGCTGCTTACAGGAAGTGGCTGTTCGTGGCAGACAATAAGCCTGATTATCTCCCAAGACTACTTTTCTTTTTTTTTTTTTTTTAAGTTTCAAATAAAGTCTCTTCTTTGAGATTCAGAGCAATTTCTCACATCTGGTGGTTTGCTAAGTATTTTACCATGCCTTGCCATTTAGGAGAAGATGCTTGGACAGCTTTCACGTGAATGCCACTTCCATGTTGGCAGCAATATGTGTGACACAGTTTGGGGTGACCCCTTCGTAAGCATTTTGGACTGGGATGGGTAGCAAGTCGCAGCAACTTGCGGGAAGCCGATGTTGCTTAAACCTAATCCTATTCAATTGATTGTATTTTAAACAGCCTCATTTTGTATTTGATTTTAGATGGCAAGTGGAAGGGGAGTTCAATGTGATTTTGTTCAGAAAAGTTTTTCATTCTCAATGTTTCTACTTCTGTGTCACTTCTAATGTTCATTTATTTGCACCTCCTATGCTGTTTTCTCCAAAGGTCAGCAAAGCTTTCTGAGAAGTGCTGATCAGAATTTGTAGATAAGTAACATTATCCAAAGCCCTCAAGGAAGAGGAATGTTCCTTCTATGTAGTTAGGTAGAAGAAAAATCATTAAGGCTAAAGCTGAGTTCTGTACAGCCCCTAGGCTGAACACAAAGAAAGAGTGAGTAGTCTTTGGTTTTCTCTGTATGTCACATCCAGCCCTCACCCCCAGTTTTGCAGCGGAAAATGCTCCCTTCCCTTCTCCCTCCCTGCCTTGCTGTATCCCCTGATACCTCCTTAGTAGCTGGAGAGGCAGGGCCTGGTTTGCATCAACTTCCAAAATCAAGCAAAAAGCATCCCTTGGAAAAGCTTCAAGCTTCCTACCTGACATCCCCGAACTTCAGAAGATCTTGCAAGACCGATAAATCAGATCTCTGCTCAACCTTTTAGCTAGGTACCCCCTTGCCTAGCCCTCTTACTAGTTTTTCTCATACACAGTTTCTCTGAGGGCTTGGATGAGGCTCCTTCAGCATGTACTAAGGCACCTGCATCCAGTTGGTTTTAATGCTGGCTGCTTCCCCATCCCGATGTGCACAGCCGTGTGTGAGGGAGCACGGCCAGGGCCGTGTCCAGAAGCTACACACAAGCACGGGGGGGCTCTGCCCGCTTTGGCAGCAGTGCCAGCCTCTGCCTTTCAGGGCTTCGTGGCTCCAGCAGCGTGGAGTACAGTTTCCCCATACGTGTCGCTTCTCTGGCCTGGTGCAAGAGAAAATACTGAGCTAAGCTGGAGCTGGGGTGCTGCTGGACTGATTCGAACCTGGCTCCTCTCTTAAGCTCCCAACTTTTCTCTATGCAGATGTTATCCAATTAGTTGTGAGGCAGGAGTAGTTTCTTGACTTGATTTTGCTTTCCAGGCCAAATGCCTGGAAGCTAAGGAGAGAAACGGATGGTACTGGAATAATAACCACCTTCCCCGAGCCTGAGCAGAGTGGTTAAGACCCATCTTTTTTTCAGTGTTATTACGAATTCTGCCAAGCTGTACAATAGATGTTGAGGGAGGAGGGTTTGCTGTTTTTTTTTTCTTTATTCCTTGGTACATCCAGGATTTTTTTTCAACCACTAAGCTAAGAAAGCAAGCAGGGAAGAATACGCTGTGATTTGCAGTTTTGTGATTAGAAATGTCTATTCCTTAAACCTCTCACAAAAACGTCTTCTGATTTTTAATGTCTTTTTTTCCTTTCTCTCCCCACCCTGAATTCTCCAGCCAAAATGACATTTCGGCCTTACGAAATCAGAGGTCTGCTTTCTAACCGGGATTTAGAACAGCGTAACCCAGTTGCCATGATTTTAAAGATGACTTGCTTGCTTGTTCCTTAAGAGCAGTTTTATTTTCCTAGCTTCTTTTCATGGAACAAGGACCAGTAAAAGCAATTTGAGCGGAGAAGCCATGCCCCCTTCTACAGCATCCTTCACAAAAGGCACTGCTGCAAAGATCTGCTGCTGCTTCTGCAGCTGGGGCGGGTTTTCTCCATCAATAATGTGGGCCCCAAAGTCAGCTGTGTGTAGTTGTAAAGTTACTCATTCAGCAGTAATTTCACAGATGCCTCTCTCGTGGAAAATTCAGCCATGTACTGGGGGGGGGGGGGGGGACAGGAGCGTTTCTGAAAGCAGGTCAAATTCAGTCTGACCTCACTGATTTGGACACCAGGACGCTGAAATGTGTGCCCTCCTCCGTTTGCTGCACAGCCAACCATTCCCTAAACCTGAACACCAGCAAAACCGTAAGCTGCTCCGTCTTCCAGGCGCTTCCAAAATAAATGTTTTAACATCATTGTTAGCCTTTGCTCCACGAGCTGCTCTTTCAAAGATTTCGCCTCGAGGGAAAATAAGGAGTTGCTGTCATTTGAAATTTACTCAGCATTGGCTAAATGATGGCATTTGTCACTTCTGCTCTCCATGTTGTTCAAACCGGCCCTCGTGCGTGTCAGACTGGATGCTGTGTTTGCTTACTTGCTCTCCGTCTTTGTTCTGGAGAGCGGGGGGCAATTAATATCGTCTAAAAATGTAGCGTGGCACAGCCCTTTTTTTCTTTGTGTAGCTTTCAAACGCGGATGCCGTCGAGAGCATTACGTGCATCCCAGTTCAAAAGCACTTCGGTAAAGCAAAATCACTAGGAGATACAGACCAATTTTTTAGGAATGGGTCTGAAATAATTGGCACGCTTGCTTTATGCCGCAGCTTGCTTCGTGCTGTTGACCTTGTATCCCTGACGTCTGAATCGTTGTCATGTCGGCGACGGTGATGTGTCTGAGCAGTCTGAAGGAATCCTGCAATTACTTTAATATTTTGCATAATACTGGTGGAATTTGATAATTTGTTGTGAGGGGATCACATCCAATTACCTCATTCATTAAAACAGGGAAAATAGTGGAAGTTTGGAGATATATGCCAGAGAGTGAGAAAGAACTGTAACGTAATTTGTGGTGTTCTGCTCACTAATTTTTTTTTCCCTTTCTCTCTCATTTTACAGGGCATGTTTTTGAGCCATTTTTGAGGAAATGTGGTGAAAGTCAACTTGCTCTGTTTTGGGGGAAAATTCTGGTAAGTGGTACCATCTTGATCACTTTTGGTTTTCAATGACAATTTCAGACAGATTGTTTTAACGTTTATTTCATTTTATTTGTTTGTTTTTTCTTTTTACTTGATGGGAAATACAGCTCACAGAGATGTAGTTGATTATATGTATTTTTCTTCCTCTGGTATGGGGGCTCACAGAGTGAGAAGCATTGACAGAAAGCAGCATGCTGGGCCTCAAGGCAAGGAATGCAGTTTCATTTGCTCCACTGGCATCTGCTTATTGTGTTTGTAGCTGTTATATTCAGCTGAAGAGTGGTTGAGCTAAAATCTGTAGCAGAAGAAACACAAAACCTAGCTGAAAAACAAGGGGGAAAAAAAAAGGCATGCTAGAGGTATAAACAATCAGGAGAAAAATAGTAATGTAGGGGGAGCACATACCTCCCAGAGCAGTGGGGGTGTCCAGTCACTGTGAAATTTCCCTCTAGGGAACCTGCTTTGACAGGGGCGTTGGACCCGATGATCTCTTGAGGTCCCTTCCAACCCCTACAGTTCTGTGATTCTGTGAAATCTGTCTGTCTGTTTCCAGAGCATCTGACCAGCACACTTACCTCTAGCTTCCACATGGAGCCAGGACGTTTTGCTTATTACTGTGAGATAAGGAGGCAGTCAGTGCTCCTGTGTGATGTACCAGCCTTCATATTCCTCTTTTCCATCCCACATGACAAACTTTGCTGCTTCTCTGGTTGGTCTCTGGACACCACACTTCCAGAGGCTTCTGGTCCTACAGGTGCTGTGGGAACGTGGCGTGTTGTGGGTGATGTATCTGTGCGGCTGAGTTATGCCACTGGAAGGAGAAGGAGGCATAGAAGAATGGAAGATAATTAGTGACATGCCCCCGGCTAGAAGGGAGTAGTCCTGAGAAAACTCTTCCTAGTTTTCACTTATCTCCAGCTCAACCTGCCAAAAAACCAACAGTTTTACAGCAGTTTGTAGATTCATCTTGCTTTTCACCCTTGGAGTCTCAATGTATGCAGCTGTGGCTGGTGCCAATTGATCACCGTCACCCTTGGAAAAAAAAAATTGCCTGCAGAAGATTATGTCCTTTCTTTCCCTTGGCCAAGCAGGGTCTTGGACAGAAATTTTTTTCTTCAGCTAGCGTGTGCAGATTGCAGATGAAAACTGGCTTATTCTCCACTGGCAGAAGACTTCAGAGTAAGATAGCCTGCAGGGGTAGAAAACTGAAAAACAAAGACTGGCTCTGTGAGAACACTTATTCTTTTCTGCGATTTAAAACAAACAATAACCAAAAAAAAACAAACCAACACCACAAAACAGGTGTTGTTACATCATACAGAAGGATCAGGATTAGCTAGCAGATGTGTAAGTGTAGATCATTTAGCCTTCTGCAACGTGGATAGTCTTAAAGATCAGAAAAGATGACCAAGATCAGAATTTAAGAAAAAAAAAAAAAGAAAAAAAAAAAGTCAGCCAAATGCATGAAAAGCCCTGTTCAACTGTACCTTGGTAAACCCTACCGCAGATCTTTTAAGCATTTTTTCTCTACAGTTTGGCTTTTTTGACAATTGTGCATGTTGTAAGCTTCCACCCGTATCCGTATACAGGAAACTATGAATACAATTATTTAACTGGAATTTAGTTGTAGGCCCAAAGATGAGCTATAGACCAGCAGCATGAACTCGTTAATCCATGAGATTTTGTGCAGACTTCTGTTACTGCAAGAGAATATAGGATGTATATCTAGTTTGCTCTTTGGTGATAAGCCCTATACTTTGATACTGGAAGTTCTCCAGTGTCCTTACATATTGGCTGATCTCTGTGTGACAAAGCTATGGTGCTGTCAGGTCAAGAAGCAGCATCGTAATGCAAAAATGGTGTTTCTGTGTAACACAAAGGAAAATAAGGTTACGGGCAGACCTGGTAGTCTGATTGTTGTGTTTTAATTTCCCTTCAAAGTTGCATCAGCTGAGGCTGGTCTAGGCTCCATGGCTGTCCTTAATGAAATAACATAGTTCAAGAGCAGCAAGAGGAAAGAGATGAAAGAAACATGTTTATCAGAATCATAGAATAAATTTGGTTGGAAGAAACTGCTGGATGTCAAAATGCCCACTTAAAACAGGTCCTATTAGATCAGGTTGCTCAGGGCCTTGACTTTCAAAATTCAGCTGCACTGCAGGGGTAGGAAGTTTACACCCTCTCCAGGCACCTATTCCAATGTTTGACCATCTTCAGAGTAAAAAAGTGTTTCCTTGTTGCTTCTCATTGTTACTGCTCACTGTTGATCCATGTGGAGCATCTTCTCTGCCAGTGAGAGAGGGGTTTTGGAGAAGACCCTTCCAACCCCATATCAGGGAAGCTGCTTCCTGTGGCTCCAAAGAAATGTGGTGTCACATAGATGCAGCAAACTTGTCAGTGAGGGAAAAAACACAGTCTGGTTTTACTGAGAGTCTACTTGCACAACGTTTCTCAACCTTTAGTTCATGTTCAGACTTGAGGAGCATAGCTGCTGACTTGGCTGAATCTCAAAATTCAGAAGAAGGTTAGCTGACAAACTGATGCTCCTGAAAATCACCTGTTTTCCTGAGTTGCTCGGAGACATAACCTAATAAATGGAGACACTTCTCCCTGCTGGTCTGTGTACACACCCTGGAATTTCTTCAAGCCAGCCTGGAAATGAGTTTGTGGCACTCCGTGCTCCAGGATTTTGCCCCAAAATTTAATATTGTTTTCCATTATAGTATGTAAACAGCCTCTGCAACTTTTGCTTGTTTTCACAGCTGTTCCTTTCCCTCTTTCTACTTCAAACAGTTTGCAAAATCTCGTTTTGAGGTAAAATAATCAGGAGCCTTGACTTTCTTGTCTGTAAGGATCTCTGAAGCATCTCCCTGCCCACCGTAGGTTTGCCTATGGCAATCCAGATTCACAGAGATTTTAAAAATAATTGCAAAAAATACAAGGCAAGGAAATAGTTTTGACCAGTCTCTGTCCCTAACCCACTGAATTCAAGAAGGACTGAGCACCAAGAGAACATTTTGAATTTATCCTGACATATCATCTGAGCTCAGAGGCACAGAAGTTATTTATTCATCCTGGATCAAAGTCCTAGAAAAGGTCATGCAGACTCCAGATCAAAAATTCATTATGGATATAGGAGCTGATTAGAGAAGTATACTTGAATGCTGTGAGGGAAATCTTGACTGAATTTAAAACTCACTCGGCTGAGCTGATGATATCTTCCTGAGCAGTGTGAGTAGAGACCTCTTTTGATGAGATTTCTGTAAAGCAGCCTCGTGGATGTCAGAGCAGATACTGCTCAGCACTTACATATTTGACCCTTGTGTTGAACACTCGTGTTGTTCAGCAGGCAGTCATGGAGCGACCATCTCTCCAGCACATGAAATACTTACACAACTGCAAGGAGTACCAGGAGTGCTTCCTTCAGCAGGTGTGATGCTGTACATTCGTCCTTTCTTACAGATTTACTCTTTCCAGGAACTCCGTGAATGCTTGAAACACAGGTCTTGAAACTGAAAGTATACTTGGGAAATCCACTGCTCCTTTCACTCTGAATTTAGGCAGGGGTACCTTCCCAAGTGCTGGGCTTTTTGATGTTTCAGTTGAAATCAGAGATGCTGTGCTTCCATCCGAACACTTGTCAATACATTCAAAGCAACTGCACATCTTAAACAATGGTTTCAGCTATTTTTAGTTGCTCAGTCATATCATGGAAAATTTGTATTTCAGCTGCTAAGACACTCCTCTGGTGTTTGGGGGGGGGGGGGGAGGTTCCCGTTAAGGACAGTCAGATTCCTCTTTCTTTATTTTAAACAAATGAAAAATTAGCAGGTAGTGCCTGCTTTGATTTTTAGAGATTATATGAAAACAACTTTTCAATAACTTTACGCATATTAAGTTTGTTTGCCTTTAGAAAGATAGTGATGCTCTGTGCATTCCTGGGTGTCCGATTTCCACAGCACAATTATTTGCATCCATGACATCTACCAAAAATGCTGTGGACTTTCTCATGGTGATTCTTCTCACTTGTCAAGCTTCTGACATAAAGTATTATAGATCAACTATGTATTATCTGCAAAGAGCTTGAAATATGGGCTCTTACTGCAAAAATAACCCACCATAACTTGTGCCTCATTACCTGTATTCTGCCATGCCCACGAGAGGCTTTGCCAGAATCATTAGCTGTTCTTTGTAATTATGGATGACCTGGTGTATTTTGGTCCTGTTTCTAGTAGCTTTTAGTTTTCCGGAGTGATTAATTTGGGCACTGACACAACTCATGATGTGCTTCTGTTGTGTAACTTCATTATCTCTTCCTGTTGGCTGAAGATTATCGTGCCTCTTTAGGAAGAAAAGTGTGTGGAAATTCTTGAGCATTTAAAATGTCTTGGGTTTTACTGAGATTTGCTACGCTATGCTAGTAATTCCTCCAATTTTAGTCTGTTTCTTTTCTTCCAGTCTCCTCCATCCAAAAGATGTGCATGGTGGTGCCACTGGGTGTGGTAAACATTAAAGCTGGTCCATAAGATTTGTGGGGAATGCAGCCTGTCCCCTGCCCAGAGCTCCGGTCCAGACTGGGCTGGGTTTAGTCTGCTCTAACAGTTCTGAAGCTCTGTTACTCTTGTGTTCAAGGTAACCTCACACAGGGAGGCTGCATTCCAGCCTCTGGCAGAGCAGATCTTTGTTGTGTCTTGGTCTCTGTCACACATTCTCCCAAGTGTTTCCCAGGTCTCACTGGTAATGCATTTAGTTTAGCTGTTGGGTTTTTGGGAGGCTGAAGTTGAGATGATCTAAAGAGAGTCGGTCTGTGGGCCATCCGTCTGGAGGACCCTCCTGCGTTAGCCACTGGAGAAGAAATAAGGAAGGACTGGTGTGACAGCAGACAACAGAGCACCACATGCTGCTGCACCTCCTGGCTTTCTTAGCTGGCTCAGCGGCAGAGACCTTTGAATCATGATGTTACGGCAACTCGAAGATCCATGACAGAATTTTGTAAGTGATAAGCTGTTTGGTTTTTTGTTGTTTTTTTTTTTTTTTGGGGGGGGGGGCTTGTTGTTGTTAACAAGCTCTCCAAATGCTCCACTGAAAGAAGAGCATTAAATTTGCAAATTCAGATGTTTGCTTTAGGGAGTGTTACATCAACTTTGCTCTTTTCTGCACGTGCTTCGGGGTATTTTTGTCACTGTTCAGTTGACACAAAAACTCCTGTTCCATCACACTTGCATGTTCTTATACCTTCTGTTCCCCTTCCTCCCCTCTGGAGGACTAATAATAAAAATGTTTATGCGATACACTGTAGGGGTCACTGCCATCCAACTTGTTGTGAGCTCAGATTTAGATACAGAGCAGGCTTGCACCTGGTTTCACATATTTAAGTGTAGGTGCAGCTTGCAGCAGGCTGGTCCCACCAACCTAGTAGTGGGATCCTGGGCATCGTAGGTGTAGTCTCCAGGGAATGGAGTCACTAGGAAATACCACTTCTCTAGTGAGCCCATGCAAATGGAGATTTTTTTTTCAGAGGTCAGTAATTTATTGCTTGTTTTTTCAGAGGTTGGTAATTCGGTCGTCTTTGGGAGGAGTTTTTTGCAGAGGTCAAAATACAAAGATTTTGCCTTGCCACCTTACAATCTTTTGGTCCCAATGACAAAACCTCTCAAGCTGCTCGAGGAGTGACCAGAGGCTTTTAACATGGACAAATCACTCCAATTTCCCATGCCTTGTTTCAGAATTAGCTTGAAAAAATCAGGCTGAAGTCATGCCAAAAATCCAAAACGGCAACAAAGTAAAGAAGAAATCTCGCAGCAAACGTCCAGCGTAGAGAAGGTTGCCAGAGCTGGAAGCTGTGCCAAGTTTATAATCAGGCAGCAATGGGGTCTCAGTAGGTAATGTTGCCACGCTGCAGCGACCCATGTGAGAGGCAAGGAAGCAGGATCTGTGTGATGTGCGGCGTAGTGCATGGACCGGACCCGAGATTACCAGGACTAGAGAACGTGATTTCTGTGCATCAGATAAGGCACCGACTGCAGATAAGACTCATGCTAACTGACTGCATGTTGCAATACTAAATGCATCTATAGATACAGACCAAGGTATGTGAACGGGTGTAAATTTCCCCTTCCTGACATGAGCACGCTATGTTTTGTAGTAGAGCCAAGGCACCGGCTTGTTTCTAGAGTTCCTTTTATGAAATCTTGGGGGAAAGGGGCGGTTAATGTAATTCTCTCGACATTAATTCTGCCTCATCAATACTTCATGGATTTAATAGATTTTAGAGCTAAAATCGTTTGGGAGATTGTTTTATCAGCCAAGCATAGCAGAGGCTGCTGAAGCTAAATGGAGGACAGTACGCATCAGGGTGTATTATAGGGTACTGCAGTATCCAAATGTAATTACTGTGGGGTTTGTTTCTGTCTGCCTTTTGTGAAACTTTACATTGGGCACTAAATACTTTGCATATAGGCAAGCTACCTCTTTGGTAAGAGCTTGTTATAGGTCTCTAGACACAAGTGTCTGTTTCCACCTCACAGCATAAGCACACTGCTTTCGTTCTTCATCTCCCCTTCCATCTCCCTCCTGCTTAAATGCTCCTCTGGCATGGACATAATGAAACTGCATAGAAAGGAGCATGAAGGAGAGGAGAGATCTCACTGCAGAGTAACAAAGCTGAGTATTTCTGGACATTGAGTTATTTATATTAATCAGTTTGCTAAGCTCAAAGATAAAAGAAAGCCTGGGAAGCAATCCAGAAAAAAAAAATAAAAAAAAAAAAAGAAAGAAAGAAGACAGTGTGAAGACGCTGCATTAGTGAGTGTTTTCGGGAGGCCTGCAGTGCTGTCTCGCAATAGCCATTTCAAAATAGAAGTGAGATGGGCGGATCTGGAAGGCCAGTGCTCAGAGGTGGGGGAGATTCCCGCTGGATGTGTCACACTGGGTAAGCTCGGCTCTGCTGGAGTGCCCTGCGTCATCCTGCAGCATCCCTGCTGCCAGCACTGAGCAGCACTCCTCAGCTCCAAGGGGTCCCTCGCAGCCGCCGCTGGTGTGGGAAAGCTCTTCCCAAGGCTCGTTATCAGGGAAATAAAGCACTGATGGTGCTGTTTAGAGAATGGCCATTTTTAGACAATATCCACGAGTGTAAGTGCATAAGTCTGTGATTATGCTGCATCATCCTGAAAACCTCGGAGCTAACAGAGGTTTGTACAGCCTTCTAATAGATAGTGTTTTGTCCATACCTACACTGCGCCCACAGATAGGAATATATCTAGTATAGTAAATCATAACGCTTCTATTGTTTTTAGGGAAAATAGTAAAAGATTCAACTGTGTAAATGTCATTCCTGCCCAGCCCACTTAGTACTATGAGACAGGGAGAAGTCTGCTTTGAAATTCTCCCTCCAGCAAAAGCCTGAAAAGCCTTGAAGATTGCGTGCATCCTTGATCACGTCATGCAGCAGCAGCCCTGAGAAATACAAAATCTGGTAGCTCAGTCTGCTAGCGTTTTGAATGCCCTTCTGGGTGTTGAGAATCCTACCTTTCTGCTGTTACAAGGTGGTATCTCATCCTGTAACAACTTTTCAGACCATGTCCTGGCATAGGTTTTGCATTTTTTTAACCAAACTATTTCTTGTTGTATTTTACCTTGTGCAAAAATCACAACAACCCAAAGCAAGTGGCTTTACAGGTAAAAGGATAAAAATATAAGTGGCATGAGAGTTTTTACAGTCTTTACATAATTACAAGTTAAAAAGCATGCATGTGTCTTAGATATGATTTGAAATATTGCCTGCTTTGGTCCTTGGTTAATTTTTTTTTTCCAATTTGTGCAGTTAAGATACTAGTTAGAAGGAAGATGGTATGGAAAGAAACTTACACTGCACTCTTTGTAAACATGAGTTCAGGTCATTTCTTGTCCTCTTTTGTTGCTCATCAAAAGTTAGAAGTTTTGTCATTTTTTCAGTGGGAACTTGCACCAAATTCTAGCACAATATGCTTTAAGTTAGTCGTTACATCAGTGCCCCAGCACCCGTTGCTGCTGGGTGCTCATTCTGGTGAGCTGTAATTGCACCAAATCATGAGTTTTGGAAAGTCCTCGTTTAGCAGTTGTATCTGTTGGTTGTGTATGACAATTAGGAGTTGTCCAATTTTTCCCCACGGCTTATTCCATGTTATTAGGGCACGAGTCTCTCTCTACGTGCCATTTACTGTCAAAGCATAACCCTTTTATTCCCCATTTCTTCCCATTTACATCACTTGATGGGTTTAGACAATTGTGTGTCTTTATTCTTCTAAGATGGAGGCTGAGAGGAGATCCAGTACATGAAATTCTGCTCTGTCTATAGAGCAGGATATCTGCAAATACGTCTGTAGACATATAGAAAATGTAGAAACTAACAGTTGAGAGATCCTGTAGACTTCTCATTGTTTTCTACCATGGTGCTCATGCCGAATCTGTCAAAACACAGAGAAACAAATCTGTATATGAATGAAGTGGCCTTTTTTACGTTGTCTGGGAAGACCAAGCAACATCCACAGTCCTATTTTTAAGACATCCTCTCTGACCATGTTGGTATGTGCTAAGTATCTTTGCAGGAGCCCGAGATCGTTGCATTTGCTTTTTAATAAGTTTTGCTCTTGAGTTTTGCCCTCTAACTGACTGTAATTACACAGGGAGGCTTAGCTCGGGTCTAACCACCAGCTTTCCTGCATGTCATTAGACGTTGTTAGGGGATCAGCCTGCATGGTTGTAAATGACAGGATATATCTTCCTCTAATCCTTTTTTGGATGAGGCTGTTTATAAGGCAGGCATTTCGGAAGAGAGGGAGCACTATTCTAAGCTGACGAAGCAGAAGGAAAGCTTGTGTTGAATCAGGGGCTGCTTGCAGCAACATTTTGATCGTGGTTCATATTGAAGCACCTTGAAGACACAAGCACCATCGCTATAGCGTAACAGAATTCTTGCACGTTAACCCTGAAGCATTCATCATTTCTGTACTATTAGCGTGGCATGTGCCCTCCACATGTCTGTCATCCTCTGCAAGCGGTGTAGATGTTATCCAGAAGCAGTTGTATGCAGAAGCTTGCCAGGTCATGCACGGGAAACGTGCTACTGACTTCTCAACGGGAGCGAGTCCTGCACAAGCACTGTGGCTTGCGGCTTGGTCCCAGCAGCTTCACGTGGCCGATGCTCAGAGGTAGCGCCCTGCCTGTGACCTCTCTCACAGCAGCCTCCAGGAGGGCTGTATTTTGCATAATATGCAGAAATCATCCCACCTTAAAGACATCTCAGCAGCCCAGCGCTGGGCAGGGCTCTGAGACCAGAGGGCTGGGTTTCGAGGCAGAGATCAAAGCCCTCAGCTGTGCACGGATGAGTGTGCTTGGGAAGAGCTCGCACAAAGATGGGTTTTGTTGCTTGGCCTTCCCCATCTGGTTTACGTCCCCAGACTTGTAACTGCTTTTTTATGCAAGTAAGATTTGGGTGAATTTGTGTGGGAATTCAGTTTTAAATTTTGGGGGAAACGCAGACTGTTAATCTCGTGTTACCAGACCGCTTTTACAGCACCTTTCAGATTCCAGAAATCAAAAGAAAAGTGTGCTTTCCCTTTGAGGCATATATTTGAGGCATCATTGAAAGTCACGTGTACCACAGGAGACTTAGCAAAAGCACAGTGGTTTCTATTGCTGTATTGAATATTTCCCTAGCTGAACTTCTGATTAAAGAAATACATTCCTAAGCCATGACTTTTAACCATCTCTTCTTCTCTAGGAAAACTCTTCATAACCGCAGTGAGAGACCAGCACTAGCCCAGGCCACTGTCCTGCTTCAGCAGGAGCTGTAATAGTGCTGCCATGTAGAGAATTTTTATGTCAAATTATCACTGCTGCTTCACTTCCACTGTAACAAGCAATTCTCGTGGTATTTTTTTCCTAGAATATTCCTCTTCTTGTAGAGGATACCCATGAATATATTCAATGTCTTGCTCTCTTCTTTTTTTCTTTTGTATCTCTTATGCCTGGGAAAAATTCCAGGAGCTTTATGGTGTAGCTTTAGGCTCATCTGGGTTGGAAACACTTCTACGTGTCACCCAGACAAGAACTGTCCTTATTTAAAAAAAAAACAAAAAAAAAAAAAAAACACTCTTTTCAGTTCAGTGATGGAGGAGGAGGAAGGTGCCCTAGGCACAGCTGGCGATTAGTTGTATAGTTTCTTCAGGTTGATAACCAGCTCTGATAGAAATCTGTTCGTTGATGGACAGTTCTCTAATGATACTGGACAGGGAGAGCAGTAAATTTAATATGCTCCACAAGTCAGGGTTGGGCGAAACACCAGAAGACTCTTGGAAGTCTGAGGTAAATCCCCTTGGAGCTTGCTTTATCTGCTCACAACTTTCCCTTTCTGGTATTTAACCAAGTTTGAATCCAGGTCATCTCTCCTAGGCTAATCTATGTCAGTGGAGTGGTGGAGTGTGAAGGGAGCTTTTCCTTTTTTGTCTCTCTCTCTCTTACCCAGAACACATAAGCAAAAGAGCAGGCGGTACCGAAGCTGAAATCGTGGCAGTCCATATGTGTCGAAGTAGCTGTTGGTAACAGCAGCAACAGATATCTGTTCTTGGTCAGTTTGGCAAAGCATAATCTAGCAAGTGACTCATCAAATGTACTTCTGCAGTCATTCGGCAGGTAATGCCGTACATTTGCTAACGTTAATAAGCTTGACTGTAGATTAAAAAGGTCCAGCAACCTCCAATTAAACTTTCTGTAATTTTCAGAAGTAATTCCTTCTCATGTTGCGTGCTGTTTCTCTGCAAGGATCCGGAAACATCCACGTCATCATTTGTTACATTTAATAGATGTTGCTCATCTTATGCTTAAAAAAGTTTGAGAAATAGAATTCTTTAATGGAGCCCAGTTAAATCTTTTGCAAAGGCTTCTAAAGTGTCAGATAGGGCTTGCAAATAGCAGAGACTGGCGCTGCAGATTATTTAAATCTGTATGACATCACCAGTGGATAATTTAAAAAAAAAAAAACACTTATTATGTAAATGTATTCAGTAACCAGTAAGGTTATGTATGTGAGAAATCATACTTTTGTGCGCTTTAAGTCAGCTCACCTGCGTTGTGTTTGTTCTCGGCGGAATACGGCATCTGATTATGACTTGGAATGTCTCCAGAGAGCTCATCTCCAAATTGCTGCTGTGATTTACGGGAACAGAATTATGAAGCTTCTTGAACCTTTCAGAGCTTCCTGCTTCTTTGTTGGTCTTTTTAGATCTAACATAGTTTTAAATACTTCTTAGTGATTAGATTAGGCACAGGCAATTTCCTTTTAAAATTGCCTGAGCAGGCCCTTTGGTAAACAGTAATAACCTTGTTGTGGCTCAATAGGGTTTGGCAGGCTAATTAAAATGGACTTCAGCGCTGCAAATAGGTATACAGGAAAACTCTACAGGTCTGCTTAGAGGCTTGTTTGGGTTTCCATGTATGTTGGTTCAGTTGTGACCATACGTGTCTTCTGTTTATGGTTTCCACTGCAATCTATAAATTGTTTGCTTCAGAAAATCATAGTTTATAAGCACGTTGATTGATAAAACACTTCTATTTCCTACCCCATAACTGCTCCAACCATCCAATCCATTAGATGGATTCATGTTGATTTGTGCCATCTCTTCCTTAGGTGTTTACATTAAAACCGTTTTAATCCCTGAATGCTCAGGATTTTTTAAGACAGAGGAAAGAGAGAAGAGTTAAAGATTTCACACAAGTCAAGAATCGCCTTATGAGGATCTTTCCAAATAAGTCTGAGATTTGTACAAAATTGACGACTACTTTTTCATGCAGGGTCCGTATTGATTTTGTGCTGCATGACACATCCTGCTAGGTCTTTGTGCGCAATAAACCACACTGACCTCCTGACCCTTCCCCTGACAACCTCATCGTTTTCCAGCTGAATGTGCCCGGTCACCCTGCAGCTATCGCCATAAACACATATGTAACTTTCAAAATCATTTCTTGAGCTGTTTTTTCCTCATTTCAGAGAGCGCAGAGAAAGCAGTGTCCCTGTCCACACACGGGCATACCCACACATTTCCAACCGGTAGTCAGATTGCTAAAAAGAAAAAAAATGCCCATGGGTAATTAGCACTGTGAGTATAGTTAATCGATTTCAAATTAAATGCCACCGGCACTGGCAAAAGGTCACACTAGGTTTTGTTATGGGTTTGAGAAACCCCCTGGTTTAGTGTGCGCTGTCTCTGGGAACGGATATTGTCTTTGTATGCTGCCTGTGACAAAAGAGGAGCAAGGACTGCCGTTTTTGCAAATTATGCTGTAAAATTTATTATCGTTTTAATATACATCATGGTTTTGCTGTGTTGATTTTAAGAAAGAAGCCCTTCAATGTAAGGAGGCAGTTGTATCTTCTTAAGCACGGAAAAAGGAGCTGGGGCGAGGATGGGGTAGGAACCTCAGCTCTGGCTTCCTAGTCCACCATGCTCATTATTAGGTGATTTTGCCTCCTAGGCAGACAGATTACTTCATATTTTCCTTCATTAATGATTTATCAGACAGCTCCTCCCCTACAGGCTCATCTCTTCTGTTATCCATGCAGCCCACACGCAACCAGCAGGACGCAGCTGCCAGCTGGCACTTGCACGTGAAGCACGCGAGCTGCTGGAGCTCCTGCCTCCTCCTCCGGTGCTCTGCCTCACCTGCACGGTCCTTGCTGGCTTCAATTGCACCCAATCCACAAAATCTCCGTGTGTCCTGTTCTCCTGTCCCATCTCTCCAAGCATAATGTGCTTTTACTACCTTTAATTTAAAAAAAAAAAAGTGAGAGAGATGAGGTGACCCCGCATGTGAAGCAGCAGCACTTGTGCTTTTGTTGTGGGAATGCTTGGTGGCCTCTGAAAGCTCTGGGCATTTTGGTGGGAAGGTGTGCTTGGTGGCAGCTTCCATTTTAGTCCCAAGAAGTATTAGTCAAGAAGAGGGAGTGCTGGGGAGAAAATGAAAGAGCTTTGTCTGTGAACAGGAAGGTGTGGGTTGGCTTTAATTTCAGGTTTTGCTATCAGGTTCTTGGCACAACAGCTCTTTTGAAATCCTTTTCCAGTTGTCTGTCTGAGAGAGTGATTTTTATCACATCACTAAAGATTAACGCTATTCTTGTTCTCCTTTCTGCTCTCAGAAATCAGTTGTGCTCTGAGGCCTGGGAAAGGGAGTCCAAATGAAATCCCACGATGAAAAGGAAGAAGCCCAGAATTGCTTACCGCTCTCCAGCTTGTCCACCGCAAGCGGGTTGTGACTGGGTACAACAGGGGAGCAAGGGCTGTAGAACAGGAGGAAAAAGTATAACTTAGGAGAGAAGAAGGAACAAGTGAGACTCCTTTGAGTCATTTATACAGGAATGTGTAAATCTGAATCTACTCTTGGCAAGTGGCGATTGATAACTAATCTTCTCTTCCCCCTCCCAAACTCGCCCAGCATCTGCAGAAAGGACATGTGAGAGGAATAATAAATCTCATTATTTTAGCAGGCTACAATGGAAATTATGCATTAAAGGTGCAATGAGCACCTCAGCAGGGAGAAACCGACTGTTTCTTAGGATACCTAAAATATCTTTTCACCCTCACTGTTTTCAAGAACTTCCTCAGTTGTTCAGGCCGAGCTGGAGCTTTACAGTGCTGTTTTAAGAGGAGAGCTAGCAGGAGAAGGGAATTCAGGCTGCCACACATAATGGGTTAGCTGTTCTGTTGTGTGCTGCAAGACTAATCGATCTGAATGCCTTTGGCTTCGGAGGGGAGAGAGGTGGGTGAGAACAGTAGGCGTTTGTGTGCTTTGGGCAGCCAGGTGTCTGCACAACCGGTGTGAGCGCTGAGGGAGAAGAGGCTCTTACTGCTCCTCGCTGGCCTCCCCGTTCCAGCCGGGGCAGGCTACGAGGCTCCCCTGGGGCTGGGCGGGAGGCCCTGGTGGGGCTGTGCTCACACAGGCCGAGAAAAGAGGTCACTGCGTGGTGGCTCAGGACGAAATAGGGGGAAGCCAAGGAAAAATTACAAGTAACTCATTTCAAGGGGTAGTTTGTGAGCAGAGCAAGGAGTTGGGATGCAGATCTTACATGTCCCCAGGCCAAGGGCACAGCCCATCAGTGTCAGCACGACTGGTTCATCCCAGCTGCATGGATGAGGACAGCACTTGCCGTCAGTAAAGCCAAGTGTATGTTTACAGCACCCTGACTGCTTCACAATAATTCCCTGCACATGGAGCACGTTACCTCACACAGCATGCATGAAGTGTACAAGAAGTTGGTGTAGCACAAAGTCTGCACTGAATTTCCATCTAGTGCTAAGTGCCTGTGGTAAACCACTGCTCACCAAGCAGCTGTTTGTTGTTTTTTTGTTCTATGCATCTCATAGCTTTACCACTCACATTACAACACAGGTTCTGAAAAAGCAGGAGTTTGAACCGTGCCATTTCCTCGCAAAATGTGTGCCGTGTTTTTTGCTGCGTTACTGAATTGCTGCATTTGTCACTAGTTTCCTGGAAGGAAGGAGAGGAAGATGCTGCTAAGTGCAGCAGATCTGTCTGTGACCTGAGAGAATCACAAAACTGCTGGGGTTAGACAGGACCTCTGGAGATGATCCACCCCCTGCTCAAAGCAGGGTCAGCTTGAAGTTGGTATCCCAGAGCTATGTCCCTTTGGGTTTTGAGTATCTCTGGCACTGGAGAAATCACAGCCTCTCTGGGCAACCCGTGCCAGTGTTCAACACCCTCACAGTAGAAAAGTTTCTTTTCCTGTATTTAAATGGCATTTCCTGCATTTTACTTTGTGCCCATTGCCTTTGTGCCTCTGTCACCGGCACCACTGAGATGTCTTGCCTTGTTGTCTTTGCGACCTCTCATCAGGTATTTGTACACATTGATCAGATCCACCTCAGCCTTCTCTTCTCTAGGCTAAATGGTCACAGCTTTCTCAGCTTTTCTTCAGATGACAAAAGCTCCAATCTCTTACTATCTTTGTGGCTCTTTGCTGGCCTCTTTCCAGTACATCCATGTGTGTTGTACACTGGGAAGCCCCAGACTGGACACAGCACTCCGTAAGAGTCTCAGCAGTGCTGAGTAAAGGGGAAGGATCACCTCCCTTGACCTGCTGGACATGCACTTTCTAATGCAGTCCAGGGTGCTGTTGGCCATCTTTGCCATAAGGAAACACGGCTGGTTTATGTTCAACTTAGTATCCATTAGGACACCGAGTTTTCCTTCTGCTTTCTAGCTGGTCAGCCCTCAATATGTTCTCCCTAGCATAGGCTTATTTTCCCGCGAGCACAGGACTTTGTATTTCACTTTGTTGAACTTTTAGAGGTTCCTAATAGCCCATTTCTTCAGCCTGTCAAGGTATTTGTGAATAGCAGCACAACCATCTCTTGTACCAGCTATTCCTCCCAAACTTACTGAAGATGCACATTCTGCCATTAATGAAGAAATCAAACAGTATTGACACCAGTATCAACTTCTGGGGCACACCACAAACGCCCCATTCAGCAGCAGGTCCATGTTTTCCCTAGTTTTCCTTTTGCTGCTGATATTCATATAGAAAATCTTCTTGATGCTTTTCACATCTCTTGGATTCAGCTCCTTTGGGTTTCCTGACCCTATCTGACCCCCTTTCCAGCTCTTGTACACTTCCGTTTTATGTTTGACTTTAGTCAGGAGCTCCTTGTTCATCCATGTGGGTCTCCTGCTGCTTAGCATTGCTTAGCTTCCTGCATATTGAGGTAGAGAATTGTGGAGCTTCCAGGAGGTGATCCCTGAAAATTACCCAGCTCTCCTGGACCCCTGTTTTCTCCAGGGCTGTATCCCATGCAGTTCCTGTAATCCCTTGTAATTCTTGTAATCCCATGCGATGCAACGCACATTCCTGAAGAAGCCAAGTCTGCTTTTTGGAAAAAAGGCCATCCACCATCTCACGGTCATTGCAGCCAGTCTTGCCCTTGACCTTCACATCCCATGGTCCTTGTTTGTAAGCACGAAGTCCAGCACAGCATTTCCCATTGTTGGCTCTTCAATGACCTCTCTTAGGAAGTTACCATCAGTGCTCTTCAGGAATCTCTCCTGCAACACTGATTCCTGTTGCTGATTTCAGCCTTTTCCCATGTTAAACGTGTCTGTGGCTGCTATTTCTTTGTGCAAACTACTTGATCATTTTACATGACCAAACTTTTGAACCCCATCCTGAAATAATGTCATGTGGAGAGCAGCTCGCAAAAGAAGGCTATGTGAGGCTTGTACCAAAGTGCAACACGTAACCCACCTAACGTGTTGGGTTTTATTTCCACCTCTTTTCTCACGCTTAAATGTAAAATAAGCATTATGCTGTTGGAACCAGGCAAAGGCTAATTTGCCTCATTTGAATGTGAAAAGGAGCCCACATCCTTCCTGTGCCCTGCAAAGAATGCAAAAAGACTTTACAGAGAAAACAGATGTACTAATATGTATCACTTGTGGGGGGCAGGGGGAATCGGGGTGCTGCCACTAAAGCAGTGCTGAGCTTGCAAGGAAACAAAAGAGCCAGCATACAAAATATTGTGCTGGGAAGCCGACAAAGTTGGGACTGTTCTCTTTCACTTACATTTATGCTCCT
Organism: Cygnus olor; assembly: GCF_009769625.2. Classification (NCBI taxonomy): domain Eukaryota; kingdom Metazoa; phylum Chordata; class Aves; order Anseriformes; family Anatidae; genus Cygnus; species Cygnus olor. The sequence continues at coordinate 49,927,678 of NC_049171.1, read as the reverse complement.
GGCATCTGAAAACCACTCTGAAAAATATATACAAAAGAAAACATGTAGCCTCGTTCTTCACGCTCAAGAAAACCTGCACTGAAGACGCTTAGAGTGCTCAAATGCAAACAAAAAGCAGAAGCTTTTGATCCTTAGAGAAATCTTCTAAATTTCAGGGACAATATTGCCTTGCCAGAAAAGTACGCCACTCCCATCATAAATGAAGCAAACATAACTTTTGGAAGTGTCCATTGATTTTATTTATATTTTGAATTCCCCTACATCTCTTACACACGAATATGAAAGAGTTAGTGCTGTCAGCTCTCCAAAAATACAGGATGTAGTGGGGATGGTTTTAATGGTTTAGAACAGCATGGAAGATAGACAACAAATGAACTCTGGAATTATTTCTACAGCTGTACAACCCACTTCAGAATGCTGTCTTTTCCTGACCAATCTGCTTATCCCTCTTCAAGTACTTCAGTAACGAGCAGTCAGCACTGATCGGTCAGCTTGTGAGTCTGCTGATGCTCAAAACTCCCCGAATTCACCAGTCTGCCTGCGGCAGATTTGGCCCAGAAGCATAACAGAGTCCCTTGCCAGTGATTAGCTTGTAGACAGGAGGCAGTTGTTTGTGGCCATTTATAATTTATAACTTACGTGTATTGTAGGTCGCAGTGATAAATGGGATTCTACAGGAGAATGAATGCTTGTTCTTAAAAGGCTACCTCAGACATCCTAAATTAAAAACTGGTTTTATGAAAGCAAAGAAGTGAAATGTGTCAGTTAGTCCTGTTTATTTTTTTTCAGCGGTAGCATTTGGGGAACACCCGTGGATGCTGCCATACTTTATGAAGGCATTGTGCTGTTCTCCCTAAATGCAGCATGCAGTTATCCTACAACCTGGAATACTAGAGCTCAGGACCATAAGAAGGACCCTTCAGAACTGGTGCTTCCTCCTTAACATACTGTTTGCATCTTCAGGAAGTGTTCTTAATTCACAGGAGTTTGAAAGCTACAGCATTGATGCACAAACTAACGTGTAGATATAAGAGGCTCAACAACCCTGAAAAGAGGAATTTTAAGCTCACTTACACAAATGTGAATGCAATACAACAGCTTGAGATGTTTGAATGTGGTTTACCTGCAGGCTTGTTTTGTAGGATCAGGCTAAATCAAATCTTGGCCTTGAACTATTATCTGTGTTTTGGAACAAACATCGCAATGCAGCACGCTGCAGAAGGAAGGAAGCAGAATAGAAGCTAGATCACTTTCCTTTCCTGCATTATTTCTTGTAAGCGTAGTCTTCTTACATATGGAATAAACATTTCCTGTTGTAAAAATATTGTAACAGCCTGCAGTAGTCAAATAACCGATAAACCACTGTCACTGAAAACTGGAAGTCAATTTGACTGGTGTGTTTAAGGAGAAATGTTCAAAGCATGCAGATGATCAGCAATCCAGTGCTCTGAAAAGGCAGTGAGTGTGCACTACCTGATAACTGCTGTGATTGTCAACAACTGCAGCTTTGCCGTATGGCAGGAATTATAAAACTTGATTCGTCATGCAAATGGCAGTGTAATGATATGGGCACATTTGGTTCCTGCTTTTTGCTCTGTGTCTTCTATGCAGCTAGACAAAATGGTGTAGGTATCTTATCCTCTCTGTTTCACGTGCTTTAATTCTACTGTGCAGATACTTTATTTATCTCTGTCTAGAGTAATACTGCTTTGTAACACTACTCCTCAAGTTGTCTGACAGCACTATTAAATCCTCGCTGTGCTAACCGCCTTGTCATTGTACCGTGATAGCAGCCACAGAGCTGGGAATCCAATTTAATACTAATAAACTTCTATTTTGGTTAAAGCCCCCTCCTCATTCCTAGTACTAGGAAAACGTTTCAACCATGTTTTTGCATCCTGTACAAATGCTTTAAAAATGTAACAAAACAGCATGAGAAAGTCAAGGAATTCCTTTAGATGTCCAGTCTTATTTTTGACCAGCCTTTGTCCCCTGTCTCTCTGGAGCAGTGCTTCCGAAGTTTTCTTTCTGGAAGGTTGCACAAGGGGCAGAACACCATACACTACAGTGACTAAAGTGTTTGATAATTCCTGATGATTGGTGGTCTTAAAACCTGAATTCCCTGGACATCAAAACACTCACGTAGGTCCCAATATGTCTGAAAAAGCCCTACAGCTTCTGATGATGAGGCAAACTGTGGGCCACACTTTGTAGCCATATTATGGGAGCAGGTCCCATAAAGGGTAGGAGATAAAGGACAGAAGTTTGTTTTTTTTCATTTGTGCACGGGTGGTTTAATATTCTGGATCAAGGAGTTTAGTGGCTGTAACATGTAATCACTCATCTCTCAGAGCCCCTTCTTCTTATGGACGTTCAAACAGTGATTTTTATCTGTCTCTGTCATGGTCAGACAGCAGATGCAGACTCTTATTGTGATAGAGTTACCCGCACAAGTAGCTGCAGAAAAGGGAAGTGAGAATCAATTTCTTCACAAGACTTTCTCCTTGGAAGTATTCTAGGTACACAGAAAAGGGAAGCCTTGAGGATGTTAGCTGTTTTTTGCGTGATAGCATTACAGGCAACCTGTATGGATGGACTGATGGGGAGCTGGAGGAATGGGAGAAAAGGAAAATTGTGAGTTGCAAAGGTGGAAACCTTTCTTAGCAAGGAGGTAGAGGGAGGAGGGGATCAGCTTGGGATTTGCTTCTTTGCTCTGTATTCATTGTACAAAGCCGGGGGAAGAGCCATGTTCAACCCTGGTATTTTCCCATATGAGTTCTAAAAAACTATACTACCTCTGTATGTTCTTCTCTCTTTCCCTTTCATAGAGAAATTATTTCAGGAGCAACTGCAACTAGTCAAAAAAACCTTATCTTTAATCTTTTATTCTCAGGACCGCCATCGTGGCTTCCTTGATCTGGTTTCCTAACACAATTCGTCTTTCTCTTGGAAAAAACTTCCCCAGCTTTCATTCTTGCAGTCCCTGTGCAGAAAAATAAGCATCGCCTCAATGTTTTCTGACATCAAGCTACGCAGCCACAAAGCTGCTAAAGCTTGGGCATTTAAATGAGTGGCAGGGCAGAAATGTGTCATCCTGACCGTAGCGTTGAAAGCAGGTCCATGCAGTACCCTGAATTTTAGAAGAAGGGAAGAGAGGGAAGAAGAGCAGTGCTTTAAGGGGAAGGGAGTGTGTCAGTAAGCGTTTTGAACATACAGTGGCCATAAAGGACTGAATTATGCTGTTCCTGGGGTTGTAGATGAATATCCTCTATGGAACAGATGTTTCGTGTGAGTTACATGCAAAGAGCAAATTATATATACAAGTCGTGTAAATTTAGGCTATAAATCAAACACTGTGTATATATCTAAACGATACTTTGGAAGAGTTTGTCTTAGTTCTCTGTTTCTTGGACAACATGCGTTAGTTTTGCTACTGAGAGGTGAGCATGTGTTTGGCTAGGTTTTGGGTAGTGCTGTTTTCTCTTATTGTTTTCTTCAGTGAGGAGAGGAGACCTGGTGAAACCCTTTTCTAGACTGTGTTTACATCAGCACATTCGATTTGCCTGCGTCCAAAAGAATTATGTCAAAGTGATTGCCTGCATTTGTTTCTTAGCGTGTTCTCCGGCAGCACTGTCACTTGAGGGTCAAACTGGAATACATTAAACTGGAATTGGGGCAGAAACTGCAGCCAGCCTCAGGTCAATGATGCCTCTTGAGATCTGTGAAAGTGACACTTCTGGGGTTCATTGCATTCACTTCCATAGCATTGCTGTGTCTGGTCTGGGTGAGCTACAGAGGCAGATGGTTAGTCTCACATTCTCCCATTTAATTCTCTCTCTGTGTGTCTGGAGTAAAGGGACAAGCCTAGGATTGACTTATTTCTTAATATTTCAAAAAGTTAGGGTTTTTTAATCTACATGCTAAAGCTATTTTCTTCTATATAGTCTCTACATGTTTATGGTTAGGAAATTACCACAATTAATCCGTCCTTTGAAATAAATCTGTGGATTCTAGTTATGTGATCTTTGTAATCTAAGTACTAAAATAGTACATCTTTTCTTATAAGCAAGCCTTTAGAAGGTTTAAAAATTTACTTGGACACATGCTTAACAGAACATCCTAATGCTGTAGGTTGTAGGTGGGATTGTGCCAGAGGAAGGGGGAGAAAAACACATCCAGTAGGACAGCAAGTATTTAGATATAAAAATGCACTGTTCAAACTGTACTTTATCAGGCTCTGATTCACATTCTATTAGTAGCTCTGAAGCCTTTCTCTTCGACTTTTCCAAAACCTTTGCTTCTTTAGTTAATAAAGAGTTGCTGATCGCATACTTTTGAGCCTTGAGATCTGTTGAGAGGAATACCAGGTATAGCAGAGACCATTTGGTGTTGGCATGTGTGAATGCATGTGCATATATATACACACATATATTACACTCAGACGGGCCTTTTTACTGCCTAAAATTTTCACGAGCTTTCTTGCTTTAGTTCACTCTACGGAAGTTGTGTATTATGATCAGTTTACTGAGGATGGGATGCTGCTTCTGGGTCTGTAACCTGGTAGCACAATTTTACTACATAGTGTATGCTGTGTTTTAGCAGGCATTGCTCAGTGAAAGTTTGGAAAACGCATTCTTTTCCCACCTGTTGAAGAGAAAATTATCTGTAGAATCATGAGTCGTTAACGATAATGAAATGTTTGTATGAAATAAAGCCTTTTAAATCTTGGACAAAAACCTTGTAAAGTAAATATTGGCAGGCTGTAGGACAAGGCAAATTCAGTACCCAGTGCACCCCGCAGAGCACGCGGTCCTCAGGAGCCCACCTGCCAGCATCCAGCCTGGAGGCGCAGAGCCAGAAGCTTTCTTGGTGGCACCCAGGTCCCTTGGCAGGGCCATCCATACTGAGACAGCACCTCAGCCCCAGAAGGCTGAGGTTTCCCCCCGTGTCACTCAGTGTGCCATGAGCTGGTCCTGGCTGTCAGAATTACTGACAAGAAGAAAAGGAGTGAGTTTTTTTTCGTGGAAACAAGACACTGTCTGATGCTGTGATCGCTCGTCTGGCCTCCAATGTTTTGCAGGCAGTCGATCTTACCTGAAAGAGCTCCTAATAATCAAAGCTGAATGGGTATGCATCCTTTTTAAATAAACCATGATTATCTTCACAGCTTTGCGGAGATGGCCAGTACATCACAACACGTGGTACAAAGTGGTTAATTACCCATAACTGATCATTACTTAAAAAAAAAAAAAAGCCCCTTTGCAGTCTGGATTGGATTAGTTTCCAGTTCCAATGAGTTTTCCGTCTTTGCTAGATTAGAACCCACAGTTATCAAATTTATTTCCCATATGAATACTCCTATACTACGAACAAAATTTAAAAATTTCCTTTAAGCTTTCTGTTTATAACGAAGCCTTCTGCTCCTCAGTGTTTTCAGTTCTTCAGTTGCTCTCCCCTGGCCATTCTTCGTTTTTTTTTTCAGCACTTCATTTGAAAAATGGAGCAGCAGAACCTGATACGTTATTCAAGTAGCAGAGGAACAAGAGCCAAATACAGAGTTACTATAACCTGCCTACTCATCTTTTGATTTTCATTTGTTTGTACAGCTGAGGCTCACGTTAGCCCTTTTGGCCACAGCCTTGCGTTGGGAATTCATGTTGAGCTGATTGCCTGCCAGGACGCCTGGTCTTGTATTCAGTCTCTGCTTCGGAGGATAGAGTCCTCTCTCTCCCTCTCATCCTGTAAGTATGGCCTGTATTCTTTATTGTAATACAATGGTTTTACACTTGGCCATGTTAACACCCAAACTGGTGCATCCTGCCTTCTCCAGTTCCCACTTGCTCTGTCTCAGACTCGTCCCTTTGTTGTTTTTGCTGTCCCCACTCTTGCTATCTAACCATACTTAACTTCAATCCAGGTCGCTGATAAGCCTATTAAATAGCAAAGGGTTGATCATCAGTTCCTGTGGGAACCCAGTAGGAACCCATCTGTTCGCTAATAGTTTCCCATTTAATGTTACACTTGGACTTAATTTATTAACTTTTTAATACATTTAATATGATTGTGGACTCAGAAGTGACTTCAGTATAAAATATGTTCAAGTTTTTTGCATGACCTCATGTAGTACTCTCCATGTATAGAGTCCTGCTGTCCATGAATGGATGGAGTGTACGCCACATGGACTTTAAAGCATTCTGTTTCGTGATAAAGATGTTCTACAGAGAAAGACAAATGACTTAGGCTTGTCATACTGTCAACAACACTGCCTTCATCAAGTGAACTTGTAATGTTTGCAAGAAATTATATCAGATTACTTTGATACAGTCTGTTTCTCTTAAAGTCAAGTTGATTGACTTTAATTGTAGTGCTTTGAAAAAATATATATTTAGTCCCGTGTTGGCTGTTCTAACCTATGCAAAATACTTAAAAAAAAAAAAAAAACAAACAACAACAAAAAAACTAAGCCAATTAAAACTAAAACTAAGCCAACTGGCCGTTAATTACTTTTTACCTTTCTTAAGCACTGACCCAACATGAACCATCATCCTGCCCCTGGTACATCCCCAGCAGCCCAGAACTGTTTAGAAGTGGCAGCAGCAGCTCAAAGGCTAGCTATCTGAAAGTTTCTGATACAAGTTTGTCTACCAACTAATTGGAAACACCTAGAATCTTGTATACATTGCTTAGCGTCCTCTCTAAGTTGCTACAGTGGTGGGAAATTATTTTATCGTGATCGTAGACAGAACACCTGGCCTTTTACTTGTGTGCTAATCATAAGTATTGACTAAGTAAATTCTGCCTCTGTTGTATTGTTTTGAATTATTCTACCACATTTATTGCTCAGAATCTGTCTTTCATAATCTGCTTAGAATAATAAAAAATCTCATATCTGATTTATCTGTCTTAATTTTTCCTAGTATCTTCTTGCCTCTTTGATATAATCTTTATCTTGTTATTATCTTTTCCTCTTTTTCTCTTCATACGTAGGTTTTATATATAACACATTATATCTTTTTTCACTTCCCTGGTAAGCCCAGCTGTTGGTGTTTTTTTTTCATTGTGCGTTATTTTTATCTATCCTAGTCTTCTTTTCACAGTTGTAACATTGTAGGCATTTAGGAAATGTCTTAAACCATTCACAGATGTCAGCAACTTTAAATTCTGTCTACAGCCTGATTTGACTTCCATTTGCTTCAGTTTTGTGAAATTCCCTCTCAGTTAGCATGCACTGTTTTTAATTTATGTGTAGATGAAGAGTGTATGTTCATATAACATACAAAATTTTACTGGTCTGGATTTGATTGTAGATAATGTTAGCTATTTGCACAGAAAGTGTCAGTGCTTTTCAGTCTAAACAACCAGTAACCTTCTAGGTTGTGATCATTTCCTCTCTACTGAGACAAGGTCTGCGGCAGGGATTGTCTGGCTCCTGTGTTAAACCAGCCACATCATGTGGCCAGCACTGTGCTGTGCTTGTGCCAGCACTGCAGCTCCTGCATGTTGCTGTCCCCGGGGCTGGGGCAAGGAGCAAGTCACCCAGTCCTGCTTGCTTGACATGGTAGGCTAACCATGGTAGGTTTAGCAGTAAGCTGTGTAGTTTAGCAACATCCCATAAGCTGTTCACGTTGTGGTCAGCATTCTGTGAACTCTGAGTTTTCCATTCCCTTCGGTGCTGCAAGGTCTACATTGCATATGACTCATTGGCAAGTGTCAACTTACTGGCAAGAGACACTGAAGAAGCCAGTTATCCTAATCTCTACTGTGATAACAGCAGCCTGTGGCAGATACCAGCTAATACCTCAACTTGGGTGCATCTTGATTCATAAATAGCCAAGATTCCTTACATTACTTACTTCCAAGTTCTCAGTCACTCAGACATCATTTCTGACATACAGGGTCTGTCAATTCCCCTCTTCCATTTGGACTTCTTGAGTTGATTACAACTATTTCTTTTAATATTCTAATAACCTAAATCTAGCCAGTAGTTTTCAGGAATATTCATTTGCATTGCTCCTCTGCAGACAAAGGTTTTATCTGTTTTTACAGATGCTTGTAGTTAGCATACAAGGAACTGAAAAGGGTCATCCTCTTACAACACCTGCTTTGGTTAGTGTTGTGCTTGGTACCATGGTTTTGTGCTGAATGTGCTTTTGGTTGCATATTTAATCTGGCTTGTTTTGCCAGCCTGGTTTATGGAGTGTGTATTCTTTGCCTGTCGAGAGGTCACTTTTTCTCTGCAACACTCTCTCCCCATGGTCCACAAATGTGTACTCTGTGCTATTCTAGTTGTTAACTTCTGATTTATTTTTTTTTGTGCGAGGAAACAGGGAGGAAGTCCAGGGAAGACCTCCAGATCTCCTGAATTATCTGCAGTTGTATACTGCAGTTGATACTGCCAGGTGTATCACAAAGCAGTCACTTCTAGTGAAGCCCAGCCTGTCTGCTCCAGGTTAGCCAGTTCTCCACTTCCCTTTTGTGTCTTAAATACATAGAAACAGAAACCTCTGTTGTCCGCCTCTTCCTCACAGAGTGCTCTTTTCATTTCTTTCCAGTGAGGATGGTTGGAGCTGTCCGCAGGGGCACTTTGGGTCAATGCTTTGTTAACTGTTCATACTCAGAGAACAAGTCAAACTGGGGAGGGCATGCAGGGAGTGTGAGGGGGAGATCAAGCACCATCTGCATAATGCTGCCAGAGTCTAGGGGATGTGTATGTGCTTGTTCATGCATGAGCTATGGGCTTGTGGACCACCTGCTGGGTTTTGGGCCCCAGTACTCCCTTGGATCACAGGTCAAGGAACACTGTTGTAGATAATCCTGCATGCCAGGTTGAGCAAATGTCCATTTGGGCAAACATCCACACTCTGTTCTGCATGACTAGCAGGATTTTCAGGTGTGTTTTTAGACATTTGCAAATGTACCTTCATTCGCAGGTCTGATTTAAAGCATAGTTTCTTTTCTTAAGCATATGGACCCTGAGAAAGAAAGAAAGTGGGAGAAAAAAAATAATAAGTCATACTTCTGGGTGGATACTTCTGGCTTGAGAGACTATTAAGAAGTATTGGCATTTGCTGTTTTTATAACTCACTGAGTCAGAGAAAAATAATCTGAAAGAGACTAGTCCACACTTCTGAGCAGAGGCAGTGCCATGTCTGATGGCTAACCTTCACATTGCCTTAGGCTGTTTTGCTGTCCTTGCCAGCAGAAAGGATTTTCATCCCTGACACCAATATAAATATCCATAACTGCCATTCAGTCCATTATTTCAGTGTGACTTTCTGCTTAGGCCATAAAGGATTAAAGTAGGACCTCCTACAGCTGCAGTGAGCAGATTGCAGTAGCTTTAACCTGAAGGACCAGGTTCTGACCTGTAGCTGAGGGTCGCTACACATGAATATCCTTTGGAGATCATTCCCAGAGCAGTATGGGCAATAACCTCAGGTTCATGATGAAATCAAATTAATGCATCCTTCTCTGTTCTACTTGCCCTCAGACATGGACATAAAGCTTTAAAACAGATCTGCCTGCCATATGTTTAGCAATACTTAAATATTTTGATCAGTGTGGAAGGCTCCTGTAGCTGTTTGCTGGCTTCCTTTGGAAAATGCACGTTATCATAGCAGGATCTATTTTCATGGCCCTTAGCTAGCAGCTGATGTCTTTTTAAGCTCCATCTTCACTGGCTAACAGAAGGGACTTGGAATTTGTAGGGTACATAGCAAAACAGAGTGGGGAATCTTCAGTCTTAGCGGCGTCATAGTTGGACAGCAGAAGACTGCATGCATCGGCGCTGCCACTCTTCTGTATGAGAGAATGCAAGTGAGGGCCTGTCTCCTTCTGTGTCCCATTGTTCAGAGTGTTTATCGCTGTAATCTCAGCCTCCTATGCTCTCATTTCCAAATTTCAAAATCTCTGCTAAAAAAGGAAGAGATGGTAATGTGTCGTCTTACAATCCAAATTCATCTCCAGGCAGCATCTCAATTCTTGCCTATCAGGTGAACACAGTTTAACCTGTGTGCCTCTAAGGTTATTTTCCGGGCCAGGAACAGAAAGACTTACATATTGCTTCCTGTAGAGGGCTGACCCCTGCCAGCAGCTAATCTTCCACCCAGCTGCTCATTCACTGTCCCCCATCAGCATGGGGGAGAGGATCAGAAGGGCAAAAGCAAAGGGAATTCATGGGTTGAGATATATAGGGTTTAATAACTGAAGGAAATGAAAAGAAAACAAGTGATGTAAAGGCACTCCCTCACCAACTCCCACCAGCAGAGCAATGCCCAGCCAGCCTCTGAGCTATGGCTGTTTCAAAAAATCCCCCCGAGTTTTATGGCTAAGCATGATGCTATATGGTCTGGAATATGTCTTTGGTCAGTTTGTGTCAGCTGTCCCAGCTGTGTCTCCTCCCAGCCTGTTGAACACCCCTGTGGTGGTTTTACCCCGCAAGGTAGCTGAACTCTACCACAACCTCTCTCTCAGTCCCCCTCCTCAAAGGAAAAAGGGGAGAAAATAGGATGGAAAAAGGCTCAAGGGTTGAGATAAGGACCAGGGAATCACTCAACAATTATCATCATGGGCAAAACAGACTCAGCATAGGGAAGTTAATATAATTTATTGTCTATCACTAGCAGACTAGAACAATGAGAAACTACAAGCAAGCTAAAAACCACCTTCCTCCTATCCACCCTCTTCTATGTTCTCCCCCCAAGTGGCGCAGGGGAACGGGGAATGGGGGCTGCAGTCAGTCCCTGAGGCTGCATCTCCACCACTCCTTCACAGCCACTCTCTGCCCCTGCTCCACGTGGGGTCCCTGCCACGCGATGCCGTCCTTCCCAAACTGATCCTGCAGGGGCTGCCCACAGGCAGCAGCTCTTCAAGAACTGCTCCCACACGGCTCCGTACCACGGGGTCCATCCCCCAGGAGCAAACTGCTCCAGCGCGGGTCCCCCACGGGCGGCAGCTCCCCCCAGACCCCCTGCTCCTGCGTGGGCTCCTCTCCACGGGCTGCAGCTCCGGCCCGGGGCCTGCTCCTGCGGGGGCTCTCCATGGGCCGCAGCCTCCTCCAGGCCACATCCACCTGCTCCACCGGGGGCTCCTCCACGGGCTGCAGCGTGGAGATCTGCTCCGTGTGGGACCCATGGGCTGCAGGGGGACAGCCTGCTCCACCAGGGGCCTCTCCACAGGTGCAGGGGAACTGCTGCTGCGTGCCTGGAGCACCTCCTGCTGCACTGACCTTGGGGGCTGCAAGGCTGCATCTCTCATTTTCTCACTCCTCTCTCCCACTTGCTGTTGCACAGCAGTTTTCTTCCCCTTCCTTAAATCTGCTCTCCCAGAGGCCCACCCAGCGTCGCTCACTGGCCTGGCTCTGGCCAGGAGCAGGTCCCTTTTGGAGCCGGCTGGAGCTGGCTCTGATCTGACCTGGGGCAGCTGCTGGGCTCTGCTCACGGGGGCCACCCCTGCAGCCCTCCCGCTACCAATACCTTGCCATGTAAACCCAATGCAACCCCCAGCCTCATGTCCATGGAGGCAGAGTAAGAAACAGAAAAATCCTTGAAGCTGTGAAAGCACTGCTCAGCAATGGCTAAAACACTGGTGTGCTGTCGACATATTTTGGTCACAAATCTAAACCAGCACAAGACTGGCTGCTATGAAGAAAATTGACTCCATCCCAGCCAGACCCAGTACACTCTGCCTAGGGTAATTCGGCTGTTGTGCAGTAAAACCACAGTAGCAACAGTGAGTTTGAGAAAATAGGTCTCACTTGCAGCACCTTTTTTTTATTTTCTGTGTCAGTGTAGGCAGAGTTTTAGTGTCTTCCTGCTACTGATGTAGTCTGACTTCAATACTTCAGTTGTTCGCTGGCCTTTGTCACCATGTGGTTGCCATCCTCTCTGGGGGTCTCTACCTGTGAGTATCTTTGCTCTTGTAGCTAAAGCCAGTTGCAGTTACGGTGAGAAGACTGGAGATTTTTTTGTGACCTGGCCATAAGCAAATTTTTGCTCCTGTTAAGGAAGGAGAGAATTTTTTTTTCACCAACATAACTTGACAAATAAGGAATCTAAGTAACACTTCTAAAATACTAGCAGTAGTAACCTAGATGAAATTCGAGCCCCTTTGGGAGGGAACAGATTCTTGAATGGTCTCAAAGCAAATTCTCTCCTTGTTTGAGACTCAGCTTGTTCCCATTTCCTTGCTGTCACATCCCCCAAGTTCTTCAGTCACAAGCCAGAAATCAGGCAAGGCAGAGAAGTTGTTAGTTTAATTTGTGCATAGGCAAAGGGAGGTGGGGAGACAGCAATGTTTGTGTTTTGCGGGGCTTTTTTTGAAAATCTTACTCTGTGCTTCTTAAATGTTCCAAAGAAGCAAACAGGATAAACTTCTTCATCTTTCCCTTTCCCTTTTTCCCCTCCCTTCTCTGCCCATCCTGATTCACATTTTGCATTCTCCTCTGTGCAGCTCCCATACTGCGAATCAGATGAACACCCATTAATCCTGGGTAGATTCTAAAAATAAGAATTGAGAGAAAAAAATCAGAAGTGTGCATCAACCTGCAATCATCTTTCTGTTCTCTTAGGGGAGAAAAGAAAGAGGAAATCAGCAGAGACACTGTTTCACTTCTTCTCTTTCCTAGATAAAATGATTCTGACACTTGCAGCAGTTGTTCTTTTGATACAGGATTTCTAATTTATATACTTTAAAAGGCACTTCAAAATTTAGGCACATTAGCTCAAAATGCTTATGCAGACCATCCACCCACTTCTCTCGGCTAGTGAATAGAGCTACCACAAGCAACTTGATGAAGGAGGAACGTAGCTTGAAATCATGCTATTGAATTTACATTGTCTTCTTGTGTGTTACTCAGAACCGAGGACAGACTCATCCTTTCTGGGTTTTGCATTGCAGAGTAAGCAGTGTGTTCACTGTGTGTAGTTGCTGCCTTTAGCTGTTAATTTCAAATCTTCCCTTAACTCATTTTAAGAACAAGAAAGAGAAAAGAAATCCTGACTGAAGGTTTGAGTCTGACTTGCTCATCAGTGTGAATGTAAAACCTGCAGGCACTCCTTATCAACTTGGCTGTAAGTAAGCTTTTTTCTTTTAGATTACAACTGAAGTCTGGATGTTGGTGGCAAAAGAAAAAAAAAAAGAAAAGAAAACATGAGAGAACCTCTCCTCACAATTGATCTTTCTGTGCCGCATTTTTCCAGGGCATTTTTTTTAAAGAAACAAATACACTAAGATAGTGCAAGGTGTAACTCAACTACTGCTACTTTAAGAGATTGCAGGGTGAGATGTTTTTAAAATTACTTTTTATGTTTTGTTCTATTTTTTTTCTGAAAGGAGTGTGTCACAGAGAATGGAAAAGAATTTGCTGTTTGTTTTTTTTTAAAAAAGACAAGGCCATGACATTCACAGACTCGGCTGACAAAGGAACTAGAAAACAGAGAGGTGGCAAAGTGTCCTTTTGTTGGCAGGAGGGTTTGTCTTCTGTTCTTTCCTCAGTTGCACTGGGAAAGCTTTTGCACTGGGAAATCAAAAGCACAAGCTTTTGATTTTGGCCACTCAGACAGCTGCGCTGTGCATGTGCATTTCCTCGTGGCCTTGCCAGGTGACCCTCCCCAGCCAGCTACCGACCACCACCACCACCATGGTCCCTCCAGCCAGCACGACATGGGGAGGCTTTTACTGTCACTCCTGCCCAACTGGAACACTGACTTCCTTTTTCCTCTCTAGTCTGTAATAAATGTGACCTAGTTTTGAGTAGTTCTCTTACACTGAAGCAACACAGGGGCTGGAGAATGCCGGACCCACTGAGCAGCACCAGCAGGGCAATGGGGCTCTTTGTCAAGATATCATCACTCTTTCTTCCTGGCTTTCAGTGGTCCTGCCCTGGGGAAAGCTTTGTTCACAGCCTCTGAAAGAAACCAACAGTCTGGTCATAGTTCAATGAAATCCTTCAGCTTGCACCTTCCCTTCGCTGGTCCTGGCCTCGGAGGCTGGCTGAAACTGAGCAGGCAAGAAGCAGCACAAATCTTAGTCTTGCATAAGTGGCTTTTAGTTCAGGCCCCAGAGGGGGCAAGAAGGGAAGGCAAGCACAGCTGCGGACATGTGTTAAAACTTAAACATGGTCTGTGGTGTCAGGAGGCTGCCGTTTCCACAGCTGCATCCCCCATCATGCTGTCAGTGGGGAGGAGCACCGGGACAGACAGTGGCACTTCAAAGCTCCCTGCAAGCTCTGCTCTTCTCATGGCCACAGGAGCTGCTCATTCTCCTGAGTGTCTTCGGGCACCATTGCAGAAGACTTCCAAAGCAACTTTATGCCGACAAGAAACAAGAGTAAGGTTGCTCCTACACGATAAAAGGCATTTGCTTTGAGCCAGAGCAGTATGGCAGCAGGAGTTCATCTAAGATGGCTCTTCCTGCTGTTCCTGCCATGGAGGTTCGCTGACACTGAGCATTGGCCTGCTCCTGTTGCCAGACTTTGGGCTGCTGCAGGCAAACAAGCTATTAAAATGCAGAGATTTTTCTGTTCGGCCCACTGAAGGAGAAACTGGGGGTGGAGCTTTAAAGGACTCCTTTCAAAAATCAAATGAATGCAGCCCAAGCATTTTTCAGTGCTGTTTTTCTTGTGAAAATGCACTTTCAGTGCATTCATTGATCCTGAAACACACTTGACCTGGTACATACAAAACTTGAAGTTTTGCCCTGTTGTTTCAGGCATACCACATTGCGTATGTGAGATTTTTTACATATTCTTAATAGTCACAATACATCCAGTTGTAGGATTGAGTCTTCTCTGATCTCCATTTTTTAATGCAGTATGATAGGTGTAGTACACGTGTAGATTTGCAGGAAGCCTATACAAATCCCCGTTCTCCATCGTCTTTTAAGGCTGAACCAAATCTATCACATTACAGTAAACTTCCCTTCTGTCTAGATTGAGACGTTAGTTACATTGGTTCTGCTGAGTATAAAAATGGTATGTATTTATACAGAAATCAGTAACGTACCAGCCCGAGAAATAAAGAATAACGCTCAACAGTTCCAGTTATGTTACAACATTTCTTGTATCTTTCTGCCCTGCTCCATGACTCCCATAAGTTGTGTAATCCCTGGTCAAGCTGGAGGCAGTCCTCTAACAGGTCTGCCAGGGCCCAGTACTCCCTGACCGGTTTCTTTGAGATATTCCATGTGTTGCTTTTGAAACAGGCCCAGACTGGATTCTGGAAATTCAACGTGCTACTATCAGCGTACATGTAAGTCAACGAGAGGTCAGTTATCAGGCTCCGTGAGAATTCCCAGTCTATGTAGGACTAGTTTTAAGTGCCCATTTGTTGCCCATTTTGGGATGCCTTCCTATGGCTTGTAATAGTCAAAGTGGGTGAGCAAGAGTTTCCTGAAAATTGGATTTTTTAACGTGTCTCAGGCTTCTGTTTCAAAATACTTACTCCATTGGTTTCTCTCCGGGGAGCTACTAATGGTGACGTGAAAAGTAAGACATTTCAATTTCAGGATAAATTTATGTGTTGATTATTCCCTCTATCTGGCCTGCAGGAGGCATTTCCACAGAAAGCTGAAATCTCTTTTAACAGTTCTTGTAGTTCTTATTCTTGGAAAGCCTTTTCTGCTCTTCTTCATCTTCACGATAACCCAGAATGTGGCATTTTGAATATTAAATCCTACTGTAACTCATGAAATTTGGCTTATTTGATGTCACAGACTGATAATTCTGTGCTGCTTTCAGCAAAACATAAAACACCAAGAAGATATTCCTTAGAGGATGTTTTTCTTCACTGCCATGCTGGATGCAAGCCTTGGTTTGATTAGCAAACACATTCACCACAGAGGCTGAATAAAAGCCAAGGATTTTGTTCTTCTGATTCCCTTTCAAAATGACTGTTCTTTAATTTGGCTTTCCTGCTGGTACTTTCCAGTCAAGATTTGTAAGGTTTGGTCGGAAAAAGACAGTTGACAGTTACCGTTCATCCAGTCTTTCTCTTTCATATCTCTGACTTACTTGAAAGAAGTTGTCCTGAAAATGCACAATCAGATTTCCTTCCACAGAAAGCTGTGCAGAGGAAGAGGAACAAAGCCCTGTAGGCTCTGCACTCACTCCCCATCTTTCCTGCCGATTGAAGCTCTCTCCCCTGGGGTGATCTCCATCCCCAGGCAAGGGATGCCAAGGAGACCATGGTATGGGTGGGAGTGTGCAGAACAGTGGGATGTTTCCCTGCATCTCCCTGTGTACGTCCCTCAAGCATTTCAAGGACCCACTTTCTCCTAGAATATTCAAAAAAAAAAGCATGTTTTGGAAAAGCAGGTTTGGGAAAATTCAGTATTTTCAGCCACTAGTTGTAAAATCTTATGGAAAAACTTCTGATGCTGTGAAGCAATGAATTTACACTGGTTATCTTCCCATCCATCTCTTGATGGTTTACAGCTGCAGAAGCTAGAGTAGGCCATGGCTTATCAATACTTTTTACTTTTCAAATATTACACATTGGAGCTTTTTCTTTTAAAGTAGAAATATGAAAAACAGACTTTTTCTTTCTAGTACTCTTAGACTTTCCTTAGGCTTTGATTACCAAGCAGGCAACAGCACCAAACATAATTAAGGAGCTATTATTATATAAAATAATTAGTAGTGATGAAATTAATTTTATATCTTTGTCAAATAATGGCATGTCAAATAAATTTGTCAAATAAATCCATGTGGGTGGAAACTACTCTTCTGGTTGAACTGATGTTGGATTACTTGCAATGTAAATGTTAGAGTCCAAGAAATGTAACAAGGTCAAGAAAGGAGACAAATAGTGGGTATTTTCACTTGTCTCTGAGGAAGTCTCAAAAACCATGTAAATGTTTTGTATTTTAATGAAAACACATGTTATATTGCCCGTAAAAATGCATCTTTAAAACAAACAAAAGCAATACGTTTGCATAAGAAAAGTTAATTTTAATTAGGCTAGTTACATACCTTTTAGCAGTTCCAGTGGCAAATTATGATAATGCTGCATGACCCCATAACTCGTGCATCTGAGAAATGCTGCCTTTCCTAATGGAAATGGAATAAAATCTTGTTCCTTTACCGTAAGTTGCACAGCACGTTGGTTGAACAACACTGTGTGCTCGTCTCCAGAGAATTCAGTGTAAAACAGCTCCAGATTTTGTTTTTTTGGTGATCTCAGAGCTGGCTGAATAACTCCAGCCTTACAGAGCTCCAAGTGCTGACATGCAGGGTGAGGAGACTTTAGGATATGAAATGCCTGTTCTGTGATACCGAAGGAGATTGGGTTTTGGAATCCATTCATTGACACAAAGGCTGATGCTGAATGGAGGTTATATTTATTGTCTAGGAAAACCCTGAGTTAGCTGAAATTGCTTGAAGCGTGCACATGCATACATGTATTCTCTCACATTTAAACTCCCCCTGACACAACTTAGCTAGCTGACTTCTTTCAGCCAGGAATAAACAACTTCCAAGGACTT
Source organism: Cygnus olor (assembly GCF_009769625.2). Classification (NCBI taxonomy): domain Eukaryota; kingdom Metazoa; phylum Chordata; class Aves; order Anseriformes; family Anatidae; genus Cygnus; species Cygnus olor. Next base: position 49,910,197 of record NC_049171.1, on the reverse strand, counting down.
GGCTCAAAAAGATGCATGCATGTAACACCCTCTGTCACATTTTACAAGAGACTACAATCAAGTAGTCTTCATGCTTGGATTGTCTGGACACTGTGACAGACTGGAAAGGGGCAACAGAAAGAAAAAACCCTTTCTGTCAGTCACCGACTTTGCATCAAATTTTCCTTCCCTGTGTGCTGCCATTGCAGCAAAATATAAAGGGAGAAAAAAAAAAAACAAGGCACTGATAATTCAGTGGTTTTCTATTCGTATCATTCCTTATAACAATAACCCCCCCAAACCATTATTATTCTGAGACTGCTGGTACATACATGTACCATCTCCTGGTTTATTCACTTTCTTCAGAATTAATGCACTGAAGGATTTTATTTTTGCAGCAGATTTGTAGTTTTTACTTTTTCCTCACCATCTGACTAAAATTAGTAAATCAAATGTCCTGACAGCCCCCATGACTTGATATGTGAAATCTTCCCAGATTTCAGTGGAGGGTTTTTCCCCTGCTCAGCTGAAAGTTTGCAAATGAGCAATAGGGCTAGCTGAACAATAATTCTCTCATATATATTTTTTCATGTCTGCAAAAGCAGCAGCCACAAGAAAATCTCTTTCTCCTGTACTATTCTAGACTTCGTGTTTCCCATCTCTTTCTTTTACTTTCATTCTTTTGCTTTCTTTTCTACTTTTTTTTTTTCCAGTGAAAACACATGGGAACAAATAAGAGGAGAAACAGAGCTGGGAGAGGGAAGGGGAGGAGGCACTAGAGTTTCACAGGGAGGTAAGGTTTCAAGGCAACAAAAAGGCTGCTGAGATTCTGCATTAAATAGTAAAGCCTGCGTTATCACTTCACTGGTTTGAAGTGAATGAATGTATGGGCCTGCACTTGCACCTATTAATCTGAGCACTGCAATGGCTCGCTCTTCCCCATTTGAGCCTCCTGATGGGGGATTCCCACACGGTGTCACCCCGTGTGGCAGCATTTGCTCTGCTGCCTGGGCCTTGCTTTCTGTGCACGGGTCCAAGCAGCAAGTCCCCGACCCATCCCTCCGACCCGATGTGCTGCGCTGGGCTTCCCCTCTCTCTTGCCCAGAGAAGCTGTGGATGCCCCATCCCTGGAGGTGTTCAAGGCCAGATGGATGGGGCTCTGGACAACCTGGTCTGGTGGGAGGTGTCCCTGCCCATGGCAGGGGGTTGGAACTGGGTGGTCTTTAAGGTCCCTTCCAAGCCAAACTAGTCTACTAATCTATGCAAGCTGGCTTGGGCACCTCTGTACCCATCGCAGTCCCTGTGGGATCCTCTGAAGTCCCTGCCAGTCCCAGAAATGGAGAACCTCAAGCCCCGGCACAGTATCCCACACCTCCAGCCCCAGCACAAAAGTTTTGGTGTGGGCACGCTGCTGAGTGAATGAGAAGTCCTGAAGAAATGGAGAAATGCAAGAACACCACCTTCAAGTTAAGCTAAGAGCAGGAGATGGTGGATGTGTGCTAACTGCAGGCAATATGGCTCAGGGAAATATATTAAAATGGAAATTGTTTTTCAGAACAGGCTTGCAGAATAGCTGATGGTATCTTCAAATTGTGGAAAACACCCTTCAACAGAAGGTTTTTCTAATTAGGCTGGTTAGACTTACAGAGCAGGTGTCTAGGTGTCTGTGAACTGTCACAGACTAACAGGGAGCTACCGCATGTTTTTCAACCATTAGCAGCAGAGAAATATGCTTTTTCTGAATCCCAGGAGTTTGTCAAAGCTAATTTCCTGTGTTGATGTTGGGGTAAGGCATACAAAATAGCCAGCCTGGCAGCTACAGAAAAACAAGGATATTTGAAAAAGGATATGCTTTTATTTACTCTAAGTGACGGATATTGGCTGAAATGTGAAAAGAAATAAGGGGGGGAAAATGTGTTTTTCTTTTTTTTTTTTTACCTGAGCTGTGCATTTTCTCCCTGCCTATGTATATATTCTGGAGAAAGTATGTCCAGCAATTCAATTTTTAAAAAAATATTTTTCTGTTGTCACTGCTCTTTCTTGCAGCATGAGCGTCTAGAGCACAGTGCCTGTGTGCCAGGTTACATGGCACCATAGCTGTTTGGATTAAGGGTCCATCCAGACAGGTATCTGATTCCCTAGATACATCATGCATGACTTCAGAAACTTTGGTTTTGTGCCAAGATTCAGCTTGTGTCACAAGCAAAGAGTTTGGTAGCAGCAGCACATGAATCCTACAGCGCTGGAGCTCCTAGAGGAAAAATAGCAGCAGGTAACAGAGCTGACCTGACAGAGGGCTGTGCCTAAACGTGGTGGCTCACCCTCTGTCTCCCTCTACTGACTGAGCTTCTTCACACAGAATTAGGCTCTTAACTTGTCTGCAGATAAAATTGCAAGAGATCAACCCTCCAGGCCCTTGCAGTGCCCCTTGAGGATGGTGAACATGAGGTTAAGAGAATTAGAAAACTTAGAGGAAACTTCTCCAAAGTGAACCTTCTCAGTTTCTACAAGTCAGGAACCTGGGCTTTGAGACCGTCTGCATTTAACGCATTAATTCCTCCATGACTTTCTCTGCTTTCTTAGATCATTTATGCTTTTGGCTACCCCAGCATCCGGTATCAAGACGCCTTACCCTTCAGTTCGGCAAGCATAAAGGAGCACTTCCTTTTGTTTTACATCTGCTATCTGATGAGTTCCCTCCTACTTTCCTGTGCTGTGATAATTATCAGCTCATTGTATCTGTTTCTCTGTCTGTCGCGCAGAGCTCCAGCAATGCAAAAAGGCCGTATTGCCTTTACATGAAGTCAACAGGAGCTCTTGCATGCTTGGCAATGTCAGAAACGAACAGTGAGTTAAGTGCCTTGCTCTCTGTTTTGGAGCCAGACCTGAATACCTCCATCAGTATTTTTTGACTGTCTTTGCCTGGCAGTTGTGCTCTCCTGGCAAAGGGTGAGTGAGGGAGATTTCTTCCTCCTACCCACCTGCAAGCAAGCAATTTTCAGCCTTTGAGCTGAGGCTGCTGTAAGAACAGGTGGGACCTTCTCAGCCCTGGTGGGAAACCACCGTGAGGAAGAATCTGATGTGAGCTTTTCCAACCCGCTGCTGTTTATTTTCAAACAGGTTGTCAGTGTTTTGATTTTTGTTGTTTTTTTTTCCAAAATAAATAAATAAATAAATGGCTTTTGAGCAGTGAACTTAGTTTGATCCTCATCATATGCGGGTTTGAGAGAGATATGGTGATCATAAATCTATGAACGGTTCTCTTTTCCTTTCTCCCGTAGGATTTTAGATAATGGGCTGTGTGCAATGTAAGGACAAAGAAGCAACAAAACTGACTGATGAGAGGGATGGGAGTTTAACGCAAAGTTCAGGCTACCGCTATGGCACAGATCCCACGCCACAGCACTATCCGAGCTTCGGTGTGACTTCAATTCCAAACTACAACAACTTCCATGCCACAGGAGGCCAAGGACTGACGGTGTTTGGTGGAGTCAACTCCTCCTCTCATACAGGGACGCTGCGTACAAGAGGAGGAACAGGTGACTTTCAAAGTCTTGTTTCAGTGCACTCGTTGGGCATCAATCACATTATTTCACTGGGGTCGCAGCTGTCTTGGCATGCTCTTTTGTGTAAATGCAACCTCATTAATTAGCGCAAAGAGTTGAAGTTGGGGTGGAGCTGGGTCCTCAGCCCTGCCTTTGCAAGCTTGCAGATGCTAGTTTGCTTGGGAGATGGGAAGTTACAGAAAAAGCTTGGCCAACTGACCACCTCATCCCTCTACCAGGGAATGGAAGGTGTGGTCTGAGGCACCTCAGGTGGTTAACAGGAGATATTTGGTGTAGGTGTGTCTCAACTCTCTCTTCAAAAACACCTTGCCTACTTGGTATCCCTGCTTTGTGTGTGGGTGCCAAACCAAGAGGACTGATGAATCCTAAAATCTGAAGGAGGTGGTGTGCCCACTAGCTGCACGAAAGCACAAGGATTAGTAGGAGGCTAAAGCAGGAGACTTCAGTTTATTTTTCTCCCCAGCAACTGGAATGGCTTACATTAAGCTTAGCCACCTGCTCTCTTGAAGCTCATTTTTCTTCCGTTTTTGGTGATGGAGTGTAACTCACCTATCTTCTTCTTTAGGTGTAACTCTTTTTGTGGCGCTTTATGACTATGAAGCAAGAACAGAAGATGACTTAAGTTTTCACAAAGGAGAAAAATTTCAAATACTTAACAGCTCGTAAGTTTTAGGCTTGGGAATATGCTTTTTAATATTTTTAAACTTGTAACAGTGACAATTATATTTGTCTGCTTATGTTATTAGTAAAATATAATGTTGGATATTCAATATATGTAGGGCTTTTACTCTACTTGTTTACTTGTCTTTGCCTTTCAAGTGTTTATTATAGAAAAACAACAACTCAACCACATGCAGCTTTACTTCAAAAGTAAGCATTAGATTGTGTAATTCACTGCTTACGTTTCACAGTAAACTCACATTCAGACCTGAGAGTACCAGCTCTGTGCTTTACCAGAAGCCACAGAAGTTTTGCAAGATTTATACTAGCACTTTCTGCAATCTGCTGCAAGTATCTCTACACAAGAACAAGCTAAAAACCAATTCACAAGAGAACTTGCACAGACTTGCATGTCAACATACGCTTAGAAGTGACAGTTCTTTTTGTTTTAAAGGTAGGTGATACAATCTAAACTTGCTAGTAAGTTAAGTGAAAACACATCACTGTACAGTTGCATTTCATATAAAAACCACACTTTCATCCTGGAAGCCATCAACTTAAAATTAATTTTATTAACTGTCCAGAGGAAAAAAAATTAGCAATTTAAAATAACATCTAAAATTACTGTGCTACTGACCTATATCAGAACATCTTTTAATTCCTGGCTTAAAACATAAAGTTGAAGGCTAGGTACCATGTACAAGTGAAAATGGGTTAACAAGCAAGTATGTAGCTTTTAGAGGCTTTGTAATATTGCTCTCATCTTTGTTTCTTATACTATGTGACAGTGAAGAAAATTCATCCCTGGTGCAGCTCCTGTTAATTTTAATAGAACAACTCCAGGCTTGGAGCTGGCTCAATGTGAATTAAAGTGGGAAAAAAAAATAATCAGGTAATTCTGGGGAATATTTCATGAAGCCATGGAGCTGAAGACCTTTGATGTAGATGAAAGCACAGAAACTTCAGTTACAACTAGTAGAGGGAGCAGCACTTTAAAGACCTCTCTACTTCTGAATTACCACTTGGAAAAAAAAAAACTTTTTAAAAGTATTATCCTTTTTTTTTTCATGTTGCCCACTGCTTTCCCAACTTTATTATGTTGTAACCTGAAATAAGTAGAAATTGCATGCATTGTGAATTCCTTACACGTGCTAGCTGATGAAATCAGAGGGTGCTCACACAGACGTGCTGAGCAATGATACTTGGAGTCAGTGGGACAAGAGAGATTGTGGGTGGTTGTGGTGCAGGCGTTTTAATGCAGGTAATTACTGCCAGGAGGAAGGGTTTTTAAGAGAAAAAAAAATCATTCAGTGACTTTCCTGTAGGATTACAGATGCTCAGTTCCCATTGCAGCCAGCTCTGCTTATAAATACTGGACCTAACCACGCTCCTGGAGAACTGACAGCCAGGCTGGGAATCTCCAGGGAGCAGCTTTTCTGTGAGAATGTTTTGTCTCTTCACTTATATCAGAAATGACATGAAAGCAGACCATTTTTTGGAGTTTACCACTGCTGCTCGCAACAAGTACAAAAGTGCACTAGACCAGTTTTTCGGGAATTTTTTTAGAGGGTCGGGTTTTTCTTATCTCTGAACGAATGAAATTTGATTTGCGCTTTGGGTGAAAAGTTCAGGTCAGCACCACCTGAAATGGCACACAGAGGGCATCCCTGCCATTTGATGTCAGAAGTGGTCCGTTTCTGGGGCGGTTCAGAGCAGACTTCAGAGCTCAGAAGCACCCCACCATCCCCACGGCCACTCCTGCATGCCCTGGCTAGCTGCACCGACTAGCCTCCTCCTAACTTAGGCTCATCAGGTGGGTGTCTGCTGTATTCTTCCTCCTTTCTGGCAGAGCTTTGAGAGATTCAGGCTTCTCTCTCAAAGCAGAGGGGGGTTTTCCTGATGTTAAGATCTAGGGCACGTCTTTTTTCCCTCCCTAGGTGCGATGAGATACCTCCATCTAGTGGACTGTCTGTGCAGTAAGGAGAATAAATGGGAACTAGTGATAATGGTACAATTCTGCTGGCTGTTCATGACAGCCATCAAGGAGCTGGACTATTTATCAACCATGGCATGGCATAATCTCTCAGAAATCATCTGCAGAAGCATATGGGGGTAGTGTTAGCACTTCAGTTGGTAAAGTTAGGGACATAAACAGGGTCATTTGTCTGACATACTAATATACACGTAACGTGTATTAAAATAGTGACAACTGCCAGCATCTAGAAAAGCTAGTTGTTCTTCAGTTTTTGAGCTGTAGGATTGGAAACATTTCTCTTTTTTTTTTTTTTGATTCATCACAGCTGTTTTCTAGTTGTTTTCTGTATTCTTTCTAGCTGTAAAAGAAAGTGGAGTTGAAAATTTAAAATAAGAGAGCTCACCCTCACACAACCTTTCATGCCTGTTTGTAATAGTCCAGACAGTGTACTTTCTTTAACTGATTGCTTATTGAAGAGGCAGGATTTTCTGAATTTTCTGGCCACGTTTGATAATAGCGTTTATTAGTAAAAGCATAATTTAGTGAACAAATCTTTTTCTTTTCTTTTTTTTCAGAGAGGGAAACCAAGAATTTTCTAAGCAGTCCAGAAGCAGAAAAAAAGAATGCTTGTTAGGAGCAGTAGGAGTTACATATCAGGGAATTTGGTACTGAGAACCAAATACAAATTGCTAAATCCCAAATCATTGCATCCTGATAAATATTTGTTAAAGCTGTGAGTTGTATGCAGCAACATGGGCTGTCTGAAGGACGATACCATGTCCCACTGTACACGTGTATGACAAAAATTGATGCTGAGCCTGTGGAGCACTGCCATAAGGTGGTCCTGCATGGACTCCTTCATATTTAAATATTGTAGAAAAATGTGTTTCTTTTTTCATATTTAAATACTGTAGAAAAATGTGTTTATTTTAAGTATTTAAAAATGCAGCAAAGTCCTTTGCTATTTAAGGTATCTCCTCCAGGTGGCCAGGAGAGGTAACCTAGAGGATGAAGTGTGATCTTTAAGGGCAACCTAAAACTCTGTGTTGATAGGTGGCTTTTTATTGTCTTGGGGTTTCAGATGGATAATGCTCATGGAAGTTTGAATGTCATGTTAAAATTAGCAGTGGATCTGAGTGTGTTCAATTTTGCCATTCTCCTATAAGCTCTCTCAAGGGTCTATATTAGAATAATTGCTATGCAGACAGTTTTCAATATTCCAGTCCAAATTCAACCGTAACCAAACCAGATTTCACTGGGTTGTTACGCCTGTTTATGCCATTATGCTCCATTTGGAAGGCTACGTTCCTAATAATTAGTGAAGTAATAACGGATGCAAAGAAATATGTAGATTATCGTGGCTGAGATGCAAACAGCTTTCTCAGAAGTACACCCATGACACAGAGAGGAGCTGCTGTGAATTCCTGCCACACACGTTGCAGGTGCTGTTAGCAGTAAGAGCACTGTCTGTACAGCTGTGTCTCTCTCTCACTTTTCCTCACATCTTTTTCTGCAGGGAAGGAGACTGGTGGGAGGCCCGGTCCTTGACAACAGGCGAAACTGGTTACATTCCCAGTAATTATGTGGCTCCAGTCGATTCCATCCAAGCAGAGGAGTATGTTTTCTTTTCACTGTAAAGACCCATTAGTGCTGTATTAGAAGAAGATTTGAGGAGTTTGTTTTGATTGATTGCAGTGATTTTTCAAATGGCTCACATTATTTTTATTTCAATTCTTGACTGCACTGATAAATAATTAGGTAATTAGTAACAAAAGCAGCACAAGCTCAGTGCTTTTTCAATGTCAAAACATAGGAAGAAAATGTAAAGGAACACTGGTCTGCTTCCTTTATTCGAGTGTCAGCTAATTTCAAGCTTTAAGCAAAAGACGCCCTTGCGTTTCCTGAAACGATTTGCAAAAATGTTTGGAGTCAATTAGTGTGCAAACCATCTCAGAAACGGCGCACATTGGATCAACGTATACCTACCTATGCCTACAAAGCATAGAACAGGACGCATAATGAGGACATATCTATGCAAAGAATGGAGTGATGTGTGTATCCATGTTATTTCCAGTGTCAGAGTTACATTGGAGTAGCTTATGTGTCTGAGCAGGTAGAGCATGGCAGTGCCACAAAGCATGGCTTGTGGACGTCTGTACATTTTCTGAATCAGCTCTGCAGAAGGCCATGGACTCAACTGTTGAGCTGCTACAGTTTGTACCTTAGTTTACATTTTGCTGTAGTTCATTGGCATTTTTCTGATAACTCAGTTATAAGGATACAGACATCATCTGGAATGGCTCTGTCTTGATTGCTTGTGAAATCAAAAAAATATATATTAATTGCTGCCGGAAAGAAAAAGGTATTGAAATTATAAAAGCTTTATAGAACCACAGTAAAGTGGTTGCATCTGGTCCTTCTACTGAGGTTTCATAGCTGTGCCAGAGCAAAAAATGTTGAATACTAATCTGTCGCTATGTAAGTCAAATATATAGTTTATAGAAATATCTGTAAAAATGCTGCTTTTCAGCAGCAGTGCATTTTTCTGCCCTCTTTCTTGCCTACTCCTTCCCACTCCAAGTCTTGCTTACAGTTTGTCCAAATCTGGCCTTTTCTGTGAGACACCAAACAAGCGTTCTCAGCGTCTACTGATTATAGGCTTAATACACAGGTTACAGTACAAAATGTACAATACCTCCTTCACAGATCTGTCACATTACTTCCATGCCACAATAAAAGAGACGTAGTATGACAATAGTGGTTGAATATACTTGACTAATCATAGTTTCCACAAATTGTCTACCATGTCTGAGCTCTGTGGCACTATCCGGTAATCCTATATAGCATTTTTCTTACTGTTTCTGATGTTTCCTTAAGGTGGTACTTTGGCAAACTTGGCCGAAAAGATGCTGAGAGGCAGCTGTTGTCGTTTGGAAACCCAAGAGGTACCTTCCTGATCCGGGAAAGTGAAACTACCAAAGGTATGCTGGCCGAAGCTTTTCTGACTACAAATGAGAAGACGTGAGAAAAAATCACACTAAGTTTGTAAAATACTGTTTTCAGTGCTATGAAGGCAGAGAAAAGTGGCATGTTGCATGTATGTGTGCTAGGGAATTAGATGGAACACCCTGAGTTATGGAGTGAGTGTTTGAAGCAGAGAACTACCCAAGTGCAACCCATGCCAAGCTCAGCCTGTGGCATCTGCAGTTCAAGTCGTGCTCAGGCAGGGTGCTCTGCTCTGCTGCCACACTCTGAACATTGTGCTGTCTCTCTGAATGTGTTGAGGTTAGCACCACTGCAGTGGAGCTGGGTGGAGACGGGCCCCTCAGAACAGTACTGTGGGGCTGACAGAGACAGAGCTGGCTAGCTTACTGGGAATAGGCGCTGGGAATCTGCAGTGTAGTTGGGGGAAAATTACTGCTTCCTTCAGAACAAGCAGAATATCTGGATCTTCTTGGCCGCAAGATGTAAGAAGTTTGTGGGGGAGGAAGATGCTGATTATTATTTTGGGAAGGTTAGGGTTGGTTTGTTTTTTTGTCTTTCCTCTCTGAAATGCTGGATCCCTGGGGAAAAATAGTTTTAAATTCATAGACTAACAATGAGAAAACTTTAAAGTACTTATAATGAATACATTCAGAAAGTATTCGGCTGTATACATTCTGTTGAAATCAAGTGGAAGGATGTATTCTCCTCCTCCCCTGTAAAAATACTGGAGGCATTCCAGTTTTCCTGGTGGGTGCTATCATTGCTTCTACATTTAATTCGTGAGGCCTGTCAACATCTTCTTCAAAGCTTCGTACGTATGGAAAGATCTTTTTAACTCATACAGCTGTTGAGGAGAAAACATGCAACTAACTGAAAACAAACTTGGCCATTTCTCAACTAACCAGCAATCTGAAAAAATAGCTTTGGGAAGTCACTGGAATTAAGTTCTGAAGTCTAATGATGGTTCATGTAATTAAAGCACTGAGTCGTCAATGCTTTGATCAGAGTACACTCTGTCAGCTCGTGTTAGCATGCAAAGTGGTTGGAGTCATGGCTGGAATAAGGACTTAAAGGAACACCACTTCTCCCTTCTCTGTCTGAGCTATCTTCAGGTGCTGCATTCTGCCTCCTGAATTTGTCAGTTTTAGAATTTTGCCTACTGCAGTCACCGGAATCCTCCTTCACTGTACCAACCTCGGAGGACCATTAATGATACAAAGTCAGCCTCAACGTGCTGTTCTTTCAGACAGCTGATTTCCCGTCTTGCCACCCCGCAGCTTCATCATCCCTTATCTTGCAGTGAGACATTCACAAGGACCAAGATATGCCCAGACTTGCTCTTTTTCTGCAAATAGCCTCCACCTGTCCATTTTCACCAGCAGTTGTTGCTGTGTATGTGAGAAGCAGGCAGGCTTCTTTCCACTCTGTGCCGAGTTTAAGAACTCTCTAATACAAGCATGCTTGGATCCTAAAAACAAACACAACATTGTTTCTCTAAACCCTGTTATCAGTTTAGTCTGTTCTGACCTTCTTTACACAGTGATAAGGGATATGTTTTGCAGGACTGTTTACGTAGCTAAGTAAGTCAGGTTTTTTACTAGAGCTTCTTGTAATTGGGGAAAATGGAGCAATCCATCCATCATGGTGGGGTTTATGGCAGCAAGCTGAATTTCTCTGCATTAAGGCTTAAGGCTTCCTGCATCTTCAGGCTGAGTTTGCATCACAGCCGTTGGCAAAAACAAAACATGCATGTTTTTTGTCAAAAATGCCTGTGTCCCTTCTCATCTTTGTGGTGTGTAAATATGTTCTCAGAAGACAAAAAAGGGAGTTTGTTGTTCATGGGAAAGGAAAAAATCATCTGGGAGGACTGCATGGTGCATTCTCCACTAAGCCTTCCCAAAGTGCCTTGCCCCAGCTAGTCATCTTGGGCTTGAGGCAGGAATTGTTTGGTGACCTAGAATTGTCCCGTCTGCTTTAAATAATAACAATAATAAAATTAATCAAGATCATATTAAAAGTATCATCATGGATGACTTCACCGTGAATTTAACCTCCCTTGATCATGGTCGCCTTCTCTCCTTACTTCCAAAATAAATCAGTCAGAGCTGGCTTTTCATTTCTTTCAATGCCTCACTACCAAGGTACTTCATCAGCTCTTGTCTGGATAATCCTTCACCTGGTTTCAATCTCCACCCTCCAATGCTGTCTGGTTTTAGGTTTGTTTTTTAAAAAATTCATTAGAATGATATATTGTAATGTCATATTTCTACCCAAATTTTTATTATGTGTATCTTTTATATTTCAATCTATCAGCGGATAATAATGAGTAGTCTAAATAATCAACAGCCTAAATAAATGAATAATAAAATCCATCTTGGTTCTTGTTTTTGTCCAGATTTGAACTAAAGCTCCAGTCCTGCAACTTGATCTGAGGTCATCGGGGGTCCATGAAGGGCCACCCACGCAGATCTGATTGCAGACCTGGAGCCAGAGATTGTTTACATTTTCCTAAAGAATCTGAAATAGTGACCAGATAGGCAGGGAGTGTGACTAAAGAAAATACAGCTGCTGCTGTGTTTGTGGATCAAAACTCACAAATGCAGAGGTGGAAAACCCTGCCTGGAAAAATTTGAAAGTAGGCAGACAGTGTACAACCAGCAGTGCTGGTACAAGGCATGCACGAAATTAGCTTGCAAATCCCCCAAAAGCTTTGAACTCCTAGCTTAGAGAGATGTCCTTACTTAGTGGGAGAATCTCCTCAGAAGAATAACCTAAACAAACAGTATTTTTCTACACTTAGAAATAAAAACCCTGTCACTTCTCTGAGGGTGTCTGCCATTCACATAAAACAGAATCATGTGTGTAAGTGCTGGCTCTGTTCCTCCTATTTAGAGGATAAACAACAGGGAATTTGAGAAGTCCTTGGTGTCACGGAGTCAGGGTGGAGAAGTTTTGTTCTCCACTGCTGCTCCACTCAGTGGTGAGCCATTTACCAGTGTGACCTGTTGCAGTATAACACAGTCAGATAAATTTTAGAGTTCCATAAAACATCCTCCTGGGGAGACATCCAAGAAAGACATTTTATATCAGGAATCTTAACCACGTAACTGTGGGGTTTTTTAAACTATTTCATTTAGCTGAAGATGATTCTGGAGGATGTGAATCTGTTGTGTGTGTTGAAAAGTACTGTGATTTGGATCATCAGCAGTCAGTGCCATCAGACTGTAGGAATCATTCTACCTTTCAGACTATCCAAAATTGTCTGCTAGTGGTTTTCCTTCCCTGTTCTTAGCTGAAATGGTTACCAGCGCAAGCAGCCTGGACTCCAGAAGGAGGACCTTTCTGACATCTCTGCAGCTGCCAGTTACCCTTGTATTTTTCTTCTAATGCCTGAATTATCTTTGAATAAACACAATATCCATCTAAGCCCCGAGTGAAGACATGACTTCACTGCCTTTGAGATGGCCATGTTTTTGCTCAGAAAAGTGCATTGTGCTGTAAAATATGGCTTCATCTTTGAATCTATGAAGAACCAACAGATCGGTGTCACTGTATCTCGAATAGGACCGTGCTTCAAATTAAGACGCCTGAATGTGCAGGTCCCCATGTTGGTGGCCCAGCCTGTGGGAAAACTGCTGCCAAGCAGAATGTCTTGAGGCATCTCACATGGCCCCTAACCCCTGTGGTTGGGGGCAACTGCATCTGAATCCCATCAGTAAGCTCTAGAGTTCCAGCATGGATTTGTGAAGTGAAATTTGCAATTCCTGCAGGTCTTCTGGTGCATAGTATTAGCAGAGTACAGCCTTCCCAGGACTGTGACGTACAAAGTATGCTAATTTGTTTGCTCAGTGTTTGTAAAGAAGCTTGGGGTCCATCTGGGTGACAACACTACCTGTATATAAAGTCATTATTTCCAGTCCTTCCTATGAAAATCTTGACATTTACCACCTACTGGCATTTACCTAAGGTAGAGTATTTGCAGTGTGACCTGGCACTTAAAATGGGAAAAGTCAATTTAATAACCTGAAGCACTAAATGTTAAAATCTGAGTTTTCATTTACATAGACATCCTGATTTCTTTCCAGAAAAGTATGAAAGAGACATGGTGTGAACACTAAAATTTCTGTGATACCTACTTTAATGTTAGATTCTCTTGTTATTTTCAAGATACAATAGGTATTTTTGAAGCAATTTCTATTTCACTTTATAACAAATGACCAGCAAATGAAAATTTGTGTCTAAAAGCTACTTACAATTTTTTCTTTCTCCTTTTCTTGGAACAGGTGCCTATTCCCTGTCTATTCGTGACTGGGATGATATGAAAGGAGATCATGTCAAACATTATAAGATTCGCAAACTTGACAATGGTGGATATTATATCACAACTCGGGCACAATTTGAAACTCTTCAGCAGCTGGTTCAGCATTATTCAGGTAACTTTTCAGATAATAGGTAGCACTCTTTAGTACTTTAAAGCAAGTGTTTACTGCTGAGCTGACGGATGTGTAAGATGCCCTAAAGAGTCATTTGAGCTATGTCTCTTGCTTGTTGTAATGCATCTTCCATTATCCCTTTCCCATTACAGTTATAAATGGCTTTGAGTGCTGTTCACAGCATACAGTGGCTGAGCTTTTAAAAGCTAGCACTCTACTGAGGTAAAGGCTTTGCCTGCTCTCCCTTTTCTAAGCAAACTCAATTTGACTAGCACATCTGAATTCCCTCTGCATAAGCGAGTGCTAATATGTACCTTTTGCGGCACAGTATTCCTAATAAAGCAAATAGGGAATTGCATTGTGGAATTCAGTCACTTAAAGCAATGACCAAAAGGTTTGCATATATTACCTGACTCAATTTTTCCCATTGAGTTTGTGTTCATTGTGCAGAGTATTTACATTTAAATTTTAATTGGTCTAATTTTAAAAATAAATACAGCAAGGCGGGTGTTTCTTTATGCATACTGTGTCCACCCACCAAGCTCTTTTTTTTTTTTCTTTCTAAATTCCTGTGATTAAAATGTAACGTGAACTATTCAACCCAAAAGTGCATCCTGCTGTCACTGGGGACTGGTATACAATAGTTACAACTAAAAAAACCCCAGACCTCTGCATAAGACCACTGGTTTTTATGTAGAAGATTGCCATGCTTCTCAGCATGGGCATTTTCAAAGCAGAAGTTTGAATTTTAAATTATTCTTTTTATTTTTTCCTCACTTTAGCTTTTCATAATATTAGCAAGTGACCCCAAATGCTCACTGCTCAAAAACTTTTCATAAATTTTACTGGGAAATCAACTTCTTTGTGGGGTGTTTTTTTCTGTATTCTTTGTATTCTGTCTGCTGTATTCTTATGCTATTCATACTAGACATCTGGCTGTCTTCTCCGCCCAGTTTCTCGTGGGTGTATGCTGCCTGGGAGAATTTCTAGCTGTTTCTGGTGACTCTGCATTAAACTAAGCTAAATAATGTATAGAAACTCACATCTAAGCATGATAATTTTCAAACTCCTTGTACCAACTGGTGTACATCAACTTTTAGTTATCTGTGGTCAAAATATTTGGGTTGCGTATTTCCCATGCACAGATGCAGAGACACATTTATCTCTGGACAAATATGGAAAAAGTCATTTCCTTGCAACACAGAGACACAATTGGTGAGATCCATGCAGGGTAGCTCAGGAGTGCATGGTACAGACCCATCCCACAGAGGTTTCACCTGCAGTCTCCCATGCCCAGGTAACCTACGCCCAGCCCCAGCTGACTCAAAACATAAACACTGTCTCTAACTACCTGCTCAGCACTCTGGATTCAGGGAGATAGATTTGTGACTGCCTAGATTTACTTCTGGAAAGAATTCAGCGATGCCCAAATGGCTCTGTAAAGATCAGTGTGGTTCCTGAAGAACCACTGCAGAGTCCATAGGTCAGTGCCACCAGCCTTCATCCCATAGCTGTCCAGTCCTGGGTCAGGAGCTGGAAGTACCAAGTGTAGCTTTGCACAGGCACAGCCCAGGTATCCCTACACTGCACTCCCATCACATTGCCGAGTAGCCCTGTTATCCAGACTTATCCCAGCCCCTGCTTACCTGGATAGTAAAATTACCTGCTTCACAGATGAGATTTCCAGGCCAAAAATATTGCGACCCACAGGGTGTCCTGACATCAGGCTGAAGTCCACTAACAGCGCGCTTGGAGTCAGAGCACCATTCACCATTCCCTAACAGCAAGTCTTTCAAGAATAAGTATTGTTCTGGTGCGCGCAGCCCAGGCTTACAGGAGCACCAGCATGCCAAGTTGTTTGTTTGTTGTTGTTGTTTCAATTAAAGAAGACAAGGAGGTCTTGAAAACCTCTAGTTCTTCTCTGCAGCTGTCCAAACTATAAGGAAGCTTTCCAGATACTGTCCATATTCGGAGTAGTCCCTACCCTGATACTCCTATTGCAATTATCTTGGAATAAGATGTGCCAACTGACCAGCTCATCTTCCCGTGTTTTGTGGGCTTTGCTGTCTTGCTACAGGAAGCCCAACGTTCATGTCAGGGTGTCTCTGGGGACTGACCCACCACCTCATAACAGCTGTGCTGAGGAGGTAGAGTGTGGTGTTGCAGGAACTTCGGTGTTTGCCCACCCTGTGATGCTGAAACAAGCTTTTCACCTTCCCAGAAAGAAACCTTGCTCAGCAGAATAAGGACTGTATTTGAGACTAAAAAACAGTAGCAGTTCCCCACCTTGTCCTGCTCTACTGCCCCTGTTTTAAGATACAAGCTTCTCTGTAAGCTTTATATCATAGTCTACTTTGTGCTGCACAGTACATTACACAACATGTATGTAAATATATATATATATATATATATAAATCATTGTTTTTACTCTGGCTAAAATATTTTGTGACTTTTGTCACAGTTCAGTCTTCTGTGAAGCTTTGCAAGAAATAAGTGTAATGAATCTGCCCCAAATGATGCAGGACTGGCTTCATGTACTAATAAAGGTCTGTTTTATAAATAATGCAAGAAAAAGACTGCTAGAGGATACCCAGAAAAATACATTTTCACAGAACAGGGTATAAAAAATACCTTTTCAGAGGTCACATTAAAAAAATTGCAAAAGCTCTGCCTAATTTTCATCACTGTGATTCTCAGAAAAACTGAATCTTCCCTATGTTTCTTTTACTTAGTTCAGGAACAAATCAGCTTGTGAATTACTGATGATTTTTTAAAAGTTATACTGTACTATACTATACCAGTTACTTATGCAGTTATCTTAATGCAGCTTTGTGGGAGAAGGGAAATCCTGAGTCCACAAGAGAAACCATTGAAGGTCACCTTCAATTGCAGGCTGTGGAAGCAGAAACTAAAATATTTCCTGTTCTGTCTCAGATGAATATGTTTCAGTGTTCAATTTCTAATCTTCCAGGATGCTTTGTGGTATGCAACTAACAGCTGTTGTGAGTAGCATTGTTTTTATGCTTACTGTTTTTGTTTCATGTCACACTTTTTTTTCTTTCCTCTTCTTTGCTGTTGGCTTCACTTCTGGCTCCATCAGAGAGAGCTGCAGGTCTTTGCTGCCGCTTAGTAGTCCCCTGTCATAAAGGAATGCCAAGGCTTACTGATCTGTCTGTCAAAACCAAAGATGTCTGGGAAATTCCACGAGAATCCCTACAGTTGATCAAGAGACTGGGAAATGGGCAGTTTGGGGAAGTATGGATGGGTATGGAGCAAAATAATTATTCTAAAATAGCTCTCTGTGTGGGGATTGCAAGATGGAAGGTGAAAATGTAGGACATCGTGACCCACAAGAAAAAAAGAGCAAAGCTCAAATTGTTAGGAGAAATACCTTTGGAATCACATCTTTGACCCTGAAATTATTTAATCTTCAACTTTTACTGTAATTGATGGCAAAAGAAAACTGAAATTTCATGTTTCCTTGGAAGGCTTCAATTATGACAAATTACCACCATTTTAATAATAAATCACAGCTCACATAGCAATCTGTTAATTATACCAGTGAGCCTTTTTCTGCAAGCTAATAAAAAAAGTCTTTACCTTCAGTATCCAAAAATCAGTGTTTGCAAATGAACTTTAATGCAGCACTGAAATACAACTCACCTTCCATCTTTCTCAATGCATGCATAATTTTGGATTATAAGTGTGTTTTTTTTATTAATTTCCTCTCCTATAGAGAAAGCTGATGGTTTGTGTTTTAACTTAACTGTGATTGCTACGAATAATACCCCACAAACTGTTGGATTGGCTAAAGATGCATGGGAAGTTGCACGTGATTCATTATTTCTGGAACAGAAGCTTGGTCAGGGCTGTTTCGCTGAAGTGTGGCGTGGTAAGGCAGAGAATATATTTTGCTTTGGATGGATCTTTTAAGGCCCTCTTGGCTGAAATGAGCATTTCAAGTAGAGATCTTAAAGCTAAAAGATCAGAATAATACAAAATGGTAGTCTATATCACCTCAAATAGACATACATACAGTAATCCCCATGGAAACTTACTTTGATTTACACACACTGATACAAGAGTTTAGGGCTTTCAACTTCATTAATTGCATTGAGTTTATTTGAGTGACTACACAGTTGTCAGATTTTAAAATAGAAATGATGCTAAACTTTTAAAGCAGAATGACTAACCAGAAATTAACCTGTTAAACAGACATTTTTCTTTCCTCATTTGTTTTAGCATTGGTGGGGTCAGACCCTGAAAATGCTTCCATCCCCTCCCCCAGACTTAAAACAAAGTATCAGCAAGCTAATATTGTCAAGCTAGCTTTCCCGTGCATCCACTTCATTAATTCCGTTTTGAAATTTGTATCTGCAGCAGAATCCTATAACTCAATATAGAGACCAGGGACAATAGAGTCAAGACTTGCCCAGCCCAGCTGAACCCACACTTTGAAGTCCAGAAATACTGACATTTTCCAAATCCACTGACATTGTTTTCTGCCCACTTGCCAGCTTTACTTACTACTCCCTTTCTATGGGCCTCATTCTTTTAATGACTACAGAACAATAGCAATTAAAAATATATATAAATCTTAGAATAGCCATAGCATTGAAACACAATGTAGTGGCCATTTAATAAGAGGTGGGCTCAATTTTGGTGCCAAACTGCATTCTGTGTAGCCTCTTTAAAATGTCTGATTCAAATAAAGAATCACCATATGTTGTTTCTTTACTTCATAGTCATTTGGTGGAGTGCTTTGGTCATTCTTTTTGTTGCAGCGACACAAAGAATGTAAAACCAAAATAACCAGTGGGTTCTCCTGGGCTCTTGCAGCTGTTTTCCGTTGCAAGACTACAGCAAGGAGCATGGCAGCAAGTCTCTGAAATTTGTAGGATGTGTTTGAGCTATTACCAAAAAAAAGAAAGATAAAAACAAACTATGTTTTATGTTAGCATCCCTATATAACTGCAGTTTCACCTTTTTGTTTTCCATCTTGAATGCACGTGAGAGTTTCAAGTTGATGTTAATAGTTAGTGGTCAGCTTTTTGTGCCATGGATCTTAAACTGTTACAATAAGCTAAAGTAGCAAATGCAATTTAAAAAAAAAAAAATCAGCTATGAGAAATAAAGTGCCAGGTGCCAGTACCAAATATCTGTCAGAAATGGAGAAAATATTATTACAGTTGTGACATTATTTTTCCTAATGTAAAGTAAAAATGTTAATAGCCCTGAAGCGTTACCAAATTGGAATAGATTAACACAGTAAAAAAAGAATAAAAAAGACATTAAGTAGTAACTAACTACCTGCAGGAGGAGTTCAGAGGGAGGGCTCCACTAATGACAGTTATTTAATTGTCTATGCGATATAAAGATACCAAAACACAACAAGAAAATTCAACAATTTAAATTGGATGAGAGAATAAGCTAACCTTTTTGTCTGATTTTCTTTTTTCAACCAAAGGTAAAATCCTAGTTTATTAATGTCAGTGACAAAAACCCTGGTGTCCGTGAGGCTCAGGTTCTGCCCCAGTTTGTATAACTGGTGGTGCTTCTGCGAGTGACTGGGACCGAAGCGCTTTGCGGGTCCGTGCGCTCTGCGGGTCCGTGTCTCAGTGGCTCTATATGGGACACACTCCCTTTCACCCATCCCAAAAGATTTTGGCCACTCTGCTTGAAATTAGAAGGGCATCCATTAGAAGCTGCATCCTTCCCAGCTTGCACGTTAGTGCCACTGAAGTGGAGCCCTGCTTCAGCTGTGAGTTGGAGGACTGGGTGAAACCAAGAGCTCAGGAGCCTGCCTTAGGTGCTCAGGACATTACTGCAGCACCAGCAGTGGTCACAGCACCTGGCACTGAGCTGGCAGAAGAAAACCAAGGCGCAGCGGAAACCAAACTCACACTGCACACTTCTGGCTAATATACATCTCAAGCCCTCCTCAAACAGCCTGTAGCTGCATGAGCAGCAGTCCTGGAAGCAACAGGCAGCACTCGCAGTGGCTCCCCCACCGCTTCTCCCCTGCCCCGGACGAGGCGAGATGGCAGCTGGGAACTGCCTGCTCACACAAAAAGCGACCCACTTCATTTATGCCCTGGCAGGCTGCAAAAGCTCACAGTGAAGCTATTTTGGCTTAGCCAGTTCCTGCGCAGTGGCTGAGCCACGGTAACTGATTGTCAGTGTGCTTTTCACAAATAAATACTAGGCATTACCCTTTTTGTTGACACCTTAATGTACAGAAGCTAGATTTGAGCCTCAATCTTCAATGTACTTTGTAGGTCTTCTGCTATTTTCATGCTCATGTGCAGCAGAGTAGATTATTCCCGATACAATTTACATCTGAAGTCACACAGTATTGCTCTCCCACCTTGTTAAAACACGGCTTCCTGTCAACAGATCACACACTGTATGGGATCTTTGGGATCCCAATTAGAAGAATGGCACGGCAGCACTCTCCAGTCAGTGAGTGCTCTATAGAGAGACGATGGGAAGAGCGTGGACTGCTTGTAACTGCATAAAAAATATTTTTTTTATTTATTTTAATAGTAACTTAAAAAAAAAAAAGCATTTACCATCGCTTCCATTGCATTTGGCTCCTCTTTACTGTAGGACCATAGCAGTGAATTTATCAGTAAAGACAGTCAAGAATTTTTCTGAACACCCGTAGTTCTGTGTGTGTCTGACAACTCCACAACGCTGTATGAAAACACACAGCTGAGATGTTTTCGTCTGGACTTCTGCCAGCTCAGAGAGCAAGCTGCTGGGGATCCTGCGCTTCCAGGGCTGGTGACTGCAGCCCTCGCTGCAGGCTGCTGGTAGCTCAGGGCTCCCACTCAGCTCCACGGCAGCCCAGCCTCTGAAGCAGGGTTCTGGGAAACCTGCCCCGGGGACAACCAGAAGGCACTAGGGAAGTGATATTTCTGCCCGCTTTCATTTTCTGCGCTTTCCCTTCCCCTGCGCCCCAGAGAAGCCTGTTAACGTAGGTAGCTGTTTATTTTTTCCTTTCCGGTCCTCCCTGTCCTCCTTGCAAATTCCCAAGTGCCACCCCACCTCTTGTGGGAAGCCCTGAGTCAGCCTTCCCCAGCTCTCCCCAGGTCCTCGTGCAGGCTTTTGGGGTCCAGAGCCAGGTGCCTGCCTTTCCTTTCCCTGCACCCCAGCACCCCAGGGCCCTTTTGGCTCTCCCTATCCTGGGGCCGGTGCAGGCACAAGGATGCCCCAGCTCCTCAGGAGCAGCGCTGGCACATCCTCAGCCCCTCTGCCCCACTTGTGAGGGTTGGTAGATCATGATGGTGGACCACGTCAGTCCTAACCACAAGCGGAGAACAAGGTGAGGTGGGCAGGAACCTCCTCATTTTCAGCCAGCAGCTGCCGGGCTTCCAGGGGCGAGGAGGGGAAGGGAAAAGACACATTTCGTTCTGGAGACAGGCCCATGTTTGTGAAATGAAATCGATTCAGAATTTGTTCCTTGGGAATTTTTCTTATATATTTTTTTCCTCTGACTCAGAAGAAAAACAAAATGTCAAAATGTCTTGCAAATGGAAAGTTCTGGGTTTAACCAGTTCTGTTATCCAAAATCTGTGACTGGAGCTGTGTTGTTGTCTGGAGTCATTACTTATTAGCAGGGAAATACATAAAGATGGATTTCAGCAGTCCTGCATTTTTTACTCAGAGGAGGTTTCCGTGGACATCACTGGAAGCGTTGTCTGAATAAGACAAGAGAGATCACACCCCAGTGCCAATGGGAGTATTATTTTTTGGTATAATAGAAAAAGACTAAAACATGAGGGAGGCGTGGGAGGAATGTAAATGAAAAGGCAAAATGTGAAACCACTCTTAAAAAAACAGTATTGTGTCCTTGCTAGTTTACTCCTCCGTTTTATGTATCAGTCAGAAAAAGGAGCAGAAGATGTTTAATCTAACTAAATGTCTGTGCTTGTAGGTACGTGGAATGGAAATACTAAAGTGGCTATCAAGACTCTGAAGCCTGGCACTATGTCTCCAGAGTCATTCCTGGAGGAAGCCCAAATCATGAAGAAGCTAAAACATGACAAACTGGTCCAGCTTTACGCCGTGGTGTCTGAAGAACCTATCTACATTGTCACAGAGTACATGAGCAAAGGTGAAGCCAGAGCTGCTGCCCTTGATAACAGTATTTTTTCTTTGTCGAAGTTCAGAGGAAGTCTCTGAGTCTCATACAGAGTCATCCAACTCTTAATGGGGCCCAAAAACTAAAATCCCCTAGATGTACAAGCAAGAAACACATAAAGAAAGTTTGCGTGAGGTGGAGAAGCGAGAAGCCAGTGCATCTTAAGTGTTTCCAACTGCATCATTTTAATATATGATTTGCACATATGATTCTTTCCTCTTTTCTTTTCCCTGTTCTTTCCCCTTCCCTTTCTCCTTCTCCCTTCTTTTTTTCTTTAAGCTACCTAACTGGTAACAATGTAGTAAAATGAGAAAAGAAAAACTTTTAGCTCCATCAGATCTCCAGCAGGGGTGCTGAGAGTAGAGCAAAAAACTCTGCCTGTTTTGGAAAAGCAAAGGAACCAAATAGGAAACATAAGTTCTCACAGGGAAGTTTCATTGTACATTGGAGGATACACTGAATTTTTCAGTACATTTTTTCAGACTATTTGGAGTTGATTTTTATTTTCCTGGCAGGTACCTGCCCACCTCCCTGCTCAGAGGCATCCAAGCACTGACTAACTCACACTTTAATCATATGTCTTAGTGACAGGCATGTGCTTTTTCCCATTAAAAGAAAAAAAAAAAAGAAAGAAAGAAAAGAACAACTTCTCAAAAGCCTTTTGAAATGTGTGGTTTATTTTGGCTTAGTTTACTATTTTTTACTGTACCATTTTACGTCTTTGTTTCTGAGGTTGAGGCTGAGGATTTATCAAGGGAGAAATGCCTAATCATCTGTCTTTTCCCCTTATTTATTAAACCAATTCACTGACCTTATTTAAAGGAGACTGCTACACTTCTCCGTTTAAATAAAAGATTGGGAAGGGAGCTGTAGCATTCTATGCTATTTTTAAAAGCTACAGGGGACTTCCTTGCTTTTCCTTACAAAACGGAGTTGTGTCCGTATTGCTTTTGCTAAAATCACTTCCATTTGATCTCTGCTTGGTCTTCTCTAGTTTTGCACAGTGGTCATCTAAAATTAATGGTTCATGCTACAGCTAGTTTTTTGTTAACTACAGAAGGAAGGCTGCCAATAGTGTGTTACCAGTTTCCTAAAGAAAATTAGCCTTTGTTAGTGCTAGCCCATTTGGACTTACCAGGCTCCAGGCTGACCTTTCTTTTGGAGCAGCTTGAGCTGGGATCTGACTTTTTCTGTAGCTTGTGTGGCTTGGAACCAAGCTGATACTTTTCAGCGAGCTGAGGCCTTTTGAGAGCAGCAGGTATACAGTTTCAAAGAGCATTGGAAAAGTTAAGAAAGATCAGCTTTCTTAGTAATGGTCAGGAAAATTAAAAACAACTTTCTTTTTCCAGCAACTTTCTTTGGACTAGTGACATACTCTTCTGCAAGCCGACCTTAATGCAGAGTGAAACAAGTATAGTAGGAAAAAAAACTCTTGTGTTTGTTGTTGTTTTGAAATTGTCTGCTTGAACTCAAAGTATTGTTGTCTTTAATATTGCATATATTGTTGCATCTCCAACCTGATAGCCATTGTTTCCGTAACATTTCTGTATTGTGTCTACTTTGCATTCACAGGAAGTTTGCTAGATTTCTTAAAAGATGGCGAAGGAAGAGCCTTGAAGTTACCGAATTTAGTGGACATGGCAGCCCAGGTCTGTTTTCAGAGTATTGAGCATTTAGGTGCGCGTGTTGTGTAGCCCACTGATGTCCGAGTTCCTTTTAAAATGCACCCATTGTGTTTCACGCAGGTGGCTGCAGGCATGGCGTACATCGAAAGAATGAATTATATACACAGAGATCTGCGATCTGCAAACATTTTGGTGGGAAATGGCCTAATATGCAAGATTGCTGACTTTGGATTAGCAAGGCTGATTGAAGACAATGAGTATACAGCAAGACAAGGTACATCAGCAGCAAGAGTAGCACTGAGCATCATTTTTGTGACAGGGAAAGGAAGAGTAGAACATCATTTAAAAAAAAAATCTCTCTCCTGTGCTTTGGAGTTGCCTTCAGTAAATCTTGAACTCCTAGCCCAGAACTCCACTGCTGAATGCATCCCCTACAGGGGACGTCTGATTAGTTGTTTTTGTTTCATTTTGGTCGGTTTTTAAATGAAAGATGATGAATGGGAGCAGGGGTGGGTGAAGTGACAGTAAAGATGAGATCCTCATGGTGCTGTAACAAACAAGATACTTTACTTTGCACAGTAGAAAGGCTGACTGGGGACAGAAAAGCCTGTCAGCTAGTTCCTTAATAGTGTGCCTTCTAGTATTTACTAGCCACTGTCAACATTGCTGTGTTATTCTTGATTTCTGTATTTCAAACTGGTCGAAGAAACCTGTTTGAGAATTACGTCTTTATGCAATAGAGCTGTCTCTCTGAGAACTGTTAACTTTGAGAATTTAAAGTTACTTTAATAGGAAAGCCATTTTCCAGTGCCACACAAAATGCTGGGCACCGCCGACCACTGATATGCTGTAAAAACAAATCAAAGAGTACCATAGCTTTTTTAAAAAGCATGCGTGTGTGTGTGTGTTCAGACTGAGCCATGACACAGGCCCTTTGTAGTTAGTTGTTCTTTACAAGTCATGTTTAGTTGTCAGATGTTCGTCCAAGTCTGCAGAGCTACGGTTTTGTTCTCCTTCTGCTGGCAGTACGCTGGTAGTGCTTGCTCAATATGTGTCGGTAAATACCGCTCCGTCCCTTTTCAGTTCCAAAGCCAGCGAGTGTCTTACTAAACCACGTTGTATGTCATCAGAAAGTGAGGGTCGGCTGAGTACTTCATAACCCGTGTTTACCCCTTCCAATTGAGAGTTTTTTCTCTTCACCAGAAGTCCCTCTTTTAGCACAAGTTTCGGCATTAACTCTTAGGAAAGGGCTAATCTCTTCTCTAACTTTCAAGTGCTGACAGAATGAGCCAGAGTTTCCAGAAAACCTTCTTGCCTGGGAGCAGAAGCTCTCCCACTGATCACACCCCTCTTAATTGCTGTCAGCAGTACCTAGTCACGGGGACGGGGAGCACAGGCTGCATCCACGCTAACAGTCGCCAACTTCACATTCAGGAGGCGAGCCCTGATTATTTCGTGGGGGCCCTTAAGGAACCTGTGGTAGGTACTAATGCAGAGCTAACCACTATTCTGTGGAGCCTGAGGGTGAGAATTGCTCCTTGCTAGCAAAATAGCCTCGTGTCATTCTCTCTAGGGTAACAACAGTGTCTGCAAGCTCTGCTCAGCAGAAAGCTGCCTTCTGGCCCTTCCCCTGTGCAAAACAAGAAGAGTTTGTCTTGAAAAAGGCAGCCAGATCCAGTCTGTAAAATGGCTTTGAAATCGTTTTCTATATTATCTTCATTTTTGTCTGTTTTACTGCCATGTCTTTTGTTCCCTTTGGAAATGTCCCAGTGTATAGTTTGACAGGACTAATTATTTGTTTGAATAGACAAGTATGTAACCTACTTCTGGCCAAATCTCTTCAAGCTCATGATCCCTAGGAAATCCTCTGATGACCTGGTTGCTTCCTGGTTTAAATATCTTAGAATAGTTGTGCCCTCTTGACGTGTTAAAAATCCTTAAAAACCTGACTGACTGATGTTGAGGAAAAGCTCAGATTTTATAAAACAATGAAAGTTATTGGGTTTGGGGTGGGAAAGCTTTGAACTGCAGAAGTGAAATGGCAGGACTGACGGGGGAGGGCGCATGGTCATAGATATGTCCTGCCCATGGAAATCACTTGTATTGTGGAAAAAGTGGCTGGGAAAGGGGGAATGGCTTGGCCTTTAGCCTGTATCACTGATGCTCAGGACACCAAGCCAGGTAGGCAGCCAGGGTTGAGCCTAGGAAGTCCAATTTATTGAGGAAGAAAGATGGCTTCTAATATGCCACTGGAACTTTTCTCCAAGTGCAATGCAGTCCTGTTTTAGTTTGTTCAGCTTTGGTGGCGACCACAGTATCAGAAGGAAATGGTCGCCTGTGCTTGTTTCCCATGACCTATTACTTCGGCCTCCGAGGGGATGCATCTGGGGGCCGCCGTGTTTATCTAGCCAGCTTCTGCCGCGGTGGGAGTTTTGACATGGGAGGAGAGCCCGGCTGAGGGAAGGGGGTGGGGAGCGCTGCAGACCGGCAGCTCCTGTGGGAGAGAGGAAATGTTTTGCCTCCTGAAATCTGCAGATTAAAGCCTTTGGCCACTCTCTCCTCAGCAGTTTTGCTTCTCAGGGCTTAAGTGTGTTCGTAGGGAGCTCGTTGTCGGCCTGAGGAAGAGGTGGTTTTCTCCGGCCTCGCTTGATCTCCTGCTCCCTTCCCCCACTGTCACTTTTGTCTCCGATTAAATATTTTGAAAGGAAACAGATGGGGATGCTTTGAGCCCCGGCGGGTTAGAGTGCGGGATTCCTGAACCTGTGTGGGTATTACTCAGCCTGGTGGTAACGTTTTACCGACCAGCTTATTTTCTTTTTGGTTTGAACAAAGGAGGCCCGGCCGCTCCTGATTTATGAGAGGTAAATAAAAAGCGGTTCGTTGTCTGCGCTGCCGTTTCTCAGCAATCGTCAGGAAGGAAAGAGATGGTCACACCACTGATGATTTAAAGTGTGTGACTAGCAGCCATACAACGCCATTAAATAATACCCCCCCCAAAAAAGAAAGTTCTTGGCTCGTAATGAACATTTGGCTCCTCTTGCTCTGAGAGGAAGTGAGTAATCAAAGGGGAAAAACATGCCTATTAAAGCGACGCCCATTTGAAAGGCTGCAGTGGAGAACTGTGTTGCTGCAGCCTGCACTGTCACGGCTTGCTTCTTCTGGCAGTCGCTGTTGCAACATCTTTTCCCCCCGCACAGTGTCGGGCGTATTCAGTCTTGTTTCCTTCCATCCGTGATTTTGCCTGTGTTAGCCTCGCAAGGCGAGCCTCGAGACTTCTGGTGTTCCAAAGGACAGAGGGAAACTTCCTGTCACCTCCTGCACAGGGTTTCCCAGCTCTGCTACCCTCACACTTATCTGGTTCACAGCTCCGCGGAGTTTTGGCCAAGCACATGGCATTTTTGTGGGGAGTGCCGAGTGCTCCACAGAGCTGCTGGGGAAGAGCTGTTACTATTCTAAGCAGTAGCAGCTGATACAAATTTAAATTCGCCTTAATTAAAAAAAAAAAAAAAAAGGCAGAGTTGTTTTCCAGGCCATGATTCTACTGCATTCCCTGGCAGGGCCTGCAGTAGCACTGCTCCGAGCACACATGAAACAATAAGGATCTTATGCCTTCAAGGCACCTCAGAGCTATTTTGGGAGCTTTCCTACATGTTTGTAAACTTTCAGATCACTTTTGCCTCCGTAGTGCTTAGAAATATCTCCTTCCTGCCTGGCTTAGAAACAAGTGATGCTTCTTATTTTTGTTTCCTCAAAAAGAGCGGGGATTCTTTTCCCCGGCCCTTGTGTGGAGGCTTGGCTCCCAGCTCACCAGCTCCTCAGAGCGCTCATGCTGGCCACCAGCAGTACCACCGGCTACAGCGTCCGTGGCTTTGCCCTCGCTCTGTGCCCAGCGCGGAGCAGGCAGGACGGACGGCTCCTGCTTCTCAGCAGCAACCCCTGGGGTCCCAGAGAGATGGCAGAGGTGCCGTCTGCTCCGCTGCAAGGAGCGGGACCGGGTCAGCAGGAAGCTGAAGGAGACAAAGACACAGGGCAAAGGCCAGGGCTGCGTTTGGGCCTGCGGTTGTGCGCCTTGTTCCCTGCTTCCTGGGGAGGGATCAGCCTCCGTAGCCCGCCTCTGGCTCCTGACATTTTGCCAGGCTTGTGAATTTCACGTTATTTCTCACAGCACAAAAAATGTAATTGCGCAGTCCCTCCCACACAGCACTTACCATCGCCTACCGAGGCTGACTCGTTTCCTGTTACATGCTTGCTTCAGCATTTCATTTCTACCTTTTGCGGCTTTCCCTTTTCACCCTCGGGAGCAATGCGGTGCTGAGCTGTGCCCTCCAGCTCTCACCCAGCGGTTCCCATGTTCCCGGCTCCTGGCACTGAGGGTGCTGAGCTTGGTTTTAAGGTGCAAGAGGCAGCAGCTTCATAGCATTTCTGGAAACACGGCCGTTATCAAGCCGGCAGTGGCTCTGGGGCATTAATCACAGAGGTTTCTGCTTTGTCGAGATTGAGATCTGACAGACAAAGCTCCGAGAGATTTTCGCTGGCCTCAGAAGAAACCGTGCGGAGAGCTGTGTGTCGAGGGTGCTCGGCTATCCCAGCCCCCTCTGCTCCTGCTCCTCCTCCTCACGCAGCCTGGCTGGGGTGGAGGAAGACTCAAAGCAGGGGCAGGGGCTGCTTTTCCCAGGGGAGCCCCCCGGGTAGGAGGTGACCTCCCGGGTGCGAACACCGGGGCAGAGCAGGGCCCGGGCTCACAGAAGTCCTCAGAGGCAGGAGGCAGGGCCACAACTCTGACCCAACGTTGTACCAGGTGCTTTGGCTCGCCGCACAGTGCAGAAGCCCAAAAAAGGCTTTGCATGTGCTGAAATGTTCAAAAAAGGGATAGAGATAAAAGCCACAGATGAAGACCTCACTTTTGGGCAAAGACAGGCTATCCTGATCTAGGAATGCAGCGTGAGATTGGTTTGTACAGACAGAGTTACTGACTTGCTAGTTTGTAATAAAGCACGTTCCAGAAAAATAAAATAAAATAAAATAAAAAAGAGACGAATCCCCCCCAGCGATGCGTTCTGCCTTGACAGAAGCAGATAGATAGGCTGCCTTGTCAGCTGGGGTAATTTGGCTTATCAGATTTATTAAGATGCTTGTCAGTACTACGCATTTTATCTGATGATCTGATGCTGTAATTTGTGTGCAGCACGGAGTCAGCTTGTTTAATAAGCTGCCGAGGCCTGGGCAGGGGGCTGCTCTTTCTAACCACCGTGCTGGGGACAGGGTTGTGTGTGTGCAGAGGCTGCGTGTGAGCCAGGAGCTCTGCTGAGCAAGGGGAGCAGTGTCCGGCCTGCACGAGTGTCTCCAGCAGCAGTGGGGAGGCTTCGGAGTGGTGCTCAGCGCCTTTTGGGGTTTTCTGGCTCTGCTATGCCAGTTTGCCAACTCTCTCGGACCATCTCGCCTCCAGCATGCCTTTCAGGGCCAGAAAACCACGAGGCAGGGCTCTGCTAGCAGCCTCTCTGCCAACCTTCTCTTCCCCTCCTCTCCATCTATCCCTTCAAACTAGAGTTCAGGAAACACTGCGAAGAATGCAGAACATGTGGTTTTTGTGTAAGTTGTTTTTGACAGAGTGTCACCTGCAGCAGGGGCAATATGGCAATGTAGTGATGTCCTGTAATCAGAAAACCCACAGCACAGACTGTTAGTCTTCTCCAGCAGTGCTCCTCACATTCTGGAGGGATTTATACTGCTCTAGCTCCTGGAAGAAGGATGTGCTGGAGTTGTCCTCCCTTCTCACCTAGTTACCTTGCTTCCCATCTTTCCATGGTTCCTCAACACACCACGTATTCACCTCCTCATGCCCCACCAGCAGCAAATGTGGAAGGTAAAAATGCTGGGGGAGTTGACCCCAAAGGAGTCTGAAGAGATTTCTGTCCTCCAAAGATGACTTGTAGGCCAGTCACCGCCTTTCTATCTGACTGTCAAGAACAGAATCATTGAATGGCTTGAGGTCAGAAGGGACCTCTGAAGGTCCCTCATTTGGACCTCATTTGGTCCAAATGGGAAGCACAAGTGCTCATCTTCCCAGATAAACACAGCTGATCAAAAATAAATACATAAATACATAAATAAATAGATGTTGAATAAAATGTGTGCAACAAATGAACAAGCAAACCCTCAGGCCTGGCCGTCTCACACACCACCAGACACCGGGCTGCTGCAGAGACCTCAGACATCCCAGCCATGATGGATTTTAAAAGAAGATGAAGTTCTGCAAATTTTGAGTCTTGTAAACCAAGATTGGTCCCACGAAGAAGTGTAAGCTGGGGAGACTGAGGCCAAAGCTGAGCACCTGAATTATAGCTCCTGCCTGCAGGCCAACTAATGGAAATGCAGAAGAGGCAGGCTGTTTTGAAAGTGAATAGACATCCACAAATCCTTCAGCACCTTTGCAAATCTAACCACTTACGTGTTGATGCGTAACTAGCCTTAAGTTCCTAACTTCAGGCATTAGGGATTTGAAGCTCTGTCTTATGTCTTTTAATGTAGCAGTACTTACTTGAGCATCTGAAATTTTTACTAGAAAAAAAAAAGTATTTGTTTCTGAGTAATATTCTCTCCTAGGATCAATTACAAGTAGGGTAGGAAAAAATTTATCACACCTCATGTTTTACTAAGTAAGGGGATGAGAATTGCCATGTCTGCTTTGTACTCTTGGTCCAACTCAGATTGCAGCATATAGCAGAAGATGCAAGCACTGGTTATGGCAGCAGAACAGCGCCTGCAGAGAACTGTAAACAGCACCATAACTTAACTCCCTGAGAGTGATTTGTCCACGTTACAATTTCCACACTCCTCCTGAAAGCTAAGGGAGCTTTTATGAGAGGATGGTGAGAAGTCAAAGTCAGTATGTTTCAAAATGTGAGTGTTTGTCACTTGGGATCCGCAATAAGCAACGCAACTCTTTTGCCTGTATGTTAATACAAGGCACCAGGGAAATGTCTGCATATTTTTTCATACATACTACAAGTTAATTATTACCACAAGACTTTTCTTTAAAGTCATACTGAAAATATTTTCCCTAAGAAAACAGTAAATGATTGGAAGAGCAAATAAATCAGAGTTTAAAGGCTTGTTATCGTACCATCCTTACCACAACTGGCTCCTGCAAGCTCTGTTGATGGATGAGTGCATTAGACTGCACATATTAAAGGCACACAGGCTTTTCAATGCCAGGAGCTTAAAGTACACTGTCAAGTTATAAATCACAGGGCAAAGTTGTGCCTTGACATCTTTGCACTCCAAGCAACTTGAATGGCAATCTTATTTTTAAATCCTTGCATGTTTCTAATGAAATATTAGGTTTGGTTTTAATTTACATTTTTACCATGTTTGCTTGTTTTGTGTTTTGCTCAGTTTGATCAGGGAATCTGGGAGGTACATTTCTAATAAATCTAACGCCTATTCATATGTGCTAACTGTGTGTGACTCGCAAATGTCACAGGGAAATGTTAATTTGAAACACTTCAGGAGAAGGAATTTCTATTACGTTGAGCTTACTGGTTTTTAAACCTTTTTTGCGTTATGAAACTTCAAATCCAAATTAAAACATCTTAACCCTCTCTTGGGATGTGGGGACAAACCCACACCTTGCCTGCTAAGTCTTTCCTTCTGCCCTACACGTTCCACCCATCTGTGAGCATCCTCCGTGGACCTGTTTGCTAATACTTGTGTGCAGCTCCGTCAGCCTGCAAGTGTTGCAGAACAAAACAGCCACCTGCGAAGTGGTACTTTGATTCCATCTCTGTTCTGATTAAGATTTATTTCTTCCTTGCTAGGTGCAAAGTTTCCCATTAAATGGACTGCGCCAGAAGCGGCACTGTATGGAAGGTTCACAATAAAGTCGGACGTGTGGTCTTTTGGGATCCTACTGACAGAGCTGGTAACAAAAGGGAGAGTGCCATACCCAGGTAAGAAAATAGTCTGAGCCCTGCATCACCTGGGAAAGGAGTGGGAATGAGCCATATGCTTTAATTGGAAAGTGTGTTTATTTTCATTGGGCTCAAAGGAGGATGGTTATCATGCATAGGTTCTGCTTATGCTTGAAAGTGGTCCTGACTGAAAGACAGTATGTGATCATCACGATAAAAGTAACAAGAGGCAGAAAATCCAACATACTCATTTCTATTTTTTTAATTGTTTTCAATTCATTTACTTTGTAGCAAAATAATGAAAGCAAGGTAAAACAACTACATAATGGAGCAAAAAGCTCTCCACAGTATTGCATTCACTTTAAAATACCAACAAGCTCCCAGAGTAGCATTACTGCATTTATTCTGTCAGTCTGGTTCTGTACAAGGTCTGATGACTGAGTGTCTGGTATTACCAAATCTCCGTCTTATAAACTCTTAGATTTCAATCCTTGCGTTAGACATGGATGGAAAGGAAAGAAAAAAAAAAGTGTAATGTGCAGGCCAGAGCTCACGGCAAGGTCAGAGAGGGGCCAGGTTCTCTGCATGGGGGAACCAGAGGCCCCGTAACTCTTTGTTGAAAGCCTGCCAAGTATCCTGTGGATTAAGATTTGTAGCCGGGGTGACTGGGTCTGCCTGTGCAGAAAGAGCTTTACCTTCTGCTGCTGCCCCTGGAGACTGCAGGCATTCAGGTAAAGAGGAAAGGGGTGAGGAGAAAGCAGTGCATTATATGGAAAAGGATTTAATCCCTTTGTTTACCTATCACCACGGATACTAACAACAGGGCATCTAGCTGCATCTTTATTCTTTTTGGGTTTTAATTCCTCACCAGTAAACCTTGGCTGTGTATGCCAGAGCTGATTTAGTAGAAAGTGTCCTAAAGCAGTTTCACTCTCCCAGTCTGTGCTGTTATCAAGCAGGCAGAGCCACATATCAAATCCAGCAGGAGAAGCATCAAGGTGGAGTCCAATTTATCCTGCTGTATCTCACGCCATTTCAGAAGGCTGAGCTCAGCAAAACCGAACTCCCAGAGCTTTTCCAGAAATTTCAGCTTTGCTAGTTCCTAGCAGCCAGCAGCCACTGTTTGGGAAGAGAACATGGGGACTGGAGGGGTTCTCATGGTCGGAGGTGAATTTTGGCATGATTAGCAGGGAGCATCTTAGCAAAGCTGTGACTGTGCCAGCAGTCACAGAGCTGAGGCAGCAGAAAGTGAGGTGGTGTGTTTCTGTGGGATGGGTGAATCCCTCTGCCCTGCACTTCCCCGTGTGGTTGAAGAAAGGGGGGTGTTGCCACTGCATGGAGCAGTTGTGTCACTGGCAGGCACAAAGGTCTTCTTGCCCTGAGGATTACTGGCAGTGGCGTGGGGGAGCAGTGGTTTCCAGGAGGTTATTGAGGGCTAAATGAGCAGGCACGGACTGTGTGCAAAGGTTGAAGATAGAGAGAAGATGCATAAGACATAGCTGATAGAGTGTTATTTCTATGGGATAGGCACAGATCCTGGCTGGGGTGCAGGAAGAGGATGCTCCCGGTCAGTACTAGCAGGCTTGATCTGCCAGCCAGGGCAGAATTAAAGATTTGGTTTTTTTGTTGAGCCCTACATTTGTGGGGCAGCATTGCTCAGTGCGTAGCCCTTCGTCATGTGCATGAGCTCAAACAAATACACACAGAAAAAATACTCTTGGAGGCAAAAGTGTCCGTCTAAGCCCTGTGTTAACTCACAGGTTCGTAATTGAACCATGTGTTGGCCAGGTCAGTAGAGGACATCTGCACTTCCCAAGTGTTTCTTTCCCTCCCTGTGGGAGAACAAGGCCACTGGATGTGCACTTAAGTGCTTGCAATATATAACTTCTTGTAGGACCCGTGACAGAAATCTCAGGCATGGTCTGTGTCCTGAAAATGTGGACAGTTTTATTAGATGGCAGTCTGAGCACATCAAAGACAGCTAGCGGCATCTCTCCTCTTTCAGCACCATCCTGCCCCTTCATCCCTCAATGCATAAAGCCCTCACACACTGAGAGTCCTTCCGGCTCATTCTCCCCTAGCCACGCTAGGAAGTCATCAAGAAGCTAGAAAAGACTTCTTGTGTGTTACATAGCTCAGAGTCAGCAATTTACTGGATGGTCACGTACTTCCTTGGTTTTGCCCTGCCTGAGCTCTACACCAGGGCTGTTCCTTCCTGCCAGGGCTTCCACCGCTGCTCAGCCAGGCCTTAACCATTCTCGTGATCACCTTCACTCCCCTCTCTGTCAGTTTTACCTAAGAGCAAGCTCTATTTCAAAGTGTTATTTCCAAAGCCTTTAGAGATTTCCATTAGGTCTCATTTTCCAGACCCTAAGTGGGGAGGCGTTTGTAGGCTGAGGCAACAGTGGAGAGGAACTGGGGCTTTCTCTTAAGGCTGCCTGTGCGTGTGGGATGGAAAGAGGGCTCAGGTGAGAAAGTTCTCCTAAGTCTCTGAGAAAAAAGGCTCTTTTCCCCAGCATAGAAAAGTTCATCCATCTCCAGCTTCATGCTGGGGAGAGGAGAGACTTTCTGGAAGGACAGGGCTTCGTGGATGTTGGTCCCTGACTGGGGCAGGGTTCAGACCCACCCACGGGACTTTTCCTGCCTTCGTGCCATGGCTTGCATGAGGAGGAAGAGATGGAAGTTCAGCCACTCTGAGAGGCAGGACCGAGCCCTTCCCACACACATCACAGCAGACAGGCTGTAGATGAGAGAATGCAGTTCACTGCTGACCAACTTGGTGTGTGGATTTGCAAGCTCTGAACAAGGTCAGTTCTGAAACAAAAAAGGTCATGGAGCTGACACTCTGCTGTAATACCCATTTTTTTTTATAGTGGTGGGCACATTGTCTTGATGTTCCTGCATTTAGCATGTAGCAGGCCAGGGAGAGCAGAGAAATGTCCTCAAAGGAATCGCTCTCTTGCTTGACAATATCTTGGTGCCTGGAGAGGTTATTTACATCTGCACCCTGGTTCTCTGGTGGTAGCCATGCCCATGGGGCACAGTAGGTGCCAAGGCCTTCTCCGAGGCCTCATGCCTTGGAGAACCAGGCATTGTTTTAAGTTTGCATAGAAGGAGGGAGAAACACCACAAGGACAGAAGGAGAAGGCAGGCAGTTTCTAGGAGGGGCACACACTGTGTATGGAGTTGGCATTCCTTGTCCCCCAGATTTCAACCAGATGGATGACCCTCTTTTGGAAGAAAAGCTGCAGCAGGGGCAGGACAGAGGAACAGTAAAGATTTTGCTGGCAGAGGTGAAGATCAGGCTAGAGCTCACAATCAAGCCTTGCCCTCAGACATTATAGCTCCCACAAGCAAGACTGACTTTTTGACAGCTGCCCCCGTCTCCATCCTTTGACCAAGCCTGTTTCTCTGTCAACAGACATAGTGCACTGCTGTCCAACAGTGCTTTCTCATTCTTTTCACAAGACAGAAGGTTGGAGTAAGCAACGTTCACAGTCTTTCTGTGTGCTGAGGTTCTATTTTCACTATCACAGTGGGGAAATAAAAACTGGATATGGGCAGAGGAGGAGCAAAGTTTAAAAAACAATCTGCTTAGTCAACCTTTTCCAGGTTCTGTTTCTTTCCACTTTCACAAATGTCCCCTTGGATCTTCGTATCTTTTTAATGGAGGTTAAGAGTCAGAGGCTGCATTTCTCTAGCAGCAGTCAGCTTGTTTGTTTGTTTGTTTGTTTTATTAATACGTTGCCTCTTGGATAGACAAAATTCTCAGCTGCACTAAACAAGAACTTGCCCCTTCTGCTTTCTACTGAACTTGTCACGTGGAAAGCATTTGCATTTTGTGGCCAGTGTGACAGCCACCACGATATTATCCACATTGCTGCCTCCAGCCAGCTTGGTCTTCAAGTTTGGACTCCAAGTAGCTCTGCAGTCCCTGTTCAGCCTCCTCATCACTGTGGGAGGCTGGGGCCAGAAGGCTGGGGCCGAGTACACGTCAGTGAGCCAGCACGTGTGGGTACCATCGTCATGGATGGTAGCTAATGACTTGAGAGAGATGCGTACTCAGCACATAGCACAGGTAAGCTCAGGTGGGTTTCTCTGTAAGCAGGAAAGCTCAGTTCTCAAATGCTACAGCTCAAAGTTGAAACTCTTATACCAAGCAAATTACAAATACCTTACTTATATTTTAAATACCTTTAAATACCTTATTTAAAATAACAACAAAAAAGATTTTGATAGCTTTGTTTTGTGGGTGTTATGCGCTTAATAAGTACTTAGGGATTTTCAGGCCTTAATTTCTAAATAAAGTGGCGTGACTTCCAGATGTTTAAAAATTTTTACTATTTTTGCACTGGAATAATTAAGTTTGTATTATTCTCTTTAAAAAACGTCATTGTGCTTCAAAGGTTGTCTTCCTTTGGGAACAGCTTTCCCATTCCCTTCACTGTACAATTTTTCTAGTGTATGTCATGGTCCCCCTTCCTAAGCCCCCCATCCCTCTCGTCTCACCTGTAGCTTTTCTTTGGGGCTGTCCCCAGAGTTTAGAAATTCTGCATCTAGATCAAACTAAACAAAACCCACAAATCAACCTCTCTCCATTTTACCTCTCTGAGAGTGCCAGTGTGATCCAGTCCCTATGGACAACAGCACCGTTTTACCTTCTCAGCTGCACTAGAGATGTGCAAACCTGTCCAGATCTGAGGAACCTGTGAACATGAGCAGAGGCACAACTCTGGATTCTTGGAGAACCTGAAAGACAGCATATCAGGGAACAGGCAGCAGCTGAGCTGTTGTTTTAGGAGTCCTACTTTAAGCATTTGTGTCTGTATTGGTGTTTGGTCATTGGTCTGAAATCATGCAGTGGGGGTTGAAGGAGCATAATTCTCAGTCCAACACAAGAAAATAAGAATAAAGTGTCTTAAAACCATCACTGTCCTCAGTGGACTTCACGTTGCCCGAAGTAATCTATATAACATAAGCTTTGGGTGTGGGGATGCTGCCTAGTTGCAGCAATCTTGTTTCCTGCCCTCTGGAACAGCAGCATTGCCCAGGTCTGTGCTATTTGCACATCTGCTGTGTTCTGTCTAACCAAGCTCCAGGGTTTTTTTTTTTAGCCACAACTGGAAATTTTACATCCCCTTTTATGTCACCGTAACTCTTACTATTGCAGCTTTTCTAGGAAGATTCAAGCAGCATTGCATTTTTGTCCCCTGTCTGTATGAGCAGGAGATTTTTATTGTATTGAGCTTTAAAGAGACCATATCATGTGGCACCCTAGGACTAGTGCAAGTTTCACTAATAAAGCTAGATGGTGGGAAGTTATTTCATTTTTGATTTTCTCGGGGACTGAGTAGCTAATGAAAAACCTGTCTTTTGGAAATTGGATGTTTACTTTTGGGTTCAAATGCTAATTCTAGAAACGTTATGAGTACAAACTGATTTTCAAGCAGGTGAAATAGCTGTAGTCAACAGAAGAACATTGCTGAGTAGTTTATTCCACAGATTTAGGGCTTTTTTAAATAAACTTTTAAGGTATCTAGAAGCGTATTGCAATCAGAATTTCATTTATTATTTACTAAAAGAGTTGAAACTCTCGGGTATTCATTAGGAGAGAAGAGTTGTACAGGCTGTTCAAATATTCTCTCTGTGGTGTTAGAAGTATAGATACAACAGGCTCCTGCTATCAAAAGAGAAACACTAAAACCTGTAGGATAAGGTAAGAAAATCCAGATAATAGGTTTGTAAACATAAATAGGCCATTAAGAAGTAAAAAGCATACCTGAAACATTGCTATTTTTATAAGTCTAAGTAATCATACAAACAAGATTAATATATATATATATATATTTGAATTTCCCTTTTAAAATTAGTAGCACACATCAAAACCAACAGAATTTCTTTGGCAAAAGGATTCTGCAACCCTTGCTGGACACATGAATTCCACCAAAGAATGTGAGGATTGCTCGATTTAGTTTCATATCTGGATTTTACTGGGAGGGAGGGGAAAGGAAAAAGGCAGAGAAGGGCGTTTTCCTGGATTATATTGTGATGAGCAAAACCTGGGACAGAAATGACTGTGACTCCAGGCAGCAAAGTCTCTTTTATGTTCTTTTCTCTATCTTTCTAAAAGAAAAGAGAAGAGCGGTTTGTGTTTTTATTCCCCACGCACCCCTCCTCAGGGTTTTCCTTCCAGCACAGAGTTTGTTATCAAGTTTCAGTGTGTGCTTGCAGCACCGAGTAATATATTGGATAAAAATACCAAGCATTTGATATCTTAGAGTAACAAATCAGTTGGGAAGGAGCTTTCCTGCTGCTGTTGATTCCATCCATGTTGTACTTAAAGGGGTACTGCCAAAATAAAACCAAAGAATTCAGTTTGTTTGGGGGTTAGGTATACACAGTAGATGAGTTACTGGTAACTCTTATTTGCATAGCCTTTACTATGTAAGGGAAGCAAAGCAAAGAAGAACTTCTTAGCCCAAAAAAATAAGGTAATTCAACTGATTCAAAGACAAGAGTGTGAAAAAACAGTGCATAAAACAGTGCATTTCTTTGTTTAAAACACAAATTAAAAGAAAAAACTAATAGTAAGAACACAACATGAGCAAAATGCTATTTTTTCTTGTAGCATCTCAAAAACAACAAGGCACCAGAAGGTTTGGGTTGTTGCTGCCTTTGGGTTGGCGATGACTCACAGACCACTAGCGTTCTTTTTCAATTTAACAAAAAAAGTAGAATGTGTTTGAAAATGTTCTAGTTGAATAATGAGGAACATCCAGAAGTTTGTTCTGCGTGTGGCAAGCCTTTCTCGTTTGTTGTGAGCCCAAGTGACCTAACAGCATCAGTTTGAACTTGATAGTCCAGGAGAACATTAACTCCATGCAGAGTCTATCTCTGCAGAGCACCATTATTGCTGTTTCCATCACTCTGTAGCGCTCTAACCATTATGTCCCATACAAAGTATTGGTTCCTGCTCATAGACACCTCACACCAAAAATAGCAGGTGATAAATTAGCACAAGAAACCAGTGCCAAAGGGTTGTTCTGCAGGACATGGAATACTGTAAACCTGTAATCTAACCTTTCTTTTTGCAATTATTGCTAAAGGAGATAGTAAAGAGAGGCTCATAGGAGGATGAGGTAGTTTTCTGGGGAGGTTCCTCCATGCGCAGCAGGTGGCCTAAGAAACAGCATGTCAGTACTGGTTTGGAAATCTAAGGTGATGCAGTAGGCTAACCAGAACTGTGAGTCAACCAGAAAGTGACCAAACGAGAGACTAAACACTTGTGGGGCAGCCTGTGAGAAGCTTGGAAAGTGAAAACATGCAGCTTGTATTTGACATAGTAGGCAACAAGGAGCAAGTGGCAAGGCCATGGAAGGGGTGGTTACGGCAAGAGGCTAGGAAAATGATCCTTACAGAGACATTGCAAATGGATTGTCAGCAGGAGGAAATTGCCCTGTCAAGATAAGAGGAAAAGGTGTTTTGTAATCAGAACATGAGATGAGAATCTAGATGTGGGTTGTCAGGAAAGGCTGTATCTTGCAGATGCTTCTTTCAAAACATCTCTAAGAATTAAAAACAACCGGGATGTGAGGACACAGAGTAAAGACCAGACCCAAGGATACTGCTGAATTACCAGCCTAAATGCCACTCAGCGTAAGGATGCTGCACCCACCAGTCAAGGTGCAGAGTAGACAAGTGAATCTGTAATGAAAAAGGTGGTTGAATTATTTCTCACAAGTAACTTCAGCTAAAATATGGAGTGGAAGGAAGAGGTCCCCTGAACATGGGATCGTCAAGGGAGCACCGTGAAGGAACTGGGTGGCAGGATGGCGTCCTGGAAGCCAGGGGGAAGAGCAGCCAGCAGAAAGAGCAAGACCAATGCACTTATTTCTAGATTTGGTCACAGAGAAACTTCAGTGGCCCTCCTGGTTTTCCTGCAGCGCTGCTTGGCAGGGCCCACCAGGCCAGGGCAGTGAAGTCTGCAGCTGTTTTTCAGCAAGGGACTGGGGCATGAGTTGGCAACTGGCAAGCGTAAAGCTTGTAGTCAACGTGTGTGCTTTGGAGGTGGTTTGGTTTTCTTCTCCTCTTAACTGAAAGAAATAAGGGTGGTTGAGAAACTCATAAGTGTTGTAGAAACATAACTCGGATATTTGGTTAATTTTCTGGTAATTCAGTAGTGTGGATTTGTCTGTCCTTAACAGGCATGAATAACCGTGAAGTCTTGGAGCAAGTAGAACGTGGTTATCGGATGCCATGTCCTCAGGACTGTCCCATCTCCTTGCACGAGCTTATGATCCACTGCTGGAAAAAAGACCCAGAGGAGCGTCCAACTTTCGAATACTTGCAGGGTTTCCTCGAAGACTACTTCACTGCGACAGAACCCCAGTACCAGCCCGGCGACAACCTGTAAATCCCTGGTCTCCACACACTGTCACGAATTGCCAGGTGTTCCTCAGCCCTGCCCCGCCTGCCCTTCAGCTTCCAACTCCGTGATCGGCTTCCTAAGAGTGCAGCAGCATCTTCCAGCACCGCCGTGCACAGGAGGGGCTGAAGCTGGGAACTTCCGCAGCCCTCGCCTATGACCACTTGTCCTAATAATCTGAATGTCCTGGATGAAAAGGAGAAAAACACTTGTTTTTTCTTAATCAAAGACTCCAAAACTGCATTGTATTGATGTTATGTAAACTGCAAAACCTCCGTTCATTGTAAATAGTAACTCAGTGCCAATAACTGATCCTAGTGCTTTCCTTTTTTTAAAACGCAAAACCTATGTGATTTTAACTAGTCTTCTCCTGATTCAACTAAAAGTATTATTTTCCAGAAGTGGCCTCTTTGTCTAAAACATTTTTTTTCATGTTTTAACAAAAAAAAATAAAAAAAAAATCAGGACAGGTGTTTGGTTTTTTGCTTTTTTTATATATAAAATATATATAATATATATACATACCTGTACATACAGTATATGGGTGCTATTGCAGAGGAAACTCATTTTGAATGGAATGAATCCTGCTGCAGCAGTACCCAGAAAGTGATAATTTTACTGCAGACATGAAAACACTGGTGGGATTCTGAAAGCCAGTGATCTAATTTTTGGCTTTTGCCAAGCATGATTTTTTTAAATTGGATTGCACTTTTTGTTTATGACTATGTACCTGTAGATGGTTGTAACTTTGCTCTTTCAGGAATCATGTGCTGTATTTACAGTAATGTTTCCAATGTTTGACAAGTGTGTGATGATTTGTTCTTGAAATTAAAATGAACATATTTAAAGCAAGAAAACTACACCATCACCGTTTGAACTGGAAAATTGAAACTGCAAGGACTTCTTGTATCCAAACATGTATACTGAAATGTTTCAAAAAGATTTATTAAACCGTGTAACGACATTCAGATGGTCTTCAGATCATAGCATTTTAGCCATGTCCACCTGCTAAACTGTTGGTCACGCAACTAGGATTTTTCTGTTTTATGTGTAACATTTTTCCATTGTAAAATAAGTGTGTTAAATGTCCTGTACTGCTAATGAAAGTACTTTCTCTGTGTCTGCAAGTTCTCCAGTGGAATTACTATGCACTTCTTTACATTTCATGGGGGATGCACAGAACAAAGTATTACCTTTTCAGTTGTCTGTACCAGCCTTGAATTACTTACGTTTAACCAAAAAAAAGTTCCTTTCTATTTCTATTGAGTTTTTAATACTGAGTTGCAAATTTTAAAGTCTTAATTACATTTTGTTATGGTTTATTTGCAAGTTTACATTTTAAAACTGTTTAACTTTCTTAATTTAGTAATTAAAAAAAAAGAGCATTTTACATTTGGATAGTTGTTCTTTTGTTTAAATTGTGGAGGTAACGGTGGAGATGAGATAAAAACTTTTCAAGAAGGGGTGTCATGCCATTTGGGGTATCATATTTAATGGGAGTATGCAGATGTATGGGTCATCATTTTCTGAATTATGAAGTAATATGTTTTTAAGCAGCTGGAGTTCAACTTTAAGGAATATGGTTGAATTCATGGCTAGCCTCTCAC
This sequence comes from Cygnus olor, assembly GCF_009769625.2. Classification (NCBI taxonomy): domain Eukaryota; kingdom Metazoa; phylum Chordata; class Aves; order Anseriformes; family Anatidae; genus Cygnus; species Cygnus olor. The sequence goes on along the minus strand of NC_049171.1, from coordinate 49,868,886 downwards.
CTCCCTGTTCTGCAGAGCAGTTTATTCTTTAATAACTCTTTTGCTTTTCATGTGAATACCTTTACAAGTGTTGCAGGAGAAAATTTCTATGCCTTGTATTGTTGTTATTGCTTTAAAATATTGCAGCCATGTAAGACTTCATAACAGTTGAAACCTTTTTTTTTTTTTAATTATTTAATAATTAGGTTGTGAATTCATAGTCTGAATAGTCACACGTTTTCTAAAGGGAACCTTTTTCAGTTTCTGAAATCTAACACAATAATGAATTGAGATTCAGAAAAGAAGTTGTTGTCATTGTTTTAATACTTTCTATACAAAGCGTCAACTGAAGATCCTCCTGCAGAGGAGTGTTCCACACTTAGCCTTTCTCAAGGTGTGAGTTTATACAGCCATGTTGCTCGATACCAGATTTCCGTGACAAATTGGTTAACGTTTTCTGTGTAGAGTCTGTAAGTAATGTTATGTACATGCTATGTTCAATGTTTCTGTACCTGTAGCTGTGGGACACCGAAGAGGCCATAATTCTTGTGGGGCTTTTTTAAAACCAGTCTTAACACTTACAAGGTGAGTTGTGGTCCTCTTTTTTTCCCACAGCTACCCCCCTGCCTTAAAACATCATCCACTGAGCTGAGCACTCGGTAGTAGCTCAGCTGGCTGGTGAAGCCAAAATGTAACGTACTCAGACAAGTGCTTGGTGGCAAAGTGTGGTCACGCTGCCGAGGTCCTTAGCAGTCGGGATGAGGCTAAAACATTTGGGGTTTTGCCTGTGTTTCTCTTTGGAAGTAAGACTTGGATAGGGAGTCGTCAGGATTTTATGGCCTTTCTTTCTGATTCTCGGGTTTGCTGTTCCTGTATCACATTCGGTCTGTGAGTACGTCGGTCTCTGCCGCATCTCTGCCTGCAGCTGGCTTGTGTGCAGACTGGTGCCACTGCTGAGTGGCAAATGCAGACCACTTCTCATCGGTAGCTCTTCTGCTTCTTTTTCTTAATGTCGGGAGTTTTGTTGTTTGGGGTTTTTAATCTCTCAAATAAAAACATCAGCAAAAATTTAAACAAGGTTGTTAGCATTTTTGCTGTAAGTTAGTATAAAAACTTTTCTTAGGCACTGTGTATACAGCACACATAGCTGGGTGGTGACTGTAAAAGTAGAACTATCAGATTAAAAATATCCTCTCTAATAGTTTTTTTATTAATGTAAGGCTAAATAAATCACAACCAGAGAAAAACAATTGGCCGAAAGCTCCCCCCACCAACCCACCTCACTGCTAACCAATCTTTGGTGTGACAGCGAAGTCCCAGAAGAGCTGAGGGGACTCCATGGGGTGACCCAGATATCTCCAGGCCAATTAATCCAATACCAGTCCCGGGAAAAAATGACCAGTAAAAATGCAACACTGCCACAAAAGGGATGATTAATACGATTAATGCGTGTTAATGTATTCCTTGGGAAGAAAATAATTGGAGATCCACTTGGTGGATCTTCCAAAAGATCCAAAGCTTGTCAAAGGCACTAACATGATAGCCTTTGGCTTCTGCAAACAGCATTCTGTTTAGTTCTATGTGGCACTCTAATTTTGGTTTAACTACCACTGTAAAAAATAAATACAATGTAAAAACAAAATGGAAGACTGATTAAATGTTAAAATTACAAAAATAATCATATATGAAGAAAAAACTTCTCCGAAGAGGGTGTTTCTCATGAAGTCTCTAGGCTGGAAAGGACTAACTGCAGACCAAGAAGGCAGATTACTAAATGTTTTTGACCTTGCCACATAACTTGAAGGTGAGTTGGAAGTTGGTCAAATTTACTTTAATATGCACCATCCTTTTCTCAACTGCTGCAATAAAGAATGCAGCATGCTAATGATTGCTACCACATTGTACCCTAAGGGTTTAAGGGCCTCACGTGGGGCTGAGCCCAAGTATACGAGAGCTATTAGGATACACACAGTAGCTCCTCTTCTAATGTGTAGACGATATTCATTCATCAAAGAAGGCTTTTCCTGCCTAATGAGAAATTGCCACCAGCAGTGCAGACAAAAGAATATTTATTTTCCCAAATCGTGTCAGTTTGAAGGTCTGTCTGTCTTTCAAGAATAATTGAAGTCTGTTTGTAGCTCAGAAATCTCATTGTGTTCTGCAATCTCAGAAAGCAGTGATTATAATTTCCTGTGACTCATATGCAGGGAAATGTTATCACTGAAGGGGCTTCTGTTAATCAGGGCAGTATTCCCTGCCATCTAAACTGAAGAAGGGGGGGGACGCTTTAATTTTGGATTTTCCTGCACAGACTGAAAGAGAATCCATGCAGCAGAAAGGGAAAAAAGGCTCCTTGCCAGGATGCCACTTGCATAGGGCATTAGTCTCTCCCTCCCAGTGCTGCTGAATTTATCAGGAGAACCTCTGACAGCTGAAACCAGGTTACTGAGATTCATTTTGAATGTGAGAGGGGAAATGCTAGCTTCACTTAAGTCTGTGAGATGTTTTCTGTTGGTTTTTAATACAGCCAGTGTTCTTGTGCGTGTGTGCTTGTCTATCTATCAAAATGCAATTTGCACACAAAGGCATCTATACCTACACAAACATCAATCCATCTCCTCGTATTCTCCCCCTGTAGCTGAATGCTTAACAAAAATGCATTTGTAAGACCAGGATGTGAGTGGATTAGAGGACAGAATGGTGTTAATAACAAGAGAGCTTCTCCTTTTTCCTCTTCTTCTGACTCCTTCCACTCCTTCCTCAGTTGCAATCCTTGCTCCCAGGCCAGGAGAGGAGTGGCAGCAGCAAGCGCTGCCGCTGCAGCCCTGTGATGGTTGGGGTCCCCAGCCACTGCAAAGAGCAACCTGCGGCTGAGTCAGGAAGGGAAAACATTTCTCCCAGGGACACAGCCATGGCACGGGGCCTATGGGAGTTCACAGGAGGGCCAAAAGGGAGAAGAGTGCCCTCCCGGGACAGACGTGCTATTAGCTTGTAGGCTGTGCATCATGTCATGAGCAGGGAGATCTAGAGTTTGCAGCACCAGCTGTGCTTGCAGTGTCTGCTTTCCACTGTGGCCAGGGATTTATTTATTTGATCGGATTAGAGCAGACTGGTGAGCCTGAACTGCAGTTTCTGTTACCGAATGTATACATCTTCTCTGTTGCAGGGATGATATAATAGCATATATCCAAGATGATGGTCAAAAACTCACGGGAGTCTGTGACTAAAGGGAAGATGTTATATCTGACTGACTAAGCCAGATGGGAGTTTGATTGTTCTGCTCATTGTTGGGAATAACTCAGCATTAAGCTCTGTGAATAGCTAAAAAGGCAAAGAGCAAAGAAGTGAGATTATCCTCCTTCCTCCACGGCAGTGCTGTAGCTTGCTGAGGGCTCTGGTCTGCTTTTTGGTGAGTGTGTGCATCAGCATTTGTTGCTGAGCCCCTGCACCCAGGGTGTTGTGAATTTTTGGCTGCTGGTTGTCACATATTCACACAAAATCCTTGAGGCCTGCAGTGGATTGATTTTATTTCAAGGGAAAAAAAAAATAAAAAAAAATGCAGGGAATATTTCAGACTATGTTGAAGCCTTATCTACTGACTCTGGGGTTCACCCTCACACAGAAGGCCTGCCCAAAAACCTTGGCATCCCCTACTCTTTATTCACACCCGCAATTAGGGCTCTGGGCTGCCTTCCAGCCCCGTTACACCACTGGATTCCCCCAGCTAGAAGTTGCTGCTTGTCCAGGAAGGGCCCCTGGGTGTTGGGAAATGGATGCAGTGGTGCCTCCATCCCTGATGTCCCATTTAGCTCCTGGAGCATCCGCAATCCTTGCTGTTAGCAGCAGCTTGGGCACGACCTCATGTAGCTGAAAATGGGTCTTTGGCCACCACTGATCTGGTGGGGACTGCAGTTACACAAGCCTCAGCCCCCAGCTGTGCTGCTGACCCAGAAGTGGATGCTAACTGCTGGTCTCATAAAAACCCAAAGAGCCAAACCAGGGACCAACTTGCATTTTAAAGGCAGATGATGAGGTATGTTTGATCATATGAGAACTAAAGTTTTCCCTCAAATTCTCATGCCTCCCAAATGCAGCAAGGCCTCCAGCCGAGCTTTGTATATGACCTCATATACATCCAGCGTATAAAACTCGTACCGCATCCTGAACATTTGCATATGTTACACATCTTTTGTTCCACTTGGGTGGCCATCCCATCCCCTCCCCTTCCCCCTACCTCTCGCCCCATTACTCACCCACATAGCTCCCCCTGTACATTACTCTAAACGTGTCGTTTCTGAAGAAATACATATCCTGGTCTTGCAGAGCGTGGGGGTTCTGTTAATTGTCAAATGTTGAGTGGGTAATGATCAATGGAGGACTAATTGGAAGCAAGAGGGAATAAAATAGGTATTACTTAGCTCCTGCTCTTAATTAAGAGGATAAATAATGCTGTGGGGAAAATCTTAACAAATGGCAGGAGGGTTTTTCTTATTATGCAAGGTTTAATTAGAAGCTTTACATGAGCTAACATATAGGTACTGTTTTCTTTCCTTTCAGGTGTCTCTCCAGGGCGTGACTTTAAAAATGCCAAAGCAGGAGCCTAAAAAAAAAGTGGTAAATATTTTTGTAGGCACATGCCTGGCACTCTAAACAACAGGCAATGGAAGAAAGCCCCAGTTTCCCTCACAGAGCAAAAGCAGTGAGGATCCAGCCAAATGCAGACAACTGGGAGAAAGTGTAGTTTACTTTACACGTAGGAAGATGGAATTAAATGCTCATTGCAGTGTCTCCAGATTAATTCACCTCACTAATGTTAAAAGTTGAGCAATGCAACAGTGCTTTATTTCAAACAGTTAATCATTTGGGAGCAGAAACATTTATGACCGAGTTAGCTCTCTGAATATATAGATGCAGTAGAAAATGCAAGAAGCAGAACTAGACATTGACATTATCTTCCTGATTTGAAAAATAAATATTACTGCTCCTGAAGGACTACCAACCACTTTTATAAAAAAGCTCCACGTTATCTGCCTTGCCAATGAATGAAAACAGTCATCCTGCGTCTGAATATTAATCTGTACTTTCTATGATGGGCCCATTATGACACAGCACATTCTGCTTTTCAATAACATACAGATGAGATACTAACTTTAAAGCGTTCTGAGTTTGATCCAGTGCTCAGTGAAGTCAATAGGCAGACTTCAGAAATATAAAACAGGCCTTCAGAAAGCAATTAGGATGGCCCGGGTTTGGGGGATGGGGAGGCATTTGAAATGCTGGAATAAACTTAGGTATCTATTTTCTACATTTCCTAATCCAGAATCAGTTATCTGATAATGGTTTCCACAAATTTGCAGGTTTAGGCTGGACCTCATCTTTGCTTTTATACCCTCTCAGCAGACAGTGCTATTAGCACAGTTAGCTTTCATGCATTTGGGTTTTTGTTTTGTTTTGTTTTTGTCAGGCTTCTAAGAATGCGCATGAAGCTCAAGTGAGAGGAAACGCTCCAAGTGAAAAAGGGAGGTTGAGGGGATACCTCATTGCTGTCTACAGCTACCTAAAAGGAGGTTGCAGTGAGGTGGGTGTGTTAAGTCTCTTTTCTCAAGTAACAAGTGACAGGACGTGAGCAAACAACCAAGTTGTGCCAGGGGAGGTTTAGACTGGATATCAGGAAGAATTTCTTCACAGAAAGGGTGGTTAGCCATTGGAACAGGCTGCCCAGGGAAGTAGTAGAGTCGCCATTCCTGGAGATATTTAAGAGACATGTGGACGTGGCACTCAGGAACATGATTTACTGGTGGACTTCGTAGTGTTAGGTTGATGGTTGGACTTGGTTGATCTCAAGGGTCTTTTCCAACCTAAATGATTCTATGATTCAGCAATTCTAAGCACCTGATGGTCTCTGTGGTTTGGCAAGTTAAAGAAGGCACAGAACCAGAGTTCTCTGGTTGCCACTGCAGGCACTATTAGATCTGTAGGAGTGATTTCTGGACCCAGAAGCACTCACATAAGGGATAGTTTTCACACACTATCCCCCCAGGCATCATGTCCTGAGGAACCAGGCTGCTCTGTGCTTCTTTCTCTGGGCCACAAATGCCACTTCAAATAAAGATATGTATATGTGGTCAGAATGGAAATGACCCCAAGAGACTGAATGCTGAGTGAGATAGCATTAACTCCTAGGGGCATTTCTAGGTGGCCAGGTACATACGGAGCTAGTGGAGAGATTCTAATGAAGAGCTACCAAAATGATGGAGGGACTGGAGCAGCTCTCCTAAGAGGAGAGACTGAGAGAGAAGATGAGGCTCAGGGCCTCTTATCAATGTGTAACAAAATACCCTGAAGGAAGAGTGAAAGGAGGATGGAGCCAGGCTCTTTTCAGTGGTGCCCAGTAACAGGACAAGAAGCAATGGGCACAAACTGGAACACAGGAGGCACTTCTTTACTGTGAGGGTGACTGAGCGTGGGAGCAGGTTGCCCTGAGAGGTTCTGAAGCCTCCATCTTTGGAGCTACTCCAAACCTGTCTGTACATTGCCCTGGGCAAGCAGCTCTAGGTGTCCCTGCTTGAGGAGGGAGTTGGACCAGATGACCTCCAGAGGTCCCTTCCAACCCTAGCCATTCTGGGATTCTGTAGCCTGGTTTCCAGGGTATAAGCAATGGAGACTGAGAGGCCTGTCCATAACTGTTGTCGGAAAGGGAGACCACTACACCATGTGAAGGGAATGATGTTCAATGGTGGCACAGCAGAGTCCTTTACAAACAGCCCCCAGCAGCAAGGGACAACATTCACAGGGGCAGGCCCCTGTACAAGGCCCTGATTTCAGTTCCTGCGTGGCCTCGGACCCGCTTCCCCACCATGGGGTGCAGGATGCAGCAGGGCTGTCACAAGGCCAGTAAGCAGCCGGGCTTGGTGCAACGCGGGGCTGGGCCATTCCTCCTCAGGCCAGCCCCATGCCCAGCTTGGGCAGTGCTCCCCAGCAGGGCCTGCCCTCAGAAGGGCTCAGCTGCCCCCACCCTGATCCTGCAGCCCGCATGAGAGTGAAATGCAACCTTTAGTATGTGAATTTATTTATTTTTCGCAGATCAGTGATTCCTATTTTGGGCCTGATGCCACGAGTGCAGATGAGGGCTTGCCACTGTCCCTGGCAGTGCTCTGGCTGCAGGAGCAGGTGCCACCACTGCAGTGACAGCAGTAGTGAGCTCTATCTCCACTGATCCTTTCTGAAGGAAAAACAGGAGGGAGCGAGAGTAGGGCAGCTTTATTACAATTCTCCCATCACTTCTTTCAGGAAGGCACATTGCATGTCATGTCTGCTGCCTGTGCCTGTGCCTTTCCTATCCCAGCCATGTCCATTTCCATGGTTACTGAGGGGAAACCAGGAAAAGACTGCAGGCATCAGGGCCATGTCCCACTCGACACCTCTCCCCAGGCAGCACCACCACCCCACAGGCCTTCTCCCCCACCAGCCCCCACACTGGGGCAGCCTGCCCTGCCAAAACCCCGGGAGGCCCCAGGCACCAAATGCACTGGTGGGCATAAGTAGCACCACCTGACCCAGCCCACCATGAGGCACGTGGCCGCAAGGTGGTGGCTGAGGGTCCTGTGCCCTCACAGGCTCTGCCGTGAAGCCCCTGTGGGGATGACCAATGTGTGTCCCCTCCTCGTGCCCCACTGCGGAGGTGGGATGATAAGGGAGGGCTCTGCCAGGAGCATGGCGTCAGAGGGCCCCGAGCGTGTCACCGCCACCATGCAGCCAGGAGCCAGAGAGCCCAGCCCAGCCCCGCACAAGAGGTGCAGCCACCAGCACCAGCCCTGCTGCGGCTCTGCCCTCACCATTTCTGCCCCTTTAGCACTGGCTAGGCTCTGAACAAAGCCACGGTCCTGGGACAAAAAGCCACCCTGCTGAAAAATCCACCATTGGCGGCTGTCAGAGCGATCACAGTGCAACATGGCCATACAGGAGAAGCTGTACAATTGACAACTTTGAGCTTTGAACAGCCACAGCTGTAGCACCACTAAGGATGCACGTGTTAACCGAAAGCAATTTTGGCTTCAGCCCAGTAGCGTGACTTCGGATGACCCAAAAGGAGGGCTTGGTGTCCTCGGTGGAGGAGGGCGGGGAAGAAGAGGAGGAAGGGGCCAGGACTATCAGCTGGAGGGCCGGGCTGAGCTCCTGATGGACAGTGGATTTCTCTGGGAAGAAGGTAAGCCTGTGGGGGCACTCAGGCCATGGGACAACACTGCACTACCGCGGATATAATCACGTTTAGTGCTCAGCTTGGAGGCACCCGCTGCTCCCAGACATTAGATTTTTCCCCCTGGAAATCCGGCAGTAGCTCTCTGACAAGAGGAAATAAGTATCTGGGTCACGGCTTCACCTCATGGCCACAAATAGGGCTGGCGGAATGGTGCACGCTTGGAGGGGGGATGCCAGGCACATGGCTCCCTCCTCTGCCCCCCATGCCACGGGAAGGGCGCAGGAGCAAGAAAAAGAGGCACCACCTGAGCTACAGACCTCGGGGGGCGATTTAGACATCCCTGCGTGTGCAGGCTGGCTGATCAAGCGTTAAGCTGGCGTGTGGTGGCAGCCCGTGGACGCCTGAAGGATGAAGTACTGCGCACGAGTTGCAGCCAAGACAGACTCCTCCTAGGGTAAAACTAAGAAAATGTAGGCTAAAGATCAGGAAGAGCTTCTTGGCAGGGAGGTCTGCAGAGCGGGGAGGTCAGGAAGGCAGTGTAGGCTGGGACACACAGCTGCGTCCAGCGGGAGCAGCGGGGACCGCTGCCACGAAATGGCCGGCGTGGCTCTTAAAAGCCCACCACGCCATGCTGCGAGCACTGGTCTTACTCGGCTTTCAGGAGCAGTGCGAATGCATAAGGACTTCTGCATGTATGAACAGAGCATTTCTGCTCCTTTGAGGCATGAAGGAAAACCTGGAAGTGTCTAAAAGTCAAACCTAAACAAAAAAAAAAATCAGACGAGAAATCATTTTTTTGTTCTTTATATAGTTCTTGCAGTCATCATGTGATTTTCTTCGGTAGGCTGAATCACAGTTGGTTTAGTGTTTGGGATTGACAGTAAGTAACCGGGGATTTAAAAAAAAGGATGACTTTTCCAGTGAGCCACATTGTTTAGGAATCATACTGGGTTTCCCCTACAGTTATTTATCTGTAGGGCTCACGCAGAGGCAGCCTGGCCTCCTACGAGAGAGGGAGAGAGACGCACACAGGCATTTGGAGAGAGTTTTTAAGCTTCAAAGTGTCTCTCCTCCGCCGCTGCTTCACTCCCCCACAGGAGGTTGCAGACGGAGGCTCTCCACTTCTGAGTTGTGATTTGCATGCCTCTTCCACTTCCTGCTACAGAGCCAGTTCTGCAGCTTACCTGGGAGAGGAAGAGAGGCTGTCGTAAAAGGAGGAAAAAAACGGCCGAGGAGGGAGACCCGGGTGCTCGCAGAGCGAAAGAGCGTGTAGGAGACACTCCAGCCCTTTCCCCTTCTCTGGCCAGCTGAGTGAGCCTCCTCAGCCACAAGGTAAGAAGTGTTAAAGATACTGCGCTTTTCGGTCCCTGCTTGTGATTAGCTGTTGACCCACTTTTGGCTCTCCGTGGGTACATTTTCCCTCAAATTTCTCTCTTCCCTCCCTTTTTTTCCCCTCTCTCTCATCTAATGATAGACCGAGCTTCACAGATGGTTACAACATGTTTCAGCCATTTCACTGCAGGTTTTTTTTATAATCAGGAGAGTTTTGGGGTAAACACTGGAAATGGACACGCCTGGTGTTGAAATGTTGTCCTGCGTATTTACATAGCTGCCTGGCAATGCCTGTCAGCCAGGCCTGATCCCAGTCCCTCCCTGCACGGCTGTACATGCCGAAGGCGGCTTGTTCGCTGAGAGCCCTCCCCTCTCCTCTGCCCCTCTGCAGCTCTGCCACGGGGCTGGGTGCGGGCACGGGGGGGGGGGGGGGGCTCTGCCTTGGCCCCCACTGGGCACTGCTGCCCCCAGTGCCAGGGGCAGCTCCCAGCAGCGTCGGACAGGTTCTCAGATCTGGTAGGGGAGAGGTCGGTGGAAAGCATGAAGAAAACAGGTTTCTAGACCTGGTTCGCACAGTCCTCCACGGCGTTGGTATGGAAACGGTGGGAGTGAGCCAGGGGTATTTCTTCTTAATTAGAGGAAAATCAGCCATATAAAAATCACTCCGATTTCATCCCGTAGCCATTTGTTTTAGGATGCGGGTTTTGTGGGGCTAACATTTGCTGGGTGGAGAGAACAGCAGATCTGGGCTTACCGATCCTCCTCCACTGCCAGTTACCAAAGGACTGGAAATTCCCAGCCCCTGTAAGCCCCGCGCAGGTTCAAGGCCTGGCCTGGATGCTGGAATCATCTGCTCGTGTGGCCATCTCCCTGGGAGCGTGACAGGGAGCACAGAGCTGCGTGTGTGCTGTCTGACATGGGCAGCGATGCCCTGCAGTGACCCGAGGGTGCTCCAAGCCCCATGGCACGGGGCTAGCTCTGAGGCATCCTCCTGCTCTGCCTGAAGCAGGTGCCAGCCCTGGTGCCTCGTAAAAAAGACCTGTTGCTCTGTGAGGAGATCCCAGGTGTGCCTCCACGCAGCCCCCTGCGTGCCTGGGCCACTCGCTGTCGGTCACTGTCGTGCCCCCGCACTGGGGAGGCCCCTGGGAAATGGCCAGAAGCCTTTTGGTTGGGGTCAAGGAGACAAAACTGTGTTTAAAACAGCACTGCAGTGGTCTGTTAAGGTGACAGTGTTGGGTCAGGACCCAGGCCCCCAGTGACACCTGTGGCAAGTTAGGGCTCCTGATCCCTCACCAACGCCGGTTTTTAAACGCTCATTTCTCCTGCAAGCGTGTGGGTGCCTTTAGCAGTGCCATCATCTGTGTAAGTCAGGCTTTAAGAGCTCCTGCCTGCTTGTCTTTGGCCAGGGGCTGTGCACACTGCGGGGGGGGGCGGGGTGTGATGCTGAAGACAGGGATGCACGGGGTGCACACAGCGGGGTCAGCGCTCTGGTGAGCACTCGCTGACACTGCTGGCTGTTGGCAAGTGTCTGCCAATTGTGCTGCAGCCTGTGATACCATCAGTCTCTGAGGTCAGCTTGCTCTTGCTGAGTGCCAGCAAAGTTTTGAAGCATACTGTGCTATTTTTTTTACTTTCCCCCCCCCCCCCTTTTAATCTTTCTAAGAAAGGAAACAAGCATGTGCAGTTATGGTGTTCGTGCCTATGAGTGCCCCTCACCACCAGCAGTGGCGTTTGAAGTTTGGCAGAGGGTACATGTCTGTGAGATATATACATTTCTGCACGTTTCATGAAAGCAAACGAGTGAGTGTGAGAAAGACTGTTATCACACCAGCTGAGGGAGACACGTCAGGTCCCCGAGTCTTCCCCACACCCTCCCACCACCCACACACCCGGCACCCCTCACACTGCGGCACGGGGAGAGCGAGTACGTCAGCCCTGCAAAACGCCACAGATTTTCCCTTATTAGGAACCAGTCGGTCCAACGTAAGGTACAAAGCTATAGGAAACCAGGCTTTTGTGGTTCCCAAGGAGATTCGCTCCTCCCAGGGTGGTCCCCCCATGCAACCCCACTCAGCTACCCTAAATTCTGCCTATCAAGAATGGTTGCGTGTCAGGATTTTCAGATATACTGGGACCATGGGATATCCCAGTTTGAGGGTTATTCAGTGCCTATGGAAGTTTTATCAGCATCAGAAATGGGTGGGAAATAATCTCCAGAAAGCAAACACATTTTTAAGGTGCCTGTTTGTGGATGTCTAAGATCATTGCAGACATTTTCGTATTTCACAAATGTGGAAAACTGGCAAGGAATTCTACTTATATGTGAGATATCTGTTTGGATCCTTTTTAAGAGTGTTGGACTTCTAATTTCTTAATACTTATTGTCTGGTGCTCCTTTTACATGCATATTGAAGTCTACACTCAAAGAAGTGAAAAGACGTTAGTGCTGAAAAAGAGGATGTGATGTTTGCCAAGCAGGGAGGCGTGGAAGCATGTTCTCCCGTTTTCCTGGCATATGTAGACTTCCATGTCATGGCTGCAGGAAATATGTAAGAGCAGCCGTACAGTCAGCGTGGAAGAGGAATGTTGTTTTCATATTGTTTTTCTGCTTCTTCCAGAAGTTGTAAAAATAAACATTACCTGCCCTAGAGAGTTTAAAATCTGGGCTCAGAACGTGACACATTGCCTTGGTCTTCACTGGGGAAGGTACCCAAGGGAGAGGGGAAGCACCTGTGATGACAGCAACCCAAATTCTTCGTGGTGAAGTGAAACTCTTCAGCTCGGATTTCCTTGTCTGTGTTTATTTAAGTTATAGACCCAAAAGAGTTCCCACATTTGCACTTGCTCTTCCTAAAAGGATTTGTCTCTGGTTTTTGGAGGAAAGTTTTGCCTAGCATTTCTGTAGAGAAAGCTGCGCTTGACACAGTGTACTTAAGCACTTGCACTTATGTGACCCCGTCGCAACAGCATTTGTTGCAATCTCAGTGATGTGTGCATCCTCACGACAGCTTGCAAACTCTGCATCCAATTACTCCCTTCCTACAGATGTATATCTGCAGCTCCAGAGAGCTTAAGTGATTCAGCCAAAGTACAAGGAATTATATGGAAACGAAGAAATTCCTATCAATCCCCACCCCTTGTGATCTCAGCTTTGCCTTAATCTAAATCCGTGCTATTTCAGAAATGTCATGACTGGTGAATAAAAAACCTTTCCCTTGTGAGCTGTGCAACAAGGAAGGTGAGGTTCCTTTCTCATCCTAACATTTTCTTTTTTATTAATGTATACAAATGTATCTTTGATCAAAAGGGTAAAGATATTTTCCCCCTCTCTGGAACTGGCGGGGAGTACAGATACACTTGTGTTGCAGGTTTTCTCTTCTGTTTCTTCACTGACAGGACTTTCCTAATCAAAAGCAGATCGGTGGTATGTGTTTTAGGACAGTGCATCCTGACAAGCCAGGGAAGTAGATGGAATGCCTGATGGGTTTCGCAATTGGCCACAAGAAAACTGCAAAGATGGGCCCAAACCCAACACTCTTCCTCTCACCAGCCATCCCCTTGCCTCTGCTGGACATTTCTTAGCGGAGTTTGGCCCTTGCTTCAAACTTGGCTGCTCAGGCCTGTCCCCACGGACCTGCAAAAGAACTTGTTCCCCTCCATTTATGCTGTCACTGCCACTTCCCAGAAGTGGCCATCACCAGCAGCGTGCAGGTCACAAGGAGGACACAGCGGCTGCGAGGGCAGCAGCGGGGGCAGCCCTCCCTCGGGGCTCTCAGGCTGGAGGAAGAGAACTTCGCTGGGTCTGGGAAGCCTTGCAAAAGAGCTGGGACGTTTCTTCCCAAAAACTCGGGTTACTGCCTGGCAGGTTGCTGAGCACCCACCCAGGAATGTTTTTTGCTGAACAAACACACATCAGAGAACTGTGTGTACGAGGAGAGAAGGAAAAGAAAGAGAAGGATGGTTTAAGGAGTTTCCTCATCATTTTTAAGAGCAGCCCAGGCCTGGCTACTCTGTCCCTTTAGGAAGGGCCTCTTCACTTTATTACAGGCAGGAATATAAGCAAAAGCTCCAGCTGGTTATCAGTAATCTCCTGCATAGTCATCGGTGCAGGGGGTATATTAAATTCTTGAAGCTTCCTGGCAAGATCACGATCTGACTTGAAACTGCAATGGCTATGGAAATGAGATTGGGCACGATCTACATTCTCCGGTGGTCTTAGTGCCAGAAAGGGATCAGGCTACGGGTTTCTCTGGATGTTTCAGTATGTTGAAGCATTCCTTTACCCTAATTCTTCAACACTGGGGACCTAAGCAAGTTATTTTTCTGTCCATGGCTTTACTATACTTGCAGGATAAGTCCTATAGAAAAGTCAAAGGAGACCTAATGGAATCATAGACTGTGAGGCCATGTAAAATACCGGGATAATGGGCTCAGTGCTGGTTTTTGGTTTTCCTTTTTTTTTTTTTCTAGAAACTGAGGGGCATCAGTGGAGCAGAAACAACGTCCTGACACACTGGTGTCAGAGGAGAAAAGTTTCTGAATCATCTGTAACATTTCTAGCAGAGTGGGGATTTCTCCTGGGAATTCCAACCCAAACACCACCACCAGCATTGCTCAAAGCATTTCGCAGGGTTAACTTAGCCATGGGGCTCTCTCCACAGACAGAGCTCTGCTGTTGTAACAGCTTCCCTTTCCAAGCAGAGCTGCTGAGAGAGGAGGAGGAGGAAGTCACTTCTCCTCCTCCTTGATAGTGTGCCTGTTTTAACACCAAAGCCTTGGCCCCTTAGTGCCTCCTACCTCAGCCCCGCAGGAGCAGGAGCTGTGCGTGGGCATCAAAGCTCAGCTTTCGATGCTCAGCTGTCCTGCAGCGGGATAATATTTAAAAAGCTAGAAGATTTTGCAGGGAAACACGTAGGCGATGGAATCAGGTCTCTCTTCTGTCTGACCAGACTATTTTTACTCAGATATTTGCAGTAGTTTTCATAATGTTTAGCTCATATAACACAGGAAGGAGATAAGGCAGTCATTTAAATATTTAGTTGATTGAAGAGATAAAGAGGCATTTGTCCTTTTAGAGGGCCAAACTAATAGGAAATACATTTTTAAACTGTTCTGAAGTAAGCATTGTTTCTGCCTGCGTTGTGCCTAGTATTAGATTCACTTAGTCTGTGCATGACCCATTTCGCAGAATGCCAGCATTAATGATGCAAGTGAAAAAAAAAGGCAAAAACTTTGAAGGCTGTAGCCTCCAAAGGAATTTATTAACTTTTAAATCCCATCGGACAGCTGGTCCAAATCCTGCTGAAGGCAACAGAGAGATTCCCATTTAGTTTACTCAGTTTTGGATTGAGTTTCTGGTTTCTCAGTAGAAGTGTGTTTTGTGGTGCTAAACCAATGGCTGTTGAATATAGAGGATCTGAATTCAAAGTGGCATGTTGATTTGGCTATTTGAGAGACTACCAAGAAATAACATAGTGTAACAGGCCTTGTAAATTTTTTTCTGAGAAGCCGTGTTTGGGTGTTGGCTAACGATTATATCTAATGGTGAGATGCTCGAAGCGCGTTGCTCAAGAGGAGGAGCTGCACCCAGGCACCCCACGGCAGAGCTGGCTCTCTCTGACCACCAGTGAGAGTTTCGCACGAGGAACCAGCTCGGTGGGGCTGCTGAGTGGTGGGGATAAGAGCTGGCAGTATGATTTGTGCCGCTCGCCTGCGCGTCATTCGGCCCGTGAGTGGGCAGACAGAGATACCCACAGGTCAAAGCACGCCTGAGCAGGCGCTTGGAGGCCAGGTGGTCTAAGGGCCAGCCTTACAGAGCCGTTCAGATGAGCAGATACGCAAAAGGCCTCGCAGGGAGTAGGGCAGCTGGCCTTCACAGCGCTTCTGTGCGGCTGGCAGGGGGCCATGCAGCCGCCTTACAGCCCGGAGCACCGTGCAAACCTGGCCTCGCGCCGCGCTGTCCCGGTGAGTCACCGCCCCAGGGAGGCACCCATTTCAGCTCTGATCCGGACGGCCAGAGTTCCCAGGCTAATAGTGCCTCGTCACTGCTGCAAAGGAGAGCGCAGCACACGTCTCTGTCACGATCCCGGGCTGATAACGAGAGCTCAAAGTTTCCTCTTTCCCGTCTCATCAGTTATGAATCAGGGAACCCTGACTCAGTGAGCGGGACCGGCGACGGGGACGTGGCGCAGAGGAAAAGTGCTGTGGGCCACGGGAAAGGAAGGCTGCGTGGTGGTGATAAGCCAGCTGTCAGGATTTGAAGCCTGGGTGCTCGTGTCGGAAGGAGCTGGTTTAGGACAAGACCCTGCCTTCTCGTGCACCAAGGTGCGGCTGTCGGAGCAGCAGCGTGCTCTCTGCGCTGGTGCAGCTAATAGCTGCTCACAGGACTTGTCTACATGGGAAAATTTGCCAGCGTAATTACTCTGCGGTAATTATCCTAGCGTAACTCTCCCCGTGGATGTGCTTATTATAACACAGGATGTGTATTTTGAATATATGGTAAATCTGCTGCATAGGTGGGTTTTATGTTACACGGAGGAGGAATATTTACCTTGCAGCCCAGCAGCAGCAAAGCACAATTTTTATCCTACTTCCCAGAAAATGTTACACCAGGAGTTTTCAATGCCAGAGGTACTTTCAGGGGGAAATACATGTCAGTCGATCTGATCAGCGTGAACATAAAGCCTTGCTCTTGTCCTGTAGCACAGGGCACATTCTTTGCTTTTCCAGAATGGCTGTGGGAGCCAGGATAAAGGTTGGGGCACTGCCTTGTGCCTCTCCATGAGCCTGTCCAACTGTTTCTAATACTGTGGTTATCTGAGTATGTTCTTCATTTGAACTTTCTGTTCAAGCTACTGTGACTGAAGCTGGGCAAAATCCTTGGATCCCCGAAGTCTCCTCAGATGTGTTGTGATTTTGACTTTCTGTACCAGGCTTTCAAGTCAGATTCTCTTGTCAAACATTGCCATTCCCATTGCTTGAGTGCTCAGACCATTCTTCTCCAGTAACACTCCTGGGATTTTGGCTTCTCCCATGTGACAGAGGGAAAACAGCTGGGGAAATGATGAGTACCAGACATATTCCTCTATACCCCATGGCAAGGGATAAAATCTGCTGGGAGCAAGGTCCCCTCCACCCCTGCACCAGAGGATGCAGATGTCCGCAGAGATCAGCAAGCTGACCTCAGATGTGCTGATATGCTTCTGTGCCACAGTCTGGGGAGGCAGGGGCTTGGGTATGGGAAGCAGCACGGCTGCATCAGCACCCTGCCCCACTGTGCTTCAGCCTCGATTGCCTCCAGCTCAGGAGGAAGCTCGCCCTTTGGTTTGGGACCGGGGGTGGCTCCCAGTTCCTGCCTGAGCTCGGTTACCATTTGCTTGAGCCTCTTCCCACCACAGCACCCTGTGGCTTACGGATGTGGATATGAATAATGAACATTGCACCCAAAGCTTCTGCTTCTGCTTCTGCACCTCCACAGTCCAGCAATGTTTTGGTCCAGCATAAAACCAATGCTCTGTGCAAGCCTGCAGCAAGGCTTGTGCTTCTCATCCCAAAGGGTGGTACAACAAGAACATGTCATTCACCCGTCACTGCTGCTGTCATTCTGGAGCAGAGGCATCTGTCATCAAGGATCATTTGGTTAGACCAAATTTACTGACAGCACCTCCAAAAGGAAGGGATGATTTTGATGTCTGGAGCAGAAGCCAATTCCGAAGAGAGGGAAAAAATAATCCAAACAGTAACTAAAGTTTCTAAATTGTCTTATAATTCTCAATAACTTCAAATAACAACCATGCAATAACAGCATGGATGAACTGGTTTGATAA
Source organism: Cygnus olor (assembly GCF_009769625.2). Lineage (NCBI taxonomy): Eukaryota > Metazoa > Chordata > Aves > Anseriformes > Anatidae > Cygnus > Cygnus olor. The sequence goes on along the minus strand of NC_049171.1, from coordinate 49,851,549 downwards.
AACAAGCAGCAACACTTGGAAACTAGCTTTGGAATTGAAATTACTCAGCTAGGTGTGCGGTGAAGTTTAGATCCAAGGAATCAGTATGAAGGCATTATTATAAGGTCTGGAGTAAAATATTGCAAATGATTGTATTCCCTAGAATATGCCTGAGCATACAGATCTCCAGATTTATACAGCCTGCCTTTCTGTCAGGTGCAGAAATTACCTATGAGAGACAGTTCGTGTGCTTCTTTTTTCCCCAGTCTCAGCAGGAACAGTAAGTTCCAGAAATCCCATAAAAGTGTCTGTTTTGCGAAATGCAATTTCCAGAACTCTAACCAGTATTTCTTTTCCAGTCTCTGAGATGGAGTTATTTTGGGATTATTGCCTGTGTGAAACTGTACCATGTTCACAAGACTACTTTCTCTTGTTTTCCAGTTTGCTGGAAAATTCTGGCCTTGCACTAAGGCAGTCGACTCTCTTTTCTGGTGTGACCACAGAACCTGGAAATGGCCTCCGTGTCAGGTAAGTCCAAGTTATAAATCTGCACTAGCCACACTCCAGCTAACCCTCCGCTGTCTTGCTTTGCCAAAATTCAGCCAGACCTTTCTTGCTGTTTTCTCCCTGTCTTTTTAAAACATGTAAACATGTAAATATAAAGAATTCACATTGCTCTTCAATATTCCAGCTCACCATCACTGAGTGATGACTGGCAATAGGCACTGGTCTGTCTGGCTGTCAATCTACAGTGTCTCTTCTTCCACTTTTTCAGGCACTTTTGTGAGCCGAAGCATACCAGTGGAAGTCGATGAATCCATGTCGTGGTCCCCATTTCCTGAAGGTGTCTTGGAAGAGGCTTCACAGCCTTCTGGCGAGGATGTGGAGGATGAGGAGCCTCAGAGACGATGTGCTGCTCGAACACCTGTGGCTGATCCGTCGTGCCTCTGCAGAGCACCAGCACATCACCAGCTGCCCGCGGAGCCAGACAGCAGGCTGTGGTCAAAATACACCAATCCTGATGGAGATGGGCGCTTCTGTTCCTCTGGTGAATCAATAGCTGAAGTATTTCACCCCAAGATGCATCTTTTAGCTATGGACAAATCAGGCGTGCAGTCAAGACCACAGCTTTCAGCTGACACTGGGCACAATTCCAGTAAGTCGGAGCAGAGCTTGTCTGATGCTCCCGAGCCCTCACCGGAGGAGAGCAACAAAGGGAGTTCACGGTCACAGCAGCCCTCGGGAAGCAGACCCCCAGCTGAGCTGGCGACCGTGGACACAGGGTACAACTCCCAGTCGCGAGACGTGATGGGCATCAGGCACCTGGAGCCCCCCTTACCGCTTGTGTCCGTGCTGAACCCCCAGGACCTCCCAGGACCGCTGATCTCCAGGGAGTTTTTTGGACCTGAGCATCAGCAGTACCCCGTGTGCCAGCACTTGCCCCATCCCAACGCTTCCCCGCAAGCCCACGGCTGCTTTGGGCACCGCTGCCCGGCAGAGCAGCACCTGCAGAGCCCATGTGAGTAGCACTGCTCACCCCGAGGCAGGTTTTCCGGGGGCATCACAGCCATCGTTCACAAAGCTGGCATTTTCCTACTGTACTTCCTTTGCAGCATGCAATTATTAATATTTGTAAACAATTACTTGCAGTCTACTTTATATTTCCAGGTTTTAGGGTTGTGCAGACGGATTCTCTGATGCAGAGCCTTTGAGCCAGAGAGAAAGTTAAAGAGCTCACAGTTGCTCATCAAATAAAGGCTAATGATTTTGCCTAGAAACTAGCCTTTGTCAGTCATGCTGAGCATACACAGCCTTCTCCCTGCTGTTATTTCATATTCTAGTCATTTCCTTCCTCCTTGCATCAGTCATTCAGCAGCCTCCTATACCGACTTAATTCCTGTTGTTTTCATAGATTTCCTTGCTCCCACTTGGATCCCCGAGGTTGAGAACTTCCTGCCGGAGTCTGGATGGGTGCTTACCCTTGATCTCTTTAAACAGTATCTACCAGCGTTATGACCAAACTAATCCATGTGTTTTATTTCTGTATGAAAAGAGCATGACATCCATCAACCTCATTTTTTCTGTTGTCAGCTGAAATGGAAGCTCATTACTTAAAATGGACCCCTCTCAGCTGCTGGTGATTGTATCACTGAATGCTGATGTGACCCAGTCAATATGGGTGTTTTGGCTCTCGGAGACTATGGCGCAGTTTACAGCCTGCTATTAATTAGTATTCCTTTTCAGTCTGCGAGATTTTTATCTGTTATGAAGTGAGCTTTGAACATTCGACAGCAATATCATTGTTTTAATACAATTTATATTACATTAGACACAGGAGACCCCAACCAGTTTGGAGCTCGCTTTGTAATAAAAAGCTGAAGGCCTGTTCTGATAACCCTTTTTTCTTAACCTTCTGTTGACTCCACAGCATTTATATTACATTTGTTTAAAGAGTTTTCTCATTCCAGCGATGTCAGAGTGTCAGAGCTGCAGTTTTCACCTCTGGTCTTGGGGCTTTGTAATGGGGAAGGAGCTACAGATGGACTTCCATCAATGACTAGAGCTGAACATTTGCAAAATGTCCCCTGCTTTTCTGCACGTACCTTCTCATTTCAGTTTAGCTTGAAGCAGACGAAGAGCTGGTTGCACAATACCTCTCACTGTTTACCTCCTCCACATGTGGGCATCGTGAGAAACAGGACAGTTACTGAACCAGGCCGTTTTATATCAAAGCAGGGGCTCTGAAAGGCTTTCTTTAGAAAAATCGCTGGTGTTTCAACCATATCCAGAGGGCAAAAAGGATAAAATAAACTCAGATGGCTGGAGCAGATTTGGTCAGGACCAAGAAGCTGGCAACTGTACGCCTGTTTCTCACATGCCTGGTACAGCATAAATCACCTCCTGACAGCTCCTTGTGTTTCAGATAATGGCTGGGCAGTGGCAGCCCACAACAAAGCCGTGCAGTTTGTGTGTCGCAACGCGCCTCTCCCGGGCACTAGCAACAGCGTGCATCGCGCCCGTAAGCTCTCAGCTGGTTCTGAACACCTGCTATTTGTGACACGACAGCAAAACTACTTCTGAAGTCAAAGAAATCCTCGCAGCAGTGCTGGGTAACCAGGGGCCACTAGTTCAGATAGTCATATACGAGAGCTGTTTGTGTGTGAGGGCGCGCGTGCTTCACCACACTGAGCTTTGAGCAGCAGTGGTTGCAGCCATTAAAATACTGCAGCATCAGAGAGCCGAGGGAAGCTGGTGAAACTCACACTGGGCTCCTCACCTGTAAACAAACTGAATCTCTCAGAGCCTTGACAGCTTCCCCGAGGCAGGTCATGAGGAACCTATGAGAAGCTCATAATTACTTTCATTTTTTTGTTCTCCCAGCCTCTTTCACCCTGGCCTGTTACAAACAGTTAAGAGTGGGGTGGGAATATCTCCGAATACAATCTCAAGAAATAAGATGTCGCCGACTCACAGTTCCATCAGAAACCTCTGTAATTGTGGGGTTGGTTTTAAAGTACTGGCTCCTGGAGTTGGATGATTTCCTTAAAGCTTTGTTTTCTTTGTTGTTTCCTCTTTTTTTTTTTTAAACCTTAGTCCTCATGGCTGATAGGAAAAGGAAAGCATGACACCAAAATAGCAAAAAGGATTTAAAAAAAACAATCTAGAGGGGAAAAAAGAGTGTTTGAGCACTGCAGCCTTCTGAGCCACCTCATAACACCATAATCATGCAGTGCTAATAAGCCCTGCCAGGCTGGACTTTGATCTGCACACAGCAGCTTGAAAGTGTGCAGAGCTGCTGCCTAATGAAAACTGCAAGCAGAAAGACTGAAAAAAAAAAATAGTTTTCCCCATTTGGGAAACAAACAGCTTACATTGCTTTCTCTTTCAATTTATGCCAACAGTTCCACTGTACATTAGTTATTAAACAGCATTACGTGTACCCAGCCAGCAACAGTCAGACTTTTCAGAATTGCTTGAGCAAAATTGTTACTTTGGGTTTCCCCTGCAGTCTCCGGGATGGCAACTGGACCAGCAGCAAGACCTTAAAAGGTCAGCTAGGCAGAAAATTTGTGCAGAGTGAAATAACAAACCGAGAGATTATTTTTTCTCCTTTCATTTACAATAATCACAGTCTGTTTAGCCTTAGTGTTGCAAACTGATTTGTTCCAGGATTTTGCATCTGCTTTCATGAGAATGTTGGGATGATTCATTTTCTCAAGTTATTGCCAAAAAGAAATTAAAAAAATAAAAAACGCATCCAACACTGAGGCATGTTAAGTGCAGGGACAAAGCAGCCCTGAGTATTTAACTGTCAGTTGTCCCAGCAGTGCAGCCCACAGCAGGGATCTGAACCATGTCATATGTGAAAGGGAAACAGGAAACCAGACCATAAAATGTTCCTTAATCTCGCTTCTTTCAGACTCAGTTACCTGCAAATGCTTCCAAACTGCTCAGTTTCCCTCAAATGAAGGAGGACGTGCCTGGAAAGGAATAAACACAAACTGATACAAAAATGTGTTGGCTGAAATGATAGCTGCTGCCTTTATTTTCTCACCTTCCCAGATGGCAGAGCTCCTTACCAGCATTTTGCACATACATCGCAGCCACTTCCTCCTGTTCCTGGACCTTGCGTGAGGGTTATCCGCCCGGCCCAGCAGGTCATCCCAAACTGCTCAAACCTTCGTGCTCCCCAGGGCGCTGGAGACCGACCACCCCAGAGGCTGTGCTCCTCCCCTGGTCCTCCTCGGTTCCTGTAAGTATGCCTCCAGGGGTTTGAGGCTCCTCTAATCTCATTCTGTGGGTTTTTAACTGGTAATTCTGAAGCCTTGTAATGTTAGCATGCCCGGGCTGCAGGGGTAGGTTCAAGATGCTGGGCAGTTTTCTTTATTTGCTATTTTATGTGCAGCAGGGACCTGACCTTACCCTGAAGAGTTTCAAAGCCGGTTACCCGATATGTTGTTACAGCGCACCCTGAAACTCATGCATTAAGGAAGAAAAACAGTTGAAAGTTAGAGATGGGGCTGATGAGTTAAAAGGGGGCTGAAAATGTTTCATTTGAAACTTTAGAGCTCTCCTGCTCGAGTGCAAAGGTCAATTTGGCGACTCGCTGCAGTCTTCAGCTTTATGGTGTACCAGCCTGGGCTGCCTCAATCATTGGCTTTCAGCAACTCCCTTCTTATCTCTTCCATAGTGCAGAGAAAAATGGAGAAAATCTTGTCTGTCACTGATATATCTCTCCATTGCATTTTGCAGCATTTTCTATGATTTCTCATGTAGTAATAAAGCACATCTTGTCTACCACTTTTCATCTGTTTTTTTTTTGACTGTTTTTCAAATATTAATTTACCGTGCCTCCTATCTCCCTCCCATTATAAGTGCATCATTAACAAGCGGGAAATATCATCTATGCAAGGTTTTCTCCAGACCCGGCTGCCTGAAGTAAAATTGAAGCTGTAGGTAGTTAGCACATCTGAAAAGCAGGCTGCTCTTATTTAAGTGACAACATACATTAAAGGTGCTAAACTTACAGGCATCCCTGTTTGAAAACGTCCACTTACGTGACATGGTCGTGGCAGAAAACTAAGAGAACAGGCAGGATAAAGCAGGATGGACAGCGTGACATTATGATAAGTCAGTAGCAGCAGCAGAGGTAATTGCACTAAAGAGTTTGTATGAAAATGCAGAAACTGAGGAACAGCAGGTATCCTATGCATTAGTAAAATTTAAAAAGACTCCTAATTTTTGGCATATTTGTTACATAAGGTAAAGTTTCGGGAAGATCTGTAAATTAACTACAGGGTCATTTTGTGGGCTTTGATGAGGCGTATGTTGCTTTTCTTGGTACTTCCTTCTGCTAAAAGAAATCCACAATACCTGCTCTCTGTCTTGTGGCTACGTTGCTGGTGTCTGCGTGCTGATTCCAGGAACGGCAGTTATATGTTGGTAATATTTGCCTATAGAGGGTTTTGTAACAGAAAACATCTGTACCAAAATGAATAAACCAAATCTTAATGTGACAACAGAAAACATGCTGTGCCCAGACTGTCATCATTCATTTAAGGAAGGCAAAGAAAAAAAAAAGAGAGTGGGCTTGATTGACTAAATATCACTGCTCTGTGGGGAAAAGCCCTCAGAGAAACCTAACACTCATCCAACAGATTCAGCCCAGCAGATTCAAGTTACACCTCATGTAAAAATCAGTGTAGATTCTCTTTCCTAATGACTTCAACTGTGAACCCAAAGCATGGTAGGATAAGAACTGCTAAGCTTCCTGTAATCACCCCTTTCTCTCTGTTTGTTACAGTAGAGCAGATATTAGGCAAGATTGCTGCAGGTCCAGAGCACAGATTCCTAACATGACAAATCCTTGTTGGGTCTGCTGTTGCTGGTTAAGAAGTTGAACTTTTTCCCTTTTGAAAAACTTTGAGTTCTGTCCAAAACTGGAGACACTCCAAGCTGTACCACAGCTGGAACTGGAGTGTTTTGTACCCAAATTTTCCTGCTCCCCACCTAGCATCGTGTCTCCTGTGCAGCACAGGACATCCTGAAAGCTGTTGTGCCGTGAACATGACTTGAGTTGTCACGAAGCACCCTTTAGATAATGGGAAGAGGTTGCACAAGTGCCATTCTGCTCTGGTATGTGTGCAACAACATCCATGGCACAGCATTATTTCTTGCTCGGAAATGCTCTTTGCTTCTGTTAATTGCAAACTGAGCAGCTTTCAGCTACGAGGTACATTTACTTCCTGTGGCTAATGTTGCTTCTGCAATAAACTATGTCTTGTGGTAGACTGTCACCAAGGTATCAAGAGGGCTCAGATCAAAAGATGCTGTAATAACTAAGTAGAAATGCCAAGTCTATCATTTCTACAAGAACTTTTCTTAGGTAATATACAGACAAAGTTCTCAGTTTGTTATTAAAAAGAAAAACCTGAATTTCACCTGAAAAGAAGTATTTTTAAATCCTCGCTTGCTTTTCTTTGTAGAAACCAGATCTACAACCAGCTACCTCATGGTCAGCTACCCCTCAATGCATGTGGCCCGGATGAAGCATGCTGTTGTCCTTCTGACAATTTTCCATCTCCAGCTGCTGTCCCAAGACCTCTGAGTAACCCTGCAGCCAAGGGAACTCTGAGAACCAGCAATTTGCCGGAGGAATTGCGTAAGTGGTTAGCAAATTTGTTCTGTGCAAGATTTTACAGAGCAGCTTCACAGCCTTAGGTGGGAAAGCTCGGGGGACGAAGTGGGGGTAGCAACATTAAGACACAAAGACAAGAAGAAAGGAAAACACTGGATGTCATCACATCTGTAGGGTGTGAGCATTCGTGTTTGGTGGAATGGAATTATTCCCTTGAATCCTGAAAACATAATTGTCATTAATTGCTTGTTATTTTGTTTACTGAAAATAAATACCGTTTAGATTGTTTTCATGACTTCTTGCTAAACAGGATGTCCCTCTGAGGCAGGAGGCACTGAGGCTTACAGTAAAAGACTAATAACAAACAAAGCCTTAGGGATAAAGTGTTTCTGCCTGTCCCAAACCAGACAAAAATGTCAAGTCTTGACCTCAGTTTCTCCGTGACCTGGTGAGTGGAGACGACTTTGGGTCAGAAGCCCATGGTAAGGGCCGAGGGCGTCACCAGCACCCGCTGAGCTTCTTTCCTTGCCACCAGCCCCTGAAACACTTTCACTCTTCGGCTTTTCTGGGAAAGTCAAGTCTCAGAAAAGCTGGCTTCCTTCTTAATGCCACGCTGGCCAGCCAGTGAGATATGCCATTGCTAAGATCCCTCCACATCTCTCCTGAGGTTTCAGTTTTTCCTTTAGTCTCCATTTTTTCACATGACCTTTCAAAGCCCCACATGACAACTTTCTGGTTTGAAGGACTAAGTTATGACCCTGGAAACCACTCTTGTATAAGCCCTAGTTTATCAGTGTGTCCTAGATAAAGGAATTACTGGATAATATTGTGTCATTTTTGATACCCATGCAGCTGGTTTACCTTGACCACATGGTTCTTTAATGTGTAAGAAAACTCCTTCGATGTTGGTGAGAGCAGCTGAAGACATTGCTGTCCTCAGCCTTCCATCCTGCCCTGCACAGGAGCTTATTGCTGCTGTAAGGGGAGGCTGTGCAGCACCTGTATGGGCTCCTCCAGCTCTCAGCTGGGTCAGTGAGGTTTTGAGGAGGCTGGCTGCACCTGGGGCTAGGCGGCATGAGCTCTGGGTGAGGGCCCAACCTCACATATGCCAAAGGGATGGGGAAAAAAGAAGCTTGATTTGTAAATTCATTTTGTAAACAATTTAGAGGCACATATGTGGGCAGAACCCACAGCACAGCAGAAATGGAGGCCCTTGCATAGTGTATTTTAATGCTTTGCATGTTCATATGGACTCTTTTAGGCAAGGTCTTTATAACCTATTCCGTGGACACAGCGGTGGAGGTCATGAAATTTGTGAACTTCCTGCTTGTAAATGGATTTCAAACTGCTGTAAGTATTCCTTCCGGAGAAAATTACTTTCAACCAGGGAAGAAAAGAGACGTTTTAAAAAAAAAAGCAGGGGGCATACATGGTGCATTTAAATGCTTTGCTGTTTATCGATGTAGTTTGTAGATTAAGGAGGCTACAAATGGAATGAAATGGCCTCGGTTTTAAAAGTTGTAACTTAAATGATTAGCCATTTCATTTGCCCCTATTTTAACTGAATTTTGTACTTTGAATTGTGTTTTAATAATGACCGTGGAAAATTCCTTTTAGTGACACCAAATACCAGATGGGCAATAATATGAGTTTTTGTGAGCTATTCCATTAACATTATCTCATATTTGGTCTGTAATACCAATATTAAAAAAGGTCAATTTTCACATTCATCCCATCCGAGCTTCTTTTCTGAGAAGGTATTACATCATTGGTTCTTCAAATATGAATACCTTTCTGCTAAATACTGATCTAAAATTAGTGTATTTCACACAGCTTAATGAAACAGTCCATCTCATGGTTTCATTTGCTTGTTATACCTTTGAAAGGAATTCAAAAATCACTGGCCTGAAAAGGCCTGTGTCCTACTGTCTAATCCCATAAACAATCCAGATTTTCATTTAACTTCTCGTGAGCTTGCTTCATCGTAACTACCCCCTCTAAGGGACCAGTCCATAGAGACTCTAGGATTCAGCATTCGTCAAAATCTTGATTCATATTTTCTTATTTCAAGCCCATATGCTATCTGACCCCTCAACCTTCACTCTGGCTTCAGTTCAGGAAAGCATTTAAGCAAGTGGCTGTCGTTAAATTGAATGAGACTCAGTGGGGGTTTTGTCCATGCTTATTTATCTTCATGAATCAAAGACTTTTTCCAGAGACTGAAATTATATTTCTCCCCAGCAGTTCTGTACTATGACCAATTCATAAGAAAGCTCAGGGCGTCATGGAGGTACAGAGTAGAATGCTCATTAATAGCACTTTTGCTGGACAGGCAATTCTTGGTGCATGCTAAAGAAAAAAATAAATACAGCAAAATACCCCCCAAACAGGGAAACAAATGTGTTCTCTACTTTTAAAAAGAAAAAAGAAAGAAAGACTTGAGAGTGGAGTAGTTTTCTTCTTTCAAAAGCTTGGAGAAGTTAATAATTACTCCATTGGTCACAGTCCTTGATTGCCAACTCTGGGGCTCACTGAGTGTGCAGGGAGTGAGTGGTGATGGCTGCATTCAGCACTGGCAAGTCCTCCATCTCTCTGCTCAGTCCGAAGTCTGGATTGCTGCATCCAGTGTCAGTGACCTGCCTGACTTCCCAGCGCACGCTCTGAAAATTGAATGTGATGTAAAGCTAAAACCTGACACTCGGAATATATCCTTGCAGCCAGAAAGGCGTAAGGATGCTCACCACAGACTTTCATTCTCTTACAGATTGATATATTCGAGGACACGGTGCGAGGTATTGACATCATAAAGTGGATGGAACGCTACCTAGGTGATGTATGTAAAGGCAATTTAACCTTGTTCACAGCAGAGGTGACCTGAGGAAAATGGCTGAATTATTCTAATAGTAACAGGAGCAGCATCAGAATGCAGATCCTACTACGCCCTTTCCTGCCCCTACTGGAATAGCAGAGGCCTGTCATAGAAAGCACGGACAAATCTCACTTGCTTCCGCTTCTCATGGTCTCAAAACTCTTTAGGAAATGAAGTGCTAATCCTGGCATTCCCGACAAATTCTAGCGCTGGCTGTTAGACTCAGCCTGAAGCTGCCATTGGACAAGTTGTTCCTCTGTCTCATTTTTAAGCAGTGTGTTTTACCCATGCATGGATATAATTTTATCTGTGATTCATCCCGGGCTGCATAGTAGTGGCTGATGGTTATTCTACTTCTCACCCATAGCTTCCGTGTTATCCAAAACATGGAAGGGTTCTTCGGCATAAATCATCCTACATGTAAACTGGAAATTGGTATCCGGTTAGTCAAAAGACAGGTTCACTCCCGTCACTTCATGTCCATCTAAGCAGTAAAATTCATATTGCTGCCAGTGCAGTCTCTCACAGCAGCAGCTTCTTCTGAAGTTCAAAGGAGCAGTGAGTGCACATCTCCACAAGGATCAGGCCAGGTGGGCCCACTACACCAGCACAGCAGGACACAGACTGCCAGTTCTGTGGCTTGGCATGTGCCATCATGGGCTGGCTTCCTTTGGTTCTTTCCTTGCTGGGGAGCCACCAGGCCTCTGACTCACTCCAGGCAGATCTCTGTGGCTTGGGAACAGGATGACAAAGTGGTGGGCTCTCCCCAGCCCGAGCAAAGCAGCTCAATCTCCCCAACCCAGCACTACACAGGTTTCCTAAAGGTGGTCTGTCCAGCAGGACACCTTAGCTCCAGTGCATTACCACGCAGGCCTGGTGCTACTGCGTGCACAGCCAGCCTGGGGCCTCTGCTGTGGCAATGCAGTCATGCATTTTGGGGTTTTCATCAGGACAAATTAGGCTTGGACTCACCGTGTATAATTGAGGTATTGAAACTAGAAGCCACAGTGAATTTGCTTTGGCCAAGAACATCATTAACACTTAAAATACAAACGGGCAGAACTCCCTAGGGACTCCTGCACAGTCAGTAGGAGAGCCTGATATGTGCAGAGAGCAATTCCCCCCTTCCACATAAGGATCCTTCTCTGGCTGCCCCCCTGGAGACGTCTGTTTTCCTCTACTGCCTGTGGAGGCAGTTTCTGACTTCTAAACCTTTACACATGTGAGCAAGAAAGGACTGCTTGGACACAAGCAGGGGGATGTGTGCAATCAGGCATGTCTCTGCAAACCCTCAACATCTGTAAATGCTTACATGCACATCAGGCAGAAGCAAAAGTAATTCTGGAGTATGTTAAGTCAGTGCAAGGGATAATGGTTCTTTACTGTATTTGACCCTGTGGTGGGGTAAATTCCCTTGATATTGCACAGAAGGAAAGAGTTAATTAGGTGCCAGGCTGACTATGAGCCACATACTTGGAAGCCTTACACAGCCTGATGTGGCGGGGATAAAAGACAGGCCCTAGATAAACAAAAGTAGGAGGCTTTCATCTGCGAACCTCTTCACTGGCCCACCACTAAGGAGGAGAGAGATTTCCCAGATGTGAAGGACGGCCCCTCTGTGGAAACCTGAGGTCAGTGAGCCTGGGATTAAACAGGTCACGGTGGGACCTGGTCTGTCCCAGAAGGGTGAGGAGCACTGCTTTCAGCCCACCACAGCAAGGTGGCACAGAGCCACCAGGTACCCCTAAACCTGCCCAGGCTGTCTGACACAGCCCAGCTCTCTGCACAGTCACCTCTCTGTGCACCTCATGCTAAGGATCAGCAAGAGAAGTTCGTCTTTCTGCTGCCAAAAGCCCTAGGTGTAGTTTCCACAGAAAACTACCTTTAGTGGCTTTGTGTATAAAAAGCCGTAGATGGTTAAAAAGATGCACTTTTCCATAAGCTGTTGGAAAACATTTAGGTCTGAATTTGAGGATAACTTTTCTGTGTATGTACATATGCACTCTACGCTGATAAAAAAGTAGCTTTTTATTACAGGGATTCCAACTGTAAACTGGAAGCTGCTAATATATCTCTTGACATTTAGATTTTCTATATAATGCAATCTTGAGAAATAAAGAGGACGAGTGTACGAGTTCTCCTGTATTTCCTGCCAGAATGAATGAGATCCTCTCTCGTTTGCCAAGAACATAAAGATCACTTAAAACACAAACTGGCAGATTTCCGATCTGCCTCTACCAAACACACTGCATTTCCCAATTTCATAAAAGTGCTTTTCTCCCTAACAGAAGACGGTGATGATAATCATAGCAATCAGTCCAAAATACAAACAGGATGTGGAAGGGGCTGAATCCCAGCTGGACAGGGATGAACACGGCTTACATACTAAATACATCCACAGGATGGTAAGCAAGGACATGCATTTACTGTTTTACAAAGACTCTGTCTCTTCTTCTCAAAAGGCAAATCTGTCTCCAAATGGCAGGTTCTTTGCTTTGTTTTCACTAATCCCCATAGTTAAACACCCCCCTTTGGAATTCATTAATCCTCCCTCTCATCAGCTCCGTATGCTCATTAACATCTGCTAAGAGGTTCAAGAAAGAAAAATCCTATTAAATGTGCTCATCTTATTCTTCCATGTTCTTTATTGTTCTATGTATATTTCCTCCTGCACCTTCTCAAGCCCACGTTGCTCTATCATACAGCCCTGAGCACAATCTTATCTAATGCTGCCTGACCTTCCTCCCTGTAAGGTCTTTCCTCGGGCAGCAGTAAAGCTGGCTAAAACATGAAATTGCAAAGCAAAGGCCACAGCTGCAAAGGGGGGGCCCTGGGGGCACAGGGTGGCAGGGGGACAGTGTGGGGCACAGAGGCCCATCTCTGCAGTCTGCCACAGGATGGATGTTTAGTTCAGCAGAGCTCACAGAGCCATGAAATTCATCCTTTCTCCCTGGGTTCACAGTCTGCCTCCTTTCTCACCCTATAACTGGTCTGATCCCCCCATTTGATGCTGCAGTCAAACTTGTGAGAAGCTGGCACCAAGGGGTGAGCTCTCAGCAGCATTTTGCTCACCTCTCTACCCCTGGGAGCCTGTGACTCATTCAGTCGGTGTCCTGGGGACACGGGGGACAAGCTGAGCCCCAGCTCAGACATGGAACAGGGACACAGGGGACAGGCTGGGACCTAGCTTGGACACAGAGCTCGCCTCCAGCTGCAATCTTTCACCCCTTTGGAGCCTGAACAGGGGCCTTGAGTCAAGCTTCATTGGTTCTAGAGGGATTTCACGGGACTTGCAACTGCAGCTAAAACCACAATTATTTCATACCACAGAACTAAATGCTTAAGAAATGTTGACGGATCTTTCCTGTATCCTTTCTGTAGTAAAGAAGAATCAGATTAAGTGGCCAAACAAAACGATACCCAGAGTCCAGCAGCAATAGATCAAATCACTTAACAGAAGAGCAGTTTAAGTAAGCAACCAATGTTTTTATGCATAGGATTTGGATGCATGCAAAGCAAAATGAACATAACCTTCATCACAATAAATCTGGCAATTTGTTCTATTCTAGATGCAGATCGAATTTATACAACAAGGAAGTATGAACTTCAGATTCATCCCTGTGCTTTTTCCAAATGCCAAAAAGGTAACATACAAATATGTATATATATTGTATATATTGTATGTATATATATTTCTCAGATCATTATTATAACATATTATTTTGATCACAATGCACCAGAAGTCTTAAAAACCAAAAACTTCATTTTTTGATTTTTAATATCCCACTAGTAATATTCCAAGCTATATTTTACATGAAAAGTTTGCAGTTTTATGTACATACAAATAAAAGCATTTCACCCACAATATAAATCTAAATACATAAATGTATTTCTGAGGATGAATGTATAACTAAAACACAGATTGTCTTGAGCATTGAAAGAATTTAAATGGAGAGAGACGATCTATCCAGCAAGCATACTTTTTATATTAACCCCTTTATAATTTTGTCCAGATGTAGTACTGATGAGTGAGATGGGGGGAGATTTATGACTGATTTGAAGTGAGGATCTGGAAGAGGGCGGGTTGAGAATATAAAAATAAAGAGGATAATAAATATTAAAGTACTAGACCATCGCTTGAACTTTGATGGGCCCATCAAAGGCAAACTATAAGGTTTTTTAGGACTTGCAATTTCATCTGCCCTCCTTATTGAAGATTCATTTGAGAATAAGAAATACGTAAGGCAACAGATTCCCTTACCCTTCTTCCTCATGCTGAGAGAATCTCTTGGATTTTTAAAAGATCAGAAAAGTTAAATGGCTTCAGTTACAACTGAGAAATGGCATTCTTCCCCAAACTTAGAATGGATATATTGTGTTTGTCTTCAGTTTTCCTTGCTAAATGCTGTGTGGCACTGTTGGGTAGCTGTTGTGTTACCCCTAGGTACAGCTGCATTTTGGAGGAGGACGGACAGATTCTTTCGATTTATTTGGGTGCCCAGAGTTTGGATCCTAAGTCAACATTTCAATGATGTTATCACTGACTGTAGGGTTGTGAAATCTCACAACACTTGTGGATTTTAGTGTGATGAAGTTCTTTATTTAGGCCCTGGCTTAGTATAAGCTCGTGATTTTGAAAACATGTTCCTGGGTTTGTAAAATATGTGGGATTCTTTGGAATGAGCATTACCTCTGGTATTTCATGTCATTCAGCTTCCTTCCTGAATGATTGTGGTCTGTTACTTGCATTAAGTGTGAAAAGCTCAGAGACGGCACCGGTGGGAATTGGGCGGACCAAAGCAGCAAACTGTTCAGGGTTTTTGGCTGGTCTTTGCAGCTCGGTGTGAGGGCAAAGGGCAGGACTGCTCCTAATTTTGGGGGCTCCTTGAGTGGCTGCTATGCGAGCAGCCTGCAGCCATTTGGCGCACGTGACGTTAGGGGCTGCAGAGACAATTGGCACAGCAGGCACTACAGCCTTCTTTGGGCCTCAAGGCAAGCACAAGAACAATAAACTCACGTTAAATTTGGCTGAACTTTATGTATCAGAAGACATATAGCATATAGCAGCAGCTCTCGGACAGTGAACAAGGAATTTCCAGGGCTGGTTTATTCAGCTGCTCTTATCAAAACATCAGTCTCCAGGCAGCCTTCCTGCCAATCACTCCGCAGTCCACATCACCCTTCAGTTTTTCCAAGGCTGCCTTTCTCACCTAAATTATGCAGATCAGCATTTTCTAGTGCTGTTAAGGTTTGCTCTCTTTGCTCACGCGTTTCTTTGGTACATCATTTACCTTCATCTAACGAGTTAGTAATAATGCGACTGGTGACTTCTTGGGTGGAAGGAGCCCGCCAGCCCTGAGGGGCCTGGACGAGCTGTGGTAATGCAGTCTGTAGAGGAGGTTAGGTACCAGTACTTGTAACACTTGCACGTATTCCAGGGCTGGAAAATGCCGTGTAAATATACAGTGAGATGATGTCGGCAGGCAAAATACTTCCATTTTGTCTTTTTTACACTGGACTTTTCTCTATATGTGTAAGTCCTGTTATACCTGACACTGGAAAAGAGCAGGGAAGCAAGGTTTGGAAGGTTTCACTTGGGAACGTGGATACTAGATGAGTTAATCTCATCTGAAGTACATCATAAGACACTGATGGTATGTGAAAGCTAGCTGACCTCCAAAGGGAACAGATCTATGCGATCCAAAGAATGTTCATCGGGAAATTGAATAATGAGGGGAAAAAACATGACGCAGAGTTAAGGTGGAACTGGCCTTTCCAGCTTCCCATCGTGCACTCATAAAGGAAATCTGGGTCTTGCTGGTTCAAGGCTTGCATCAAGCCAATCAACAAAAATCTTATCTTCCTGATTTGGTCACCCGATGACGGGAGCATTAAGCTGTGATTGCCCCAGGATGTTCGCTTCCTCTCCCTGGCTGGGGGTTGCAGGCAGAGCGGAGGCAGCAGGAGGGAGGTTGTGAGCAGGGTTTGTGCCACGGCGGCCAGGACAGCTCAAACCAGGCTCCCCCACACACAGCCCTAAACACATGGCCCTGCTCTCTGCACTAAGGCACTCTGCCCTATTCCTATTCCTCTGATCCATAAAGTTATCAAGTGCTCTTTCCGTGAGGTTCAGAATTTCCTCCCTGCTCACAGATACAGATCTGAATTGAAAGAAAGAAGGAAAGAAGGAAAGAAGGAAAGGAAGGAAGGAAGGAAGGAAGGAAGGAAGGAAGGAAGAAAATGAAAGAGAAAGAAAGAAAGAAAGAAAGAAAGAAAGAAAGAAAGAAAGAAAGAAAGAAAGAAAGAAAGAAAGAAAGAAAGAAAGAAAAGGAAAGAAAGAAAAAGAAAGAGAGAAAGAAAGAAAGAAAGAAGGAAAAAGAAAGAAGGAAAGAAGAAAGGAAGAAAAGGGCTGTAACCATCCTCCCATTACTCCCACCTGGTGTGACAGCTGGTGTCATATAGTGAGGAAGGGGACACAGCACTACAAAGTCCCCTTCTTGCTTTCTCCACCATTCTTCTAGATGAAAATAGCAACTCTCACTACCCCTTGCCCTCACACACCTCCCTCATGTTAAAATCATTGCCAGGGTTGACTAGCATGCAGGTAACTTCATTCTGGAGGGACAGTAAATGCAATTGGCCACAGGACCAGCTCTGGAAGAAAGGCACAGAGCCTGTCTCTGGGCATAGCGTGCCTCTATCCTTATATCCCCACTTGTCAGTTTCTTACCTACTATCCATTTCTCACACTAATTTCCATCTTTTCAAGCTTAACCAATGATTTCCCATGTGGGCTTATATCAAATGCTTTGGTGAAGTCCAGACAGACCAGGTCTACTGCATTTCCTTCCTCCAAAAAATGGAGCTTCTTATCAAAGACAGATAGAGGGCTCGTTTGGTAAACCTCTATGTTTTATCACATTTCCTTCTGTGGCTCTTAACAAGATTTGTTAAGAAACACATTTTATTTAATGAGGGTGTACACACGCATGCAAACATACTTACTTGTGTCTTTCTTTCTCCCAGTAACATTTGAATCTCTTGGCCGGTTTCAAACCACTTGTCAAAGGAGTAGAGTTCACAAAGATTCAGATCCATTCCTATGTGAAAACAGACTTGCAAGCAGAGGCAGGGAGCCTTATTAATGACCCTACTAAGGGGGCTGCTGCTTCCCCTTTGTTGGACAGTGGGATGTCCACCTGGAAGAGCAACATTTTAAAACCACTGCTTTGGAAAAACACTTCACTGAAGCCTCCACCTTCTTGGGCACAGAGAAAGCGGGAGGCCAGGCTCAGCTGGCTCTGCCCCTCACCAAGCTGCTTGTTCAGAAGCCCGGTCACACCGGGGGGGCTGCAGGTGCCCGGGCCGCTCGCCTCCTCCTTGCAGTAAATCCTGCAAACCCAACCAAGTGGTTAATTGACGCAAACCGCTCCCTGAGCAGTGGAAGCACCGCAGCCCGGTTCCTACAGCCGCACAGGCCGATGAAGTGACAGCCAATTTGGAAAGCACGAGGCTCGGGAAGGAAGGGTTTGGCCTGCAGATGGGCTGTTTGCTGGCAGGCAGGACACGCGCTGCCCATGCCAGGGCATCCCCCGGCGAGGCGCCAGAGCTGTGGCGTACGCCAGCGGCTCTTTGGCCTGGGAGGGGCCGTGGTGCTCTGTCACCATGCAGGTCCGTGGTGGCCCCAGCTTTGTCATGTTAATGGGCATCGGCCAGCCCTGTGACAGGCTGCATCTCCCCCAGGACACCGGGAGTGCTGGGGGTTTGCCCCCATGTACCTGGAAATACTTTGGCTTCTCGTTGAGCTCAGCACCAGTCTCAGCCCCTGGCTCTGGGTGGCCAGAGGACACCATGCTTGGTGAAGGCAGGTGCAAGGCGGGAGAAGGCCACTGGGATGAGAAGTGAACCCTGTGGGTTCTCCTCTCAGCATTTAACACGTTGTGTGGGTCCTTCAGCAGCTACTAAGGGGGAAACACGGGTTGCAGCCTTTCCCTGGTAGGGGCTTAAATGTCTCCCTTGTCTCCTCCGTGTTTATTTTCACAAGCCTTTAGACGCCTATCACTGAGACCAGAATCCCTTTGAAACGTGGTGAAGTTAGCCAACATGATGGCAGAACAGAAAGAGAGACAGGCAAGCTGTGAGATCATTTGAAGTTCATTTATTTAGGAACCCAAATACAATTTTGAAGCCAAATTAAAATTTCTTGTTGTTACGGGAAGTGTCTAGAACAGACAAAATGAAATCTTGCTTGGCAGAGTCTAATGAAATCTGCAAGGTTCTGGTACAGATTCACGAGGATTTATGGGATTTCACTTTTTTTTTTCTTGTTTTTCAGGAACACGTGCCTACCTGGCTGCAGAACACTCACATTTACAACTGGCCAAAGAATAAGAAGAACATCCTTTTGCGGTTGCTGAGAGAGGAGGAGTATGTTGCTCCTCCAATAGGACCTTTACCGACACTCCAGGTTGTGCCGTTATGAACATTATC